>NC_134412.1:19706186-20042020 GCF_038048845.1 Mixophyes fleayi | reverse complement strand
TTTCCTCATTGGAAGATGGGGACAAGATAGGGTACACCCACTGATCTGTCCAAACCACAGCAAAAATCTTCCTAAATTGTGTCCATTGTTTACACCGCACCCTAAATAGTGACAGTCCCTGGGATACAGTCTATATTTCATTACTTAGTTTACTTGTTTTATCAAATACTTGTTGAAGGACAGCACCAAAATGAAGATGTAAATGTGCCAACTTCTTAAGTTGTACATCGAAATATATTTAGGAAACAAAATCTGCAAAATGTGTGCTGACAATTATTATATAAGAATACGTTTCTGTGTGGGCAGACTGTCCAGATTCACAGACCTCAAAAGAGGCATGGCCTAATCATAATGTAGGTGTGGTTTGGCCGGATGTGGGTGTGGTTTGGTCATTATTTGAGCGGGTTGCATTTATTTGTGTTGCAATTTATCTTTTTTTTTCAATGTTGGTAGGTAGGTATAAGAATAATTTTTTATGACTGCTATCTACTTTTAACACTGTGTACTAATGAAATAATCTGATTATTTAACAGGTTATACAACACTTGGTGCAAACACTTTAGATGTACAGGAAATATTTTGCTTTGCTCTGCGACCAATCAAACTTGTTTGCTTTAAAATCCTTGAGACCTATTATTTTTACTGTGAGCATGCATCAATAGCCCAGAATATTTGAAAATACTGTATAGTTTATTGAGCTGCAGTGGTTAAAGATGTAGTGGTAGATTTGTCGAACCTTCTAAAAAGGAAAAGTGGAGTTGTTGCCCATAGCAACCAATCAGATTCTAGCTATCATTTTGTAGAATATACTCGATTAAATGCTAGCTAGGTTGCTATGGGCAGCACCTCCACTTTTCCTTTTTAGGTTTGATTAATCTGCACTGTAGTCCTCCTACCACACTTCAGGGTAGGTAAAATAAAGTTCTAAATCTATATGTACATTTAGATACTATTTTTGTTATCAGTTAGTAAAAAATCTTGTTTAAATTTGTGACTACAATATCTATTCTAGCGCAAGTTGTTACCTCATTTGTGCTATCAAGACTCTTATTCACGCTCTCATCATCTCTTGCCTTGACTACTGCAATCTCCTCTTACCTGGCATTCCTCTTACTCATCTATCCCGCTTCAATCCATCGTAAATGCCACAGCAAGACTGAACATCCTCGCTTGCCACCCCACAGTTGCCGCACAATTTTGCAAATCCCTACTCTGGCTCCCCGTGTCCTCCAGAATCCAATTCAAACAACTCACCCATACTTACAAACCCCTCAACAACACTACTCCTTTGTACATCTCAAATCTCATATCAAAATACTCTCCCTCTCGCCCTCTTAGATCTACCTCTGACCTGCGTCTTGCCTCGTCTCTGGTAACCACCTCTCACTCCTGCCTACAAGACTTCTCTCGTGCTGCTACCTACTTTTGGAATTCCCTACCTCGCCCGATCAGACTTTCACGCAGACTTCAAATACTTAAACAATCTCGTATAAGAGCTGAACCCTACTCCCACGTATACTATTCACACTAACACACCGTCACAGTTGTCCTAATATCCACACTCGCACCTCTTGTTTCAGCTGTGCCCTCTTCCAAATAGAATGTAAGCTCTCTAATGAGCAGGGCCATTCCTACCCTTTGTTTTCATGTCTGCATATATTTTACCTACCTTGTATGTCCCTGGTTTATGTATGTCCTGTTTTCCCCACTGTCCGTTGCTGAGGAGCACTGTGACACCTTACAAATGAACTATAATAATATGAATAGTAGTACATACATATTTATAGGAGTAATGCTATAGATTATAGAGTACCATTTGTTATTTTTGCCCCATTGTGTCTAAAGAGACATTAATTTGTGACTACACAATAGCGCAAGCATCCATAGATCGGAGAAGTTTTTACCTTGTTTGTGCTCTAGTTAGGATATCCATAAAACTTGTTCTGTTGAGTTCTTTCTTTGTACCAATTCATCCCTTGGTTAGACAATCTACAGTCGGGATCCTTCTGAAGTGACATAGCTGTGGCTTCATTATTGAGTGTCCCCATTGTCTCTTGTACATTGCTACTGCTTATTATATCTTTTTTAATGCCATTGGAATGGAGTAAGTCACATTATTTTATTCACAGATGGTATGTGTGACTTTGTTTTTGATACATTTACACAATGCATTTTGCACTACAAAAGCATGTACTAATAAATGACCTTGGTCATTAGTGGGGCAAATCTGATTTAAAGGGTTCTCCACCTTAAGACAAATTAAAGTATTTTTTGTACATGCCCCATGCAACTTTTACAAAATTTGCTCTAGCACTCTGGCTTCATAAAATACAATTTGTCACCAAAGCATTTATATGATCTAGGCAGAGTTTTGAGTTTGTTGCCTCTGGGTACAATACAGCTCAGCTGTGCTCAGAGCTGTTCTGTGTCAAATCCAAGGACTCCAAAGATGAATAACTCTACCTTCATGGTAAAAAGCACAGGGTGAAGCCAGAGAGATGAAGAAATGTGGATTGTAAAAACTTCAGGCACCATTTACAAAAATCAACAAATCGAGGTCTTCCGAAGGGTGGAAACTCCCTTTAAGGATTTATTTGATTAAAGGGCCTGCACACAACGAAACAGTGTTCTATAACGGTCTTTTGAACAGTACCAATGGGCCAAAAATATCAAATGTTTAAACTGATTCTTTAAGCAAATCTAATAGTTGCCCATATTATTTTATTCATCTGCTGAGTGAATGCCTTTAAACTCCTTTGTGACTGTTTAGATTAGAAATGCGTTACCAGGCGAGCCCAGAGCATAAAAGTAGAACGCTTGGACCATACAGGAAGATGGCAAAAGTTCAAACTTTAGGGATAGAAGTAGATAACCTCTCGAATCAGTCTCCATGTACAGCTGTTGCAGTTGGTCAAGCAAACATGACTTAGCAAAGCTGGATAGGTCGTTCGTCTTGCTCTAAAGAGGTTCTGAGAATTATCCCTGTGCATAGAACGAGTTGGGTCCATGGTGGAATTTTTCCCCCCTTGATTTTGTAAGGCTTTTCGAAAACTATACAACTACAAAGGAGCTTAGTCTTATTGCCTTTAGTCCCAGCTAATACCTCAGTGAATGAGGACATTGCATATCTACTTGGGTGTAAAGATGGTTCTCGGGGGGCCTCCATTGCCAAAAACTTTGTTTTCTTCTGTGGTTCAATGTATAGATCATCTTCTTGGTCACATCTGTCGGTCCAATATCTTAGCAAAAATAAGAGAGGAGTAAGAGCATGGTGTAATTAAACACTATTTTTATACAGATAAAAAAAATAAATCCAAATGACTACTTAGGCTATTGGGATATTTTATAATCTTTAATCTATTGTATGTAACGGGTATTTAAAATTGGTCCTCCTGTGATTTATATGGGTTTAGCTTCCCAGAAGTGGCATGCTGTCCTTATAGACCAATATAGAAAAATATCTAATGATAATTATATATTGATATGCATTTCCTATACAGGCAGTTAAGAGTCATTACTGAATAACATATAAACTGCTGCTTTTTTTGTGCTTAAATCGGTAGTTTGTCTTCAAAATACAACCCTTACATGAACACACCCTGACAAGTGACACCTCTTTTATGAATCTTGCTGATAGAGGGTCCAGAGATTTCAGACCTGTGTACGAGGGTTATATTCATTTTAAAGCCATATCTGCCAAGAGTTGACTTCTATATTTTTAAAGAAAGTAGGAATTTGAGAATGCAGGTGCATACACATTTAATTGACTGGACTGTTCTCTTTTCAATTACGAGCCTGACCTTCCGTTTCCTCCTCATCCTTGTTGGGATCGGTGGTGGAAGACGTTGGTGCAGGCACAAAATGGGTTTCCATAGAACAGGAGTGGGCCAGTGGAGTAACCATATATAGATATATATATATTATCAAAAAGGCGGGTGGGTTGAGCCCCTGTGTGTCTGCAGAATGTTGATTATAAATGCATTGGGGGGTATTTTTGGATGAATGTAAGTCCTCCACAGTTGGTGAGGAAAGACGTATCTGATGCTGGGAAGGGCTATTGAGTATAACTCATATATTCCCAGGGAAGGTTGGTAAGTAGCGTTCGTCTACTCCCGGGTTTGGCCACACTGGGTGCCTGTGTTCTCTGATTGTAATAAAAAAATATGTGCCAACCATATTGTGTCTTGAATTTATTGTCTTGTCTGGTTTGGTAGGTTTCATAAAACAACATCAATAAGATACACATTAAGAAACAAAGCTTATTCCAAAACTCCTCATGCTCCTCCTGTGTGTGTGCCCAAATAGCTGAAAGGTCTCCTCGAATTTGCCCTATATATACCTTTGTATCATGCCTCTGTGTTTCTTCATATTTGTCTATCCTCTATCAGACAGCTGGATGGCCCATAACCCTGAAGTTAATTAAGTGAACTTGTTGATCTCTACAGACCATTATCCTGATCTTGGAGGTGAACTCTCTGGTTAATGAGTGATTACAGAACCACTAGACAAAACAACTTTTTCGTCAGTGCTATGTGGGTACTTGCAGGTATTTGGGAGTCATCCTATTCTTTCAGTTGGATTTTTTTTTTCACCATCGTAAAATAACTAAGCCATAAGCAGTTGGCACTGGATGAGCTGGGGCTTTAAATCAAGTGGAAACACTCATTTTTACTAGGGAACCCCCACAAGAAAGTGATGGACATCACAGAGGGAAACTGATTGAGGCCCTCAGGCTAGTCTTGCTAGGCAAATACTGAACAAACAGAAGGGGAGTCAAGTACAGCTAAAGCTGGGGCTGACTGCTCTGGTACGATTCAATATACAAGTCCATGATTAGGGCAGATTCATAAACGGGTCAGAGTCACAAGCAAACAAACAAGGTCAGAACAGGCTGGGTGGATACACAATCCAACAGGATAACAAGGAGCCCTAACAACAGAAGGTGCAAAACCAATTCTTTGGCCACCAGTAAAGGAGCTGATCAGGTTTTCGTAGAGATCCAAGAAATATCATTAACAGAGGAGAACTGGTAACATTTAGCCTGGAGAGAAAGCACAAGTTGCACAGGCTTTTCTACCAGAGAACACTGCAATGGAAAAATGGTGCATGATGAAAACAGTATGGGGTTAGTTTTACATAGCCAATGAAAATTGTTATGTAAAAGCTATATTCAAATACAGTACAGACCCATCGGGCTAGTATTCAATGGAGTCACTGTTTTATTGACCTCTATACAATACAGACAACTTTTTTGTGACCCCTACACAATACACAATAGTCTAATAACCTCTATATGGTATAGAGATCATTCTAGTAATATTTACGATACTGAGAGCAGCCTAGTGATCTCTATACAATACATAAAGCGTTCAAATGACCTCTATAATATAACAGTTATGGGCAATAGGTGGCTTGAGGGCTTTGTGTGGCCCACCATGCATTCACCAGTGACCCCCAGCTGCTTCCTGCTTTAGGATCCATCAGTTCGTTGGCCCTGTGAGCCCCAACTCTTATAGTCTTTATGTACCACTGAGCTTCACACAATACCCCTGCTCTAATTAAATTGGTGGGGAGACTGAGTGGTGCTTTACACCAAGTGAGAATTATTTTGGGGTAAATGTGGTCCTAAACAGTATATGGGTGTTTTGGGGTATTTAATTAGCATGCGGGGGGATTTGTAGTTTTAGTCTACATGTGTGATATATTGTTTTACTGTAAGGGCAATGTGTGGCCCTTTTTGAAGGTTAAATTACATGCCATTGTGGTACCAGGTTGTCTACTACTGCAATACAGAGAACATTCTAGTGACCTCTATATAATACACAGCTTTCTACTACAATAAAGAGAGAATTCTAGTGATCTTGATAAATTACAGAGAGTGCTCTAGTGAGCTTAATACAATACAGTGATAATTATACTGAGCTCTCTACAATAGAGAAAGCATCTTAATGACCATTATTGAAAAAAAGAGAGAGCTTCTTAAGAAATCATATACAATACAGTGAGCATCAATTTAAGTGGTATACAATACAGAGAGCATCTAACAATATATATATGTGTGTATATATATATATATATATATATATATGAATATATGAGAGAGAGAGGGGTATAAAGCCCCCACATTTTTGGTGGCTTTACAATGCAGTATCTACAGACCTACAGTGGCATTACTATAGAGTCCTAGAGTCTTTGGTGGCTTTAGAATGCAATTACACCCTGCCCCCTAATCTCTGATAGTGACAAAATGCAGACCTCCGGTCTCTGGTCATACTCCAAGTTAACCTACCGTGGTCCAATGCTGTCTTGGTACACTGGTGAACAAGTTTGGCTAGGCTAGTAGACATCTCCCACACTCGAATTGGTGGGTATTTGCAGACATTCACCAATCGTGTGCGTGGACCTCCTGGCTTTCTGGTGACCCAGCATGCTAGGAGCTGTCTACTGGGTATGACAGAGGGCATCATCCTTAGTAACTGTATGATAACATAGTGCATGGTCTTGAAACAGACAGAGAGACAGACAGAAGATACCTTGTAGCTGTTCTGTTTATAATTAAACACTATTGGAATGGCCAGAGGTCATTCTCAGCCTTTGAAAAGACCAGCGTGTAAGCCATTGCTAAATATAACAAGAGTTATGTTGGGAAGTATGTTGAATTCCTGCAGTTTATACTATACCACAGTGTGTCAGTGTTGTGTTACATTTAATTATGTTTGAGATGTGAATCCTAGGGCATAAAGTAATCAATATAATCTGCACCCATTAAATGAAAGGCACACTTCGTCCTCTCAATTGTTTCTCCTGGATATGTTATGATTATTAGCGAATTCAGGAAGCAACAACAAAAGTAAAAAAAACAAATGTCTTTATTCAGGCAAAATATATGAACAAATATTCAGTTTGTGGAATATGCAGATTTCAGGTAGCAGGATAAAGAGGTATACTCCAATACACAATTATGAACAGGTGTGATGAATTGCAGGAATAGTCCACAGAAATAACAGGTTCCAAGCACTGACAAATATAGTTTGGATGCAGGAACAAGTATATTGCATTACCCAATTGCTAGGAGGCACGAAGCAGTCCAGGGAAGCAAACAGAGTAGCTGAGTCCAGTGACAAGACAGAGGGCAGGGCAACATGAGTTCAAGCAGAATCCAGTATCCAGGCAGAGTTCAGGGTCACAAGCAAACAAGCATAGTCCGGGAATCAGGCCAAGATCAGGGCAGCGAGAGTTCAAGCAGTATCCAGTATCCAGGCAGAGTTCACGGCCGCAAGCGAACAAGCATAATCCAGAAATCAGGCAGAGGTCACAATGGGAGATCAAACAGCAGAAGAACAAAACTGGAACATGAAGAAACAAGCAGCAGCCATGGATAAACGATGAACTGCAGAGCACAGATTGAGGCAGGTATTTGAAGATGTGAGACAGGTGCAGTTCTAATCAGGTAAAGAGATTACATCCTACAGGCGTGGTGTAAAGTTCAGGGGCATTACAGCAGCACCTTTGGTGGATTTGAGGTACTGCTGCCACATGCAAAGTATAGGCAGAGTCGTAACATGTAATGGTCAGAATACAGAGAGTCATGCCACTCTCTCCAAAATCCCTTCCCCCTATGACTTAGATGGGATAATGACTTACCCAGCCAACTGTCCTAAAACAGCTAGCAATTGCAGAAATTAGCCAGCTTGATCACTGGACATATGACCTATAGTAGCCCACAGGTGAGTGCGCCAGTTTTTCCCGGACAGGAATACGGTGCTTTAATATCCTACTATGTGCAGGATAATGCAGCATGAAAGCGCTAGTTTCAATGGAACGGAATTACCCGAGTGCTTAGGTTACCTATGTATGACAGATCTATAGAAAGCATGTTGTGAATTTTATTGTATGATTTAATTTTTTTCCACAAGGGTGTACGGATTTCATCTTTCAATATTATGGGAGCACTACAGACAGGACAACACCTTAACACTTCTACACATCATCATAATTTATTTATAGGGTGCCACAGATTCCATGGCACCAGGCAATCATCATACTGATATGACATACCTGAATACAATTATGGATGATAGCAATGTGAAGTACAAATACAAGAATGAGTTGTGTGTAAACAAATGCAGTTACCCCAGATAGAGGAATGGATTTCAAACAAACAGCAAGACGCTTACACAAAAGTCATCATAACACAAGGCAGGGACATGCATGGTAGATGGAGAAAGGACGGACATGAGACATAGGGCCGAGAGGATCTTGTCATTGAGAGCTTGAGAGAGATGGTAATGAGAGACAGTAGGAGTATATGAGACACAAGTGGAAGTAGAGGGAGTGGACGTGAAGGTCTAGGAGAGTATAAGGTAGGCAATATCAAAAGGTGAGTTTTGAGAGAGATTTTGAAGGATTGTACATTGGAGGAGAGTTGAGAAGAGTGAGGCAAGAAATTCTATAGGTTCCACATCTCTCTAGGCTTCATAAATCCATGGTTTAGATTCCTACACACCACATACACCATTGATTATGACCTCTTACTAAGCATTAAGCACTTCTACATACACGAGTATCACTATACTTGTGTGGGGCATGTTCTTGAGTGCTAAGTTTCTCTGATGGGTACTTGGTACCTCATTTGGATTGGCTGTCCAGGAATATCCACATAACCCCCTTCTTCCTTACATACTACACAGGAATCTGCATATGGGACTGTGGGAAACTTCAGAAGAAAGTGATAATTAGTGGGAAATATTAATGAAAGATTTAAACTTAATTCAGATGAAGAAATGATATGGCTCTATTCTAATTTTGAGTTAATGCAACATTTGTCATCATTTTTAATAATGGGGGTTATATTAATTTTATAATCTTTTAGCAGCATTATCAATTAATTAGGCATTGATTAATATTTATTTGTGATTTTTTTTACGTTGGTATGGGAGATTAATGTCAATGCGATGTTGGATTTCTATACGTTTGGAGTGTTTTACATAATTCTAGGGGCTTGACTTTAAATGAGGGGATTTCATATTTATTTAGTTATTATTATTTATTTATAATTATTTATTTAGTCTGGGCCAAATATTAATTTAGTGGGATATCTATCGATCGATAGATAGCTAGATATAGATAAATATATATAGATAGATATATATCGGTGGTAGTCATTTAAATGACTATCTAAATTCCGACATAGTTTGGAACGACTGGACAATAACGATGGCTATAAGCCCTACAATAATGAAATCACTACCATATAAAAGACATGACATTTTCCTGAAGGTGTAAATGATCATCTACTGTAAAATCTGAATAAGCTAAACAGCTACACTGCAAAATGACGTAATTTACTAGGGGTATACTGAAAATGACGTAAAGCAGCAATACCTGGACCCCAGGCCATGTATAATGGAATACAGGCGTGGAGTCCGAATGTTACCACTTTAAAAACGCAGTTTTCACTATATCCATAGTAAATGAAGTCATTTTGCAGTGTAGCTGTTTAGGTTATTTGGATTTTACAGTAAACGGTCATTTAAACCTTCGGCAAAACATCATGTCTTTTATATGGTAAGTAGTGATTTTATTATTGTAGGGATTATAGCCATCGGTATTGTCCAGTCATTCCAAACTATCTTGGAATTATCTCCATTCTACCGTATACTACCCATATATAAATATAAATATATATATATATATATATTGGTGTTCAGGGGGGAGCAGGGTAGTGGGGAAAAAACAACAACCCACAGATACTTACCTGTGATGACAGTGCCGGTGTCCCTCCTTCTTCCTCTCTGCACTATTTACACTGACTGTCAGGCGTGACATCATCAAGTCACGCCTGACACTCAGTGAGGAACTGTGCAGAGAGGAACAAGACAGAAGAAAAGAGAAGAGAAGAGAGGGAAAAAAGCTAATACAAAGGTAAGTAAATGAAAAGAGAAAGTCACACCATGAGGAAAAAGTAGGAAAAGAGGCACAGTCACCATGAGGAAAAAGTAGGGAAGAGAGGCACAGACACCATGAGGAAAAAGTAGAAAAAGAGGCACAGACACCATGAGGAAAAAGTAGGGAAGAGAGGCACAGACACCATGAGGAAAAAGTAGGGAAGAGAGGCACAGACACCATGAGGAAAAAGTAGGGAAGAGAGGCACAGACACCATGAGGAAAATGTAGCAAAAGAGGCACAGACACCATGAGGAAAAAGTAGGAAAAGAGGCACAGACACCATGAGAAAAAGTAGGGAAGAGAGGCACAGACACCATGAGGAAAAAGTAGGAAAAGAGGCACAGACACCATGAGGAAAAAGTAGGAGAAGAGGCACAGACACCATGAGGAAAAAGTAGGGAAGAGAGGCACAGACACCATGAGGAAAAAGTAGGGAAGAGAGGCACAGTATGAAGAAAAAGGGGGGGGGGAGGAGAAAGTCACGGAGTGATGGAGAGTGGGTGTAAGATGGCACAGTGTGATAATGGGGAGCCAGGTGAAGGAGGAAAAGCAGCATGGAGGGCGCAGTGTGATCATAAGGGGACAAAACATGGTGATGAAGGGGCACAGTAATGTGTGTGTGATGTACAGGGGGCAATGTAGTGTGAGGTAGGTGGTGGCTAATTAATGGGTGCAAGTTTGTTTGTGGGGTAATGGTTGGACAATTTTATAGTGCAGACTATTATTTTAAGATGGGGTGGTTTGGGGGCTACTGAATGTGGGGGAGAATGAAGTCACTCTATTAAATGTGACTATGAATTATTTAATGTCAGTGATAAGTATATTTCTGAAATGTAAATACTATAAATTTTTTGCTGGGGCTATTTGTAGGGAGGGAAATAGGTTTATTTATTAAATGTGAATACTGTTATTTTAATGTTGGGGTTGGAGGAAGGCCTAATTATTAATCGTGGGTGCTATTGATTTAACGCCGGGGCTGGCTGTCATTTTCTAAATGTACCCATTTTTTTTTTTCAAAATAGGGCCCCCAACATTCCAGAATCCAGAATAGCTGCAACTAAAGACACCTGCAGTCACAGGTGGGGAAAGTGAGAAGAACAGGTAGGACAGTCTGTGAAATGTTGTGATTCTAGTAGGGACAATACCAATATTTGGCGAGTGTGTGTGTGTATATATATATATATATATATATATATATATATATATATATATATATATATATATATATATATATATTTATTTATTAGTGGCCCCCTTAACTTACCTGAACCTAACTCATTAAGTTCAGTGATTTTTTTTTTCCATTGCCATGGGCCCCCTTTTCCCCTGGGCCCCCGGGCACCTGCCCATTGTGCGCAGTTGGAAAGATGGCCCTGGTTCATTGGGGGGGGAGGGGTGATCATCGGGGGGGCCCTGCCAGCTTCATTTGTACTGGGCCCCATGATTTCTGATGGCGGCCCTGTATATATATATATATATATAAACAGACATAGGTCCTCTGCACTCACCATGTACAGACTGGGAAGACTTTGGCGTGAGTTGGTCAGCTTAAACATATATTGCAATTAAGGGTGTGCACGGGCCACTTTTAGTGTTTTGGGATTTGGGTTCTGATTAGCTTGAGGTTTTGGGTTCTGATTTGTTTTGCCAAAACATCCAACGAAAGGTTTTGGTTCTGATTTATTTTTAAAAAAGCATAAAAAGTGCTAAAAACCAGTTATGTGGTTTTTTTTCACTCCTACGCTATTATTAACCTCAATAACATTCAATAACAATCATTTCCACTAATTTCCAGTCTATTCTGAACACCTTACAATATTGTTTTTAGGCCAAAAGGTTGCACCGAGGTAGCTTGAGCACATAATGTCAAAAAAAGAGGTACAAGATGGAATTGTTCTGGGCCCTCCCTCCCACCCCTCGCGAGATTCGACGCGAGACTTGGATGACAGAGCCTCGTTTTCAATTTTTTGCCCGCCGGAAATATCCGAACAGTGCTCGGATCCCGTTCGGATCCGCACTGTTTAGGTGGGCTCGGATTAGCGGAATCCGAGCCCGCTCATCTCTAATTGCAATATGTGGAACTAACATTCCCTGTTTTTAATACAGAACAGTACTTGATATAGCATTAATTATGTGTTTGGCGAGTGCAGAGTATCCCTGTTTTCATATATATATGTGTATATATATATGTATATATATATAGAGAGAGAGAGAGAGAGAGAGAGAGAGAGAGATATCCCACAGGGTTTATTAAACGTAGCTAGAATGAGTGATGCCTGTATGGATTGAATTGTAATAAAATAAAAAGTGATTCTTCCCTTCTTCCCTCTTTAAACTATTGGCGGTAGCTTGGTATTTGAAATGGGGGAAAAATGTCTGAACTAATTATCTAAATTGGTAGCCAGAATCAAACACATAACCTGACGCTAAACAATGAAATCACTGTGTGTTACAGTCTACACACGTCTATTTAATCATAGACCAGAGATGCCCGTGTCAGTGTACTGCTTATTTCTAATCTTACGCTCTTATAACCTTAATTATGTTTATTTGAAATTGTCTGCTACATAGGAGTATTGATGTGAAATAATGTTTACTGGCCTTCTTCCTAGTAAGGTCACTTGTGTGATTTTACTAAGGTGCTTGCTAAATCATCCAAATTAGCCTGACCTAAATGCTTTTCAAATTAGAACCCTGATTATCAAAACAGCAGTTTAAGGGCCGTGAGTTAGGCAATCTGAATAATAATGTCATGGAGAGGGGACCAAACAGTTATCATCATCATTATTTATTTATTTATATAGCACTACTAATTCCACAGCGCTGTACAGAGAACTCAGTCACTTTAGTCCCTGCCCCATTGGAGCTTACAGTCTAAATTCCATAACATACACAAACAGACAGAGAGAGACTAGGGTCAATTTTGATAGCAGCCAATTAACCTACCAGTATGTTTTTGTAGTACCCAGAGGCGTGATGTTCTCTCCAAGTAGAATCACTTCGCTTTGATCAGGGAAACAGAATCCTGCGCCACAAAGCGCAAACATTAAAGTGTGTGTGCCAAGCCCTTTATACAGTATGATTGTTGCATTGTGTCGTTCTTACTCTCTCCATAGATAGAACCATTTGTGAAGGGGACAAATTGTTTCAGGGTCTCATTTAGTTTCCATTCAAATCAAATCCGTTACTACCTATTTTGGGGTCCGCTGAGGCCTTTTTCCATGGAAGCGACACAGATTCATTGTTGCGTTTCACAAAGAACCAGCACGATGCATTGAAAGCAATACTAAAAGCTAAATAGAATTAATAGCACACAAAGGCTGTCTAACATAAATGCATTTCCACTAAGTGCCACATGAGGGAGCAACGAGTTTAAAATTGGGATATAATAGCTCTGCAATCAGAGAGCATTTATATGGAAATAGAAATACTGCATTGTACCTCAAATATAGTGTTTTTATATAGAATTCCTAAGTGAACCGCAGCCATTATATGCAAAGATCTGCTTTGTCAAACATCCGATATCAGGCTCATTAAGTCTTCAACTGAGGATGGATTTTAGCAGACCTTAGCCACGAGAGCAAAATTGAATTAGTGTTCTGCAGTGTCTACCATCATTTTACTGATACCTACACCATGATGTGCATTGCACTCATTTTATTTTCCAACACCTTGGTTTCCTATATATCATACGTTTTCCGAATGACCATGAGACTCCCAAATTCCGGGTAGGTCTCTCCTAGGGGAGCAAGTCATTCTCCCACTTCCTGACAACTTCACTATGGCAGGATGGGAGCCTCCAAGAAGCGAGTGGTTCTCGGTGAATCGCGTCACTTTGGCCCCACCCCCTGCTTTAAGATTATGCCTTCGTACCACGATGCGATTCGCCGTGCAGTCATCCTTTCCTTCCTCACACTTCATCTCCCCTCTATGATCTCCTGGAGGGAAAGAGTCAAATGTTGGTGTGTGTGTGTATATATATATATATATATATATATATATATATATATATATATATATATATATATATATATATATATATATATATATATATATATATATATAATCCAAACTTTTTAGACAGAAGCTTAATTTTCTTTTCTTTAAAGTTCGGTGCTAGAGAAACTCTTAGGGGTTAATTTATCAAGCCGTGAATTTCTGATGGGTTTAAAAAGTGGAGGTGTTGCCTGTAGCAACCAATCAGATTCTAGCTTTCATTTTGTAGAATGTACTAAATAAATGATAACTAGAATCTGATTGGTTGCAATAGGCAACATGTTCACTTTTCAAACCCAACAGAAACTCGCAGCTTTATACATTTACTCCCTAGGATCATGATCCAATATTTTGCAATTCATTGATCTGGAATACTGAGTATGAGTGGGGACCCGGTCCATTGCTCAGTTTCATCTTCTGATTCCACTGTTAAAATCATCATCATCATTTATATAGCGCCACTAATTCTGCAGCGCTGTACAGAGAACTCACTCACATCACTCCCTGCCCCATTGGGGCTTACAGTCTAAATTACCTAACTTACACACACAGACAAACAGACTAGGGTCAATTTGTTAGCAGCCAATTAACCTACCAGTATGATTTTGGAGTGTGGGAGGAAACCGGAGCACCCGGAGGAAACCCATGCAAACACAGGGAGAACATACAAACTCTTCACAGATAAGCCCATGGTCAGGAATTGAACTCATGACCCCAGTGCTGTGAGGCAGAAGTGCTAACCACTGAGCCACCGTGCCGAACAGAAACTCTTTGATATATGCAAAAACAGGGATATAAAATATAAATGTTATATTATATCTTCAAACCCCAAAAAATCATAATGAATGGGCTTACCCATGCAAAGCCAAACAGGCACATATGACAAAAAGCAGCGAAGCTTTCCACCAGAAAGGTTATCACCGCTGATAGCCATGTTTTTACAGAATTTATGACCAATGCATGTGGAATGACTTAACAATTTTTAGAATTTGAACTTTTCACTTCCAGCTTCTTTGAATAGGAAGTAAGACACTTTTACTGGCGAACACAAAACAAAATGAAATACATTTGAATTGAATAGCTAGGTGAAAAAAATTGTATTTTCTTGGGTGAATTATAATTGAATTATTCTCTTGTCCTGAGCGGCTTACTGCAAACAGCATTAATACCATTAATACCAATATCTCTTCATAGGTGCAACTTTTGGACACAATCATAGAGAGCCTTTGCTGCTTCGTGCAATTGTGAGTATGCAAGTAGGCAATGGGGTACAATACCCCCACAACAAACACCCATAACATAGGCAAACCGAGGGGTGGGGGGGGGGGGGGTTCCTAGTGCATGGAAACCCCCCTCCAAGCCTGGGGCACTGTATAATTGTGGCGGCTGGACCCTGCTCCCGCTTCACACAGCTCTGCTTGAAAAGGAAGAACTGTGTGCACCTAACAGTAGTACACGCAGCATTGCCCATGTATATTATGGGGATAGGAAGAGTTGGAGAGCAGCCAAGCACTTTCTAAAATGAAAGCCACGCCCCCATGCATGCGGGCCACTCCCACTGGCGGTGTGGTGTGGAAACACCCCTCTACAAATCCTGCGTTTGCCCCTGCATAATAAAACTGTTTTGTCATCAATATTAATGTATTTTAATGTGAACATCGAATGCAAGGAATTGCCTAAGAAAAAATTGTTCAACTATGATCATAAACAATGTTGTAATTTCTGGGAAACGAAATGACATTAAGTACAGTAGTATAATTGGAGTTATCATTACATTGCTATGAAGGGAGAGGACACATTGCTTACTGTATAGGGAGGGGGATGGTGCTCAGTAATATTATGCACTAATACTGCACAGACTGGGACCTGCTGTGTCTATGCTAGCAGAAAGCTCCAAGCAACTTGTATTACTGAGATTAATATGCAGCATCCTCGCTGTTCCCCGACCATCTTTCTGATTACACTTTACATAATGTAAATCTTTGTCTCAGTCACTAGATGTCAATGCAGTTCTCTGGTGACAGGGGAGCGCACGTTACATTATCCACAGTGGTATAAGATAAATGCTGGGAGAGGAGAGAGCATGGCTTATTAACACATTCAGCCCCAGGGACATAACAGATTCTTGCAGCAGGTAAGCAAACCTCACAACCGTCCCAACGTTGGCAGGACATAACGATACACGGATTGCAAAAGGGGGTGCCACTTAACCAATAGTTGGTGGTGTTTTTACCAAAATCTTTGCATTTGTTGATGGAACAGGGGCTTACATTTTAAAAGTGGCCACTCTAAGCCCTGGATTCATAATCTACCTAAGAGCCAACTGTGTAGAATTAGACAAAATTGCACCTTGGAGGATGATTTTATTTCTCAAGCCAATAAAATGTCTTTGGATTTCTCTGAAAGAGGCTATCCAAAATATCTAATTGATGAAGCGAAAACAAGAAGCGTAGTGATTTGTTGGTCCCCAAGAGCAGCACTATTCCTGTTAAGGATTTTGTATATGAAGGGACAACTAATTCTCTTTTGTATATTTCTAAATACAATAATAAGTCACTTCTGATAAAACGCATTATCACTAACAACTTTAAGACCTTACATCAGGATGCTATTTTAAGTAATGCTTTGGAAAAAACACCAAAAATAATTTTCAAGAAAAATATCAATTTGAAAAATCTGTTAGCTCCTAGTGCTCTAAAAACTAACACTAAAACCAATAGCAATATATCTAATTCTTGGCTACCGCCTAAAAGATTAGGCTGCTTCAGTTGTAATAGAAATGTCTGTTTAACCTGTAATTATATTGGTAAAGCAGTAAGTAGTGTTACGTCTAGGGTAAGTGGTCTAGAATATATCATCTCACAATATATTAATTGTGAGACCAGCTTTGTCATATACGTACTGGAGTGCTCGTGTGGCCTCCAGTACGTAGGAAGAACTACACGTTCCCTCAAAAGTCGATTTAGGGAGCATAGGCAGAATATCATCAAAAGCTATACTAAACACAGTGTCTCTAGACATTTTATGGAGAAACATGATAGCAATCCTAAGGGTCTTAAAGTGACTGGAGTGGAAAGAATTAATCCTACGACTAGAAGTGGAGATCGTTATAAAAGATTATGTAAGAATGAAGTTTTGTGGATATTTAAATTACAAACTCTACATCCAGAGGGTCTAAACGAAACCATGGAATTCAATGACTGGCAAACATAATACATACATGTATATGTTCATGTGGGTGTGTCTTTGTATATTCACACATATGTGTGTTTATGTATGTATCATTATGTTCATTAGTGAGAGTGGGCTAGGCATTAGAGGTCCATTATATGCTTATGTGTGTGTGTGTATACACACTATTTATACCCATACGCACAATTGTCTGAGTATATGCTTTCCTATATATTCTAATTGATATGGTCTCATACACTTGATTAAATCATTTTATATTAGTTATATTCCTTTATATATCTATATTATATTTTCTTTTTATGTATGTATTTTATATTTTTACATTTTTTTATTTGAGTACCTATTTGTTTTTAGTTTCTATGTATGTGCAGATGGATGAGGAAGAAAATAAGACCATTAAGCCAATAAGAGATATAGAGGCGTTTCTGTGTCTTTTCAGATCCGAAATTAGGTGTTCGAAATTATGGCTAATGAGATATCTCCTCTTTAAAAGGCAGCTTCTGATTTACAGCTTTATTGCTTTAAAAAGTCTGGTTCTCAGACGAAACGCGTCGCTTGTTTTATGCTGCTTTTAAACATCGTGGAGTTTACAGATCTTCAAGATACATAGTGTCTAAGTGGAACTCTTCCTTTTGAAGTTTGTTGCCTATCCGGATTCCGTTTGGAGGTGCGCACCGAAGAATCTGACCGAACCTGCTAAGTGTCGGAGTTATGTTTACACTGAGAAGGTAAACCCTCCGTGTATGCTATCCAAACGCCACACGCTGATGGTAAGCTCTATCAAGTCACTGAAGAGCGTTACTGGATCTGCTGTTTGCTGGAGCTATGAATATACTAAGAAGGTAAAACCTTCATGTATATTTTGATTACCGTTATACGCTGACGCTAAGTTTTATCTAGCGGTTTCTGGAGCCATACATTGGAATCTCTATTGTATAGTCGCATTAGCGATAAGAAGATTCATTCACTAGCTCCGTTGACATCAGTTATTTCAGTGTTAAAACCCAAACAACAAACGTGGGATCCCCTTTTTTTTTTGTGTTGATGCCAATTAAGACACAAAGAAACTGATTTCTTTTCTTCTATATGGACTAGTATTATAATATCTCAATTGTATACTAAGGACTCTCTTTCCTTGCACACCTAACAATCCACATCAAATATTGGTGTATTATCTGGATTTGAATGAAAACCTTTTTCCTCTATATCCATCTGCACGCAAGTAAGAGATCCACATTTATTTTATTAGGATTCGTTGGACACCTCTATAGAGTTCCAATTATCTATTCTATTCACTTTGTTCAGAGATGTTACCATTTACTATATTCATTGATCATTGTGATATGTACTGATCATTTTTGATTTTTTTTATTGTGCTGTAAGCTATTTTATTCTTGGCCAAGAATTTCTTTTTATATGTTTATAATACTCGATTTTGCTCTAAGTGATATATTTATTGTCACTTTTCTGTACTTGCATATGTACATCAGCTAGTTCAAATGAATTATATTAACGGTTATTCTGCACATTTCATATGTTTGTTCGTTTTGGTTTATCTTTAGAGACTTGACACTGTCTCTTTTTTGAAATTGCTGCATTTGATACCGACACTTTTATAGATTTACACTAGCTTTAGAATTAGCGCCAGAGAATCAAGTTGTTTTGTTTTGATAAGGGTTTATTTTGTCCCGATTTTGTGATTCTGAATGTTGGGAAATCATAGGCAAACCGAGGGAGGGGGGTCCTAGTGCCTGGTAACCCCCCTCCAAGCCTGGGGCACTGTATAATTGATGTGGCTGGACCCTGCCCCCGCTTCACACGGTCTGCTTCAAAAGGGAGAGCTGCACCTAACAGTAGTGCACGCAGCATTGCCCATGTATATTATAGGGATAGGAAGAGTTGGAGAGCAGGCAAGCACTGGCTAAAATTATAGCGATGCCCCCATGCATGCTTGTCACACCCACTGGTGGCGTGGTGTGGAAACCACCCTCTACAAATCCCTATTTGCCCCTGGAAGTAGTATGTTGGTCTACTGAAAGCTGCCAGGTCCATCGGTTTTACATTCCCCACATCCGTAAACTCAAATAACGGATGACGTGTACTGGAGCAGTACATCGGTTTCCATGTTTCAGCCGATCGCTGCTAATTTGACGCTTCACCAAGCCTGGGAGATCCCAGGTCACAGACCCCACACTCAGTGATCTACAATTAGTAGATCCCCCAGATTCGGAGATGCTGTAACTAGCGTTTATTGAAGAACTGGATGTACTCAGTGGTGGAACTTGCGCCAGTGCAGGGGGTGCACGGGCTACGGGACACTGCTCTCCCTTCAATAGAGAAGCCGCTTGGTGCTTTGTCATTTATCGTTTTCTATAGTCACAAGCAGATGGGTGAGAGGAAGAAACTGGTGGAGGGGGAGAGTCTTAAAGTTGAGTGGGACCGGGGGCTTACAGGAGGTCCTTGATGCACAAAGGAAACCTCTTGGCTAGGTGACCGCCGATAGCAATATAACTATGACCCCCCACCCCTACTCTAATGAAGGGAGGGCTGCCTACTCCTGAAATAAGCTTTTGCCCCCACACTGACCTGCTTACTAAATCCAACTTGTGGCTTTGTTCTGTCCTGGTTCTGCAATGCCCAGCATGCCCTGCAGGGACTCGCAACAAATCAGAGCCACCTACCTCGGAGATAAATCCCGTGTCTGCAGCTGGACCTACATACTGCACCAAAGAGGCTTAACAATTTTATTTTATGTAGATAGGGTTATGGTATCTCCTGCCTCCCCTTCATGTGACTTTAACCACAAGTGACTATTGCCACCACATAGCCTTCCCTACCATCCAAAGAGCACGGTTTTATCCTAACCATTAAAAAGGATTACTAAAGCAGCCACGTACATTCCAAATAACCCCTTGAAAACCGGCAAAACTTGTGTTGTTTAGCCCTCTACAAGAAGACTTGCTTTCCTGGTTTTGTGACACACACACACACACACACACACACACACACACACACACACACACACTCTCTCTTCTTGAACATCTCATTCCAAAACTATGGGCATTAATATGGAGATGGTTTTCCTATTTCTGCTATAAGAGCCTCCACTCTCCTGGGAACACCTTCCACTAGATTTTTCCACAAGGTCGGAAGCACACAATTCCCTAGAATGTCATTGTCCGCCATAACATTAAGATATCCCTTCCCTGGAACTGAAAGGTCCAGATCAAATAATGAAAAACACCCCCCAGACCATTATTCCTCCTCCACCAAACTTCATAGCTGGCAGTGCACATATGGTTAGGAAGCTATCTCCTGGCATCAGTCAAATCCAAATTCATCAGTCCCTCTGCCATATGGTAAAGCGTGACTGGCCACTCCACTGCTCCAGAATCTAATGGCAATGTGCTCTATCCCACTCCAGTTGATCTTTAACGTTGTGCATGGTGATCTGAGGCTTGTGTACGGCTCTTTGATCGTGGAAGCCAAATCCATGAAGCTCCCGAATGAACGGTTCTTGTGCCGACGTTGCTTCCAGATGCAGTCTGGAATTTGGTAGTGAGTGTTACAGCTAAGGACAGACTATTTTTATGCAGTGCACGATTCATCAGTCATTGATCCCGCTCTGTTACCTTGGGTGGCCTACAGCTTCGTGGTTGAGCTGTTGTCGCCCATAGACGATTTTTCTCTTCACAATAACAACACTTAAAGTTGACCGGGACAGCTCTAGCAGGGCAGAAATTTGACAAAATCACTTGTTGGGTAGGAGGCATCCTATGACAGTATGGAAAGTCCCTGAGCTCTTCAGTAGACCCATCCTACTGCTAATGTTTGACTATGGTGATTGCATGGTGGTATACTTAGTTTTATGCACCTGTGGCCAAACACACTTACTAGAAGAGTTGCCTACGTGTAGCTGAAGTACCCGGTGTTGTCCAGATTTAAATTTTCTAATTATTAGATTATCAAAGAGTTGAATGTAACTGTCAACCTTTTAAAAATAATTAGCAGCTGAGCAGCTCTTCCAACACACCCATGAGGTGCTGTCCAGTGTCATTTTTGTTTTTATATTAAATGGATTCCAAATTCATTCAGTGGAAGGCCCAGAACCAGCTCCCCAGGTCAAAGTTCTTCCCAGTGTACACCAACGGGAGGTTCAGCCGGCACCCTAACCCCCCAAAAAACCTGCCCAGGATCCAACTTGACCACCTTGCGTTGGTTTCATCCCAATCGGTGCAGGGGTATTCAAATGCAGGCTCAGAACAGGTTGTTTTTGGTGGTCGCAACCTGCAGCTTCCCTACAGCAAAGTTCATCATTCTCTTACTGAGGTCCCTGGGGAAAACATGGGTTCCTATTATACCCGGTGCATCAAATCTAACGAACATTAATTGCTAGCAGCACAGTGGATTCACATATTGGGCTATTCCTTACATCCATCTTTACTTTTAGGACGTAAATATATGTAATTTGAGACCAAAATCCCCCAGGCTGGGTAATCCACACTTCCCTTATGAGCGAGTCTTTCCATATGTTTCAGACCTAGTGGAAATTCAGACTTCAAAATCTGAACTGGCTTCAGAATAAAACATAGAAGACGTGTGGAAACGATGTTGTAGTAAGTAATCAACCGAGGGAGACACCTGCCAGGGGCTGTAGTGGCAATGATCCTGATAAACACTGTACCCTATTGTTTAGATATGGTGGAAAAATCAATCCTACTGGAATTCTATGTGTCCATAACCCATCTAGATCAGACTCACTGGTAAAAATATGAATAAAAGATATTGCACTGCCATGATGGCACCGTACAAGCACAGCCTTGGATACACTTTGTAGGGCCATGTGGTTTGTAGGAATGTCGTAGCCAGATCTGTGAATGTTTGAGCACCCCCAACATTTGTGCTGCCAGGTGGGTGTTCTCGGTGGCTCTGCCAGCCAATCACAAGCGGCTAATGTAGGAAACCTCCTTTGATTGGCTGCTGGTGAAGGTAATATAAGTTATTCTTTATTAGCCAATGATGGATCAGGAAGCAGAAAATAAGATAATTTATCAAATATTGAGCGATGGTTTTGGAGAGTCTTTTATTCAATTAAACTCCATTCACAAAAATGTTTGTGTCTACGTATCTTTACTATTTTGGTATAATTGGCAGGTAAAATTTAATATTATACTGGAACCACTGGACTGGCAAAATTGTCACTCCAAGGGTCCCATTCTTGCTCATTACCCCAGACCTCACATCCCATGGAGAATAAGCCTAATGCTTTTCAGCAGGAGGTTAGTAGCCTTTGGAAAGGAGGTATGCTGGCGTTGGCAGTCTGTCCCCCACAGAGGCACCAGTTCTGCTCCGACCGGTCTGTTGCTGGTTTTCGTTATGTATGGGATGCTCTAAATTAGGCTTGGACAACTTGTGGCTCTCCAGGTGTGGTAAAAATACAAGCCTCAGCAGGCTTTGCCAGCTGCAGGCTGCCAGGGTATGCTGGGACTTGTAGTTTCACAACACCTTTCAACACGGCCGCCCAGTGATAAAAGTTACTTTCCGGTCTGGCCCAGTCTCTATCATTGTACACATGCCTCAGCTGGCTTGCCGGATCAGATTTGTGTAATGGAAACAAAAGATTTGGGCTTTCAGTTTCACTAACAAAAAAATATACAACTTTTACGTTATATATAAACTTTTCTAACCTTAACTTAATAAACTTTTTTTAAAAAAATGTTTATCTATATTTTGTATAAACAGTGAAACGTGAACAATACTGCAATATAAAAAAAAATGAGCGTTACTCAGCTTCCCAGCAATACTTTTTAAGAAATGCAGATGAAGGGCAATCGTTTATTGCTTATTAAAAAAAATGACATTTATGGCAACAAAAATAGTGATTTTAATACATCAGCTCCAGCGTGATCTAGGCACTAACAAGCCACCTTATCTATAAAGGTGTTGCTGGTAATCTGAGCGTGGCCCACTGTCTGCCACCTGACCAGAGGAAATTGATTTTTTTCTAATAAAAAGCTATAAACTCGAATGAAAAACAGATGCTTTTTATTACACAAAAATACAGTGCAGCTAGGACCATGTATAATAAATAACCTGCTTTTAGGAAAGTGGAGAAAGGAAAGAGTATGACCAGCTCAAATGAATTGCCTACTTTGTACGTGTAATGGAACTAAAAGCGCATAAGAGCTAAAGTACGACATAAATTTTAAGCACAAGACATCAAATATCTTCAGAAAGCCGCGATTCAATTGGTTGAGCCTGAAACCACAGCTACGGCTGCAAGAGGTAATAGTAATCCATCTTGTTTTGCAGCGGAGTACTGTTTGCCGTAACCCTTTGTAAGCTGCCTTTATATTTATGTACATCGCCGCCGAGCGAGATTCATATTTCTGTTGTACGACAGAGATTTTCTTTCATGACTTTCTGGTGGTTTCTCACGGGAGGAAGAGAGAGTATCTCAATTTCCTCTCTGTGAAAGGATATCTGTATTCTATACAGCGGGGATAATATACAAGGAGGACATTCTAATGCACTGAAAGGATTTCTCCAGAATACAGACACAGTTTTGGAAAGGCCACCCGTCAAGCCCTCAATATGTTTTTGTGATATATTTTGTTGATCCAGATCTCTGTCGGTTTTAATCCATAAAGTGAGATAACCACTGTGTAGTAACGCGGTGTGTAAAAAGGACCTGTGACCCATAGCAACCAATCAGATTGTAGCTGTTATCTTTGCAGCCAAGTTTAAAAAATGGAAGATAACATCTGATTGGTTGCTATATTAATTATAAATTAAGGCCATTTATGTCATCTCCTGTATTTCACCCACTGTAAAATAAGCTTCCCTCTAGGTGATGCCAATTACCAAGGTGCCAGATTACCAAACAGGGCATTTTAAGAAATAAGTGGGCCTGTGTGCGAAACTAGTGCTTGGGCAATACGATGTGGAAAACACAATGAAGCAGAGCTCTTCCTGGGTATGAAAAAATAAATAATTCTGCAAGCAATGTAAAACTGTGGGTGCAAGTTATCAGTCCTTGCCATTTTAAAAATAATAATTTTTAATTATTACCTTTAATGGATTCATAGAAAGTTTTTTCATGTGTTTAAAGTGATGTATAACTCCAGCACCAGAATACCTAAACATAACGGTCTTCTTTCATTAGCGCTATCTATACCATGTGCATGTATGTCATGCTTACCAACTTTGTAGTCTTGCCCTCTGGGGAGTAAAGTGGAAGGGCGGCAGTGGGCTGGATGAATGGGGGTCAGTTTGGCCCTGCCCTGCAATGACGTTGTTTTGCCGTGGGGGGTGGATCAAAATGACGTGAATTGCGTCATTGAGGTTCCAATCCTTCGCTAAGAAGTGTGCAGGATGTTGAAGAATTGCCTGCACTCCCGGGAGTCCGGGAGACCTACCGTAAATTTGTAAACCACTTAGTTTATGTTTTCACTGCTGCAGCAGTCAGTTGCTAGAGTGCCAAGGTCCAAGTATCTCCAGAATGGTGTGGGTCCTTAAATATTGACCCCGCGCTATTGAAAGGTGAAATTAATTTGCTACAATAATATTACTGTGAGTGAAGTCTTGCTCGCTAAGCAGATACATATTTTCAGGCAGGAGATCATCTTATTATCCATTTGGCATACAGTAGAAGTTAAACATATAGACGGGAACACCATTTAAATTTGATATATGTTGAGTAATGCATTATGCAAAAACTGGCAATATAAAACAGCCAGGACCACGGACTCCCCTTCTAGTACTAAGCAAGAATGTTTAAACGGGCAAGTACCACTTTCTGCAGCCTTATATTGCTTCCCAGAGAATTGCACAATGGCTGCACCTGCTGATTTAAATGTGAGACACAGCAGCCAAGTGCAATCCGATAAGTTGCATTTGGCTGAGGAATGGAGAAGCATTACACAAGGTCCTGTACCACTTCTGTACGTGTAAGCTATTTTTACAAAGTAAACACAAGCTAAGTATTCCATGGGGCATGGATTTGATGCTCTTTATTCACTGGGATGTTGGCCAGCTCCTTGTTAAGTGGGATTTGTTCTTCCCTTGTAGTTTACGTTACATCTTTAGGATTACAGTCACATTTATAATGACTTAATTATTGTCCTATTTTTACCTGTGTCTGCCCTGCTACAGAGCTCTCTTGTTTCTAGAGTATAAAGCAGAATTTTATTTCAGTAAAAGCAGCAATCTCGTATTCTTTTTTCACAGAGAGTGTTGTACCTATTTAACATGATGCTGATAGTAATTTTCCTTGCATGTCCTCCTATAACTCAGTGTTCTCTTTGCTAAATCTCTCCATGGGGAGATTGCTGGAAGGCAATGTCTTTCATTTGGAACACTTTTGCATTTCAGCACTCAAGTTCGTTCCTGAGGACATGATCACCTGATCTCTGATTCAGCGATCTCCCACATGCTATCAGAGGAAGGAGGGGAGACAAGGGATTGTGCTCAGAAGGGGCATGCTGAGAAGAGGGGCATTTCAAAGCATCTATGCTCACTACATCATATATGTCATGTGACTGTGGTTGCCAAGGTACTAATGTGACACTTAGAAATCTGTAAACAGGTGGTCTTAAGAATTTTTGGGCTATCGAAAAATCGTAGAGTAACTGGAGACAAAGAGATTCTTTAATAACCCTGGCTAAATGTGAGATGAAATGGATTTATAAATTAAATACGCTATACCCAAAGGGGCTTAACCAGGATTTTGAAATGTTTTTTGACTGATGCCTGAAGTAATTGATATAATGTATAAGCATTTTTATCATGCACAATGGGTTTATTTATTGTTTGATCTATGCATGTATCTTAGTGAGGAAATCTCTGTTTATTATATTAGTATTTTATTTATTTCATATTTATTTATTTATTTTAATAATTATATATACATTTTCTAAATGTTATTTTAATATGTATGATATATGTAGCTCTATTATCCTATAGGGCATCTTATTTGGTATTACGAGGTATGTGTCAGTTTCGGCTAATTAATCATAGTATTTAAGCCTGAGAATTTGCTCCTCCCACCACTATCTTGAGTAAGGCTCAGAGAGAGTTGAAACGCGTTGATGTAGAGAGTGGGAGCATAGGTTTGTGATTACAGATTGTGGACATTTTTGGACGTAACTGAATCTATCAATGTATGCTGTTCGATCCTGGGTGTGAGCAGTGCTTATGTTATGTTTAAGATCTTTGGATTATCGGTACGAGTCCATCCACACTTTATGTTTTATGTGAATGTATCAATAAGTCTGTTACGGAATTATATCTGAGGATATTATGCTATGTGCGATTTCCTTTCTTCCCCTTTACACGTGACCACGGTTTTATCCAATGAGAGAGTACCGGTACTGAGCAGAGACAGCAGCGGGAGTATTTGACATCCGGACACTGACTGCACGGTGGGGAAAAGGTTTCCCGTTTAACTCACATAAAAGGTGGAATGGAGGAATCGATTCTTGTTTGATTCAATCTGGTCCGCAGAAGTTCGTCTTCTAGTAAGTACAACCACATTAGATCAGGACTGGAAGAATTTTGCTATATGAAGAATTTGACTGTTTTACACAGATATAAGATTTGTATTCCTATGGTGGTACCAGAAACGCTTGTCAGTTCCTCTTTATTTTTATAATTGTGTAAATCTGTGTTTAATACTGTCACAAGCCCCAATATCTTGTTGCCTTCGGCTGTAGAGAAATCTGGTTTAAAGTCTCGCCCATGTGAGTGATTGTACTGGTATTTTAACATTTTTCAGTTCTCCGCAATTCTTTACAATGTCCCTGACAAATTTATTTGTACTGAGCTCTCGTCTTCCTGGTAATAAAATGAATCCCTGAATTCTCTGCATGTAAGTCTGAAAAGGTAGAACACAAAACTACAAATATACAGAACATAAGCAAATGATGCTTTGTGATGTCTTGCATCTATTTTTACAGGAAGCGCATAAATTAGCCCCTCAAGGTGGCTGCATATGTGGAATGGCAATAATGTACATCTTCTGATGGGAGCAGCTCTCAGACAGTGGTCAGATTGGGACTTCCCTTGTTCTCATATTGTGCCCAGATACAAAAATAAGTCTTTATTTATCCAGATAGAGGTAGTATTAGAGGCTGAAGGAACATATTAGTTCACCAAGAGATAATCTATAAAGAGAGAAAAGCAAAGGACCAAGAACAAAGCCTTGAGGAGTCTTGAGCCACGGCAAATAGTGTGAGTGGAGGGGAGTATGTGCCAGCAGTAGAGGCACTGAAAGACCATTCAGACAGGTAGGAGGTGAACCAGAAGAGTACAATGCCACAACAGTCAAGGCAGTGAAAAGTGTGCAGGACAAGAGGGTGGTCAACTGTATCAAAATTAACAGAGAGGTCAAGGAGGATGAATATGGAGAAGTGATCCTTCGACTTAGCTGTGAGCAGATCATTGGTCACTTTAGTGAGGACAGTCTCAGTGGAAAGTAGATGGTGAAAGCTCAATTACAGATGGCAGAGGATCGAATGAGAGGAGAGAAGCTGTCAGGTCTCGTGCTTATTCAGTCCTTGACTTATCGTGTGGTTGGTCCACAAGTTTCATATGCTCTAACATCTTCACTGTCTGCATGCTGGAGTTTCCATTTGGGTTTGCGCCCCTTTTCCAACATGGCAGTGCCAATCCAAAGCCACAGACAGAGGGTTTCTCATATTACCTGACAACTCTGCTAGACTCAGTGAAACACAGGTTCAGTTAATAAGTTGATGCATCCTTTTCATCACTTCTGTGTAAAACTACATCAGAGCATGGACTAATGACCTGCTGCTAGTAATTAGTTGCCAGCACCTGAGGCTTCATCCACATGTTCAGGACTATATAAGCAGCTTCCTGGGAACAACACACTAACAGTTTATTGAGCTTCTCTCCTTAAACCAGCACTCTGTATCCTGCTGTCACCTAGCTGCCTTACTTTGTCTGTCCCTTTGCTCGCAGGTGACTGTCCTTTCTAACTTTGACCTCTGGCTCTTGGCTGATTCCTTCAGTTGTTTTGACTCCTGGCTCTCGGACATCTACCTTCTCTGGCTTTGACCCTTAACTCTCAGATGACTACATTCTCTGGCTCTGGATCCCTGGCTAATCCCCGGACTTGCTGCTGCATGAGACTCTCTGTATTTACAGGTACAGTACCTGTTCTCACTAAAGACTCTTCCTGTGTTTTCCTGCTACTGGAATTCAATAACCCAATATTTACAAAGATATATTCTGGAGACCTGACAGAAGCCTCTGAAGTAGTTTGAAAGCAATGGGGAGGAGAGTAACTGTGGCTATTAGTACCAGTGAGCACTCACCCTTACATGACTGTGCGGCATCAATTATCCTTCACTCACTCAATGACATAACCATAACTCATCAGAGTGAGTTATGTATGAGTATAAGTCTTGCAAATATGCCTTTGACTATGCTTGAAGCCGCTTCCGGGTCCTCCTCATGATCGTATAAGACAGGAATCTTCATGTCACATAAGCTACCTCATTTTACTTAGAAGCTTTACAGCTATTTTAGGCCATGCCATTATATGCTTAAAAAACATTTTGTTAGAATAGCTTTTGAAATGTTGTCTCATACTGTATCTGTACCCACTCTCCCCAAACCTCCCCCTACTTCCCTCCTCCAATCTTAAAAAAGCAAACAAAAAGAATAAACATTTACTAACTTAGTACTGAAAAAGTTAATGCTTGCTATGATAAAAAGATATCAGAACACACAGCGTATCGCAGCTTGCTGTGTACGGGGCTGCCAAACAGCAGACCGGTCAGGGGGCCCATGTTGACCCTTGTCCACCACTGCACCATGGAGCAAAAGAAGAAGGTGGCCTGCTCTAATGAGTCAGGTTTTCTTTTACATCATGTGGACGGCTGGGTGTGTCATTTACCTAGGGAAGAGATTACACCAGGAAGCCCTATGGGAAGAAGGCAAGCCAGCTGAAGCAATGCGATTCTCTGGGCAATGTTCAGCTTGGAAGGCTTGGATCATGGTATTCATGTGGATGTTGCTTTGAAACGGACCACCTATCTTAGCATTGTTGCAGACCAAGCGCACCCCTTCATGGCAACGGTAATCGCTAATGGCAGCGGCCTCTTTCGGCAGTATAATGCGTCCTGCCACACTGTATAAATTGTTAATTAATTGTTTGAGGAACATGACAGAGTTCAAGATGTTGAATTTGTCTCTCGTTGTATCGGCTGCTTCCATATAAGAGTGGCACCCTTTTTCTTCATATTCACTCAGTGAACTGTGCCTGAGACAACCATATCTCTGCTGGGGATTGTAGATCTACTCGCTGAGTAGCTGAAAGGAGTAAGATAACTCAGTCCAGATTTGAATACACTGGCAGTAGTAGAGACTCTGGTTTAATTGCAGGAAAACTTTGTTTTAGTGTCTTGGATGTTGCACTAGCCTCTAATGACATTTGAGAAGCTAGGCTCATTGATGGCATTGAGAAAAATCTCTGCACTTACATAGCAAACATAACAAACTAGATTAATTGATCAGAAGACCAGTACTCACCTGACTTTGATGAAGATGTCTAGAAGCCAGGTTCTCATTTGGCTGTGATGGTGGAGTTTCTTACTTGTGTTACTAGGTGTTTTCTCTCTTACTACCATGGATTTTGCACCAGGCTCTTTTCTGACAGTGAGAAAAATACATGAGCTGGTCCAGCAAGCCACTGCCAGTGATGGCAGAGTCCCAGGTTTGAATCTGCAGACAGGTATCATTTTAGTACCTAGAATATTGAACATGCTTGGTGACATTTAGAAAAGTCTTACCTCCTAAAGATACTGTGTTGGGTCAATGGACTAATACCAATGTGCTCTACTAACAGAGATGTTGAAGTCCTGGTTTATGTTTCCCCAGACAGCATTCTGTTCATACCTTGGATGTAGATCCGGGCTTGTTCATGACATTAAGCATAATCCCCCCTATACCTAGCAAACAAGCTGGCTCTGTAGCTTAGTGTACAAATTCTCTGTTCACAGCAAATAGTGGAGTCTCTGGTTTGAACCCTGAGACAGGCTTCTTCTAACTACATTGCCTGATGCACCAGGATCAATTATGCCACTGAGGGCATAGGTTGTAGGCTTGCGAGCAGGTTCTTCTCACTTCTTTGTCTGTTTTACCCAGTTTGTTTATTAGCTTACTATGTTTGTCCCCAATTGTAAAGCGCTACGGAATAGGTTGGCGCTATATAAATAAATGATGATGATGGGGGCAGTCACTTACATAAGCTTAATCTGGCTCAGAGGACTTGTAGCCTGGTTCTCTGCTTGTAGCGATGATTGAGATCTCCGTTCAAATCCACAAACAGCTGGAGTTTTTGTACCTTGGATTTTAAACCTAGCTGGTTGAAGACATTGGGAAAAGTCTCCCCACTTGCTTACACTATATGTTGGCTCAGGTGACTAGTAGCCAGGTGCTCTCCTGTCATTAGATGGCTGAGATCCTGGCTCAAATCTCCCTTAATACATTCGATTGGTGTACCTGTCTGGTTCATGACCTGGAGAAGAGTCTTCCTATTTACCTGAAGGATGGTCTGACTTTATTCACATTGAGGGCATAAGTTAGTGGGCAAGCAGTAAAGTGCTTAACTGACAGCAGAGTTCCAATGAACATTGAAAAAATAACAGTCTAGTGACAAGTTCACAATGTAAGAAAACATTGTCTTTTCATACATTGGCTTATGTGCTTTTGAGCACAAATGCCAAGTTTATTAAATAATGCTAGACAAACAAGTTAACACATCATCGCTATCAGGAGAGAACCCAATAACCAACCCACTGAGAAGGCTAATGACAGAGAAAAGACCATCACGCCTGTCTGGGGATTCAAACCAGGATCTCCAACATCACAGTCAACAATCTGGCTACTGGTCAGCTGAGCCAGTACTTGTTGTAAGCAGTAGTGAGACTTTTATAAATGCCATCAACGGGCCTGGAGCAAAATAAAAGTTGCTATAAATGTTACCTGACTGGGTATACAAACAAGGGAAGCCATATGACATGATGATATGGAGAGACTTTTCTCATGACTTCATCAGGCCTATTCCAACATGAAATTTGCTAAAAAGGAAACCACTTTGAATTCAAAGCAGGGCCTCTACTATGACTGTCCATGGGCACCTCACTACTAGTCAGCTGAGCTAACTTATACTTTTCTCAATGTCTTCAATCATCCTGCTGCAATATTCAATTTACTAAAATGAAACCAGACAGGGGATTCAAACCAGGGCATCCTCTATCTCTGCAAGGGAAGAACCTGACTACTAGCCTGCAGAGCTATTTCTTTCCTTAAGCAACGTGTAAGAGTTTTCTCACTGTTGTCAATCAGCAGCTTTGTATCAGGCATGGGCCATGTTTCTGAACTGCAAGTCCCAGCAAACTCAATAAACCTCTGTTTGACCATCAGTGGAGAGAGTCCAGACACAACTGGAGTCTTCTATTTCTCTGATTGCAAACGCCTTTGGTATCTGATTATCTTATATTTCTACATAGGTACCTTTAGAGCTTTGAAACAATGGTGTCAAATCATTATGTTCTGTGGTGGGGTTTGTACATGTCAAGGTCTATAGGAAGGGGAAGGTGACAAGTCATATGTGGAGTGATGATTTAGACAAATGGCGGTTGGGGCAGATTGTGGTAGTGGTTAAAGAGAGACCTTTGGGGCCTCCTCACACTTGGGGCAGTTAGTAAGAGAGACAAATATTTAAGTTAGGTACAATAAAGTTATAACTAAGTTACATACAAACCTGATACCTTGCTGTGTGATGAATTTCAGATATTACTCTATAAGATAGACACAAAGGGCCTGATTCATAAAGGAACCTAAATGCCAATACGTGCTGTATATTGTGCAAAATCGTTCTGTGCATGCCCAGAAACAAACCATACGCCAGAGAGTGCAGCGACGTCCAATTTATCTTTGAGCTGAAGGGGCCCAGATCACAATTTGAGGGGCGGATCAGGAAGGGAAACGGGCGTATGTACGTAGTCACTGTACAGTAAGGGCGTGCCAAGCTCGTGCGCAATCAGCAGCGTTCCAATCAAGGTCTGGTCAACTTAAAGGTACGTGTTTCTCTGTCATATCGCTTGCACCAGCTGCAGGTCTGGTGTAAGTGACGATTATTAGCGATAATGGTCTCCTATGCATGCTACAATATATGTTTGCAATCAGGAGCAACTGTAAAAATGCATTTTATGCATTCTAATAAATGTATTTCATACATGCTAATAAATGTATTCCATGCATGCTAATAAATGCATCTTATGCATGTTAATAAATGTATTCCATGCATGCTAATAAATGTATTCCATGCATGCTAATAAATGTATTTCATGCATGCTAATAAATGCATCTTATGCATGTTAATAAATGTATTCCATGCATGCTAATAAATGTATTTCATACATGCTAATAAATGTATTCCATGCATGCTAATAAATGTATTTCATGCATGCTAATAAATGCATCTTATGCATGTTAATAAATGTATTCCATGCATGCTAATAAATGTATTTCATACATGCTAATAAATGTATTTCATGCATGCTAATAAATGCATCTTATGCATGTTAATTAGGGATGTGCACCGGCGACTTTTGAGGTCTCGTGTTTTGTGTTTTGGATCCGGATTTTCGTTATTTTTGAGGTTCGGATTTGTCTCGCAAAACACTTGACGAAAGGTCTCGGTTCGGATTTAAGGTTTTGGATTCGGATTTTTTTTGAAAAAAACATAAAAAGTTTAAAAATCAAGTTTTTGGGTTTATTTTCACTCCTAGGCTATTATTAACCTCAATAACATTCAATAACAAGCATTTCCACTAATTTACAGTGTATTGTGAACACCTCACAATATAGTTATTAGTCCAAAACGTTGCAACAAGGTATCTTTCTGGACTGCGTAGAGGAGTGGGTCACCACAATATATATTAAAAACCCTGAACTTTTATGATTCGCACCAATAATTGTACCTGGACTGCGTAGAGGAGTGGGTCACCACAATATCTTAAAAACCCTGAACTTTTATGATTCGCACCAATAATTGTACCTGGACTGCGTAGAGGAGTGGGTCACCACAATATCTTAAAAACCCTGAACTTTTATGATTCGCACCAATAATTGTACCTGGACTGCGTAGAGGAGTGGGTCACCACAATATCTTAAAAACCCTGAACTTTTATGATTCGCACCAATAATTGTACCTGGACTGCGTAGAGGAGTGGGTCACCACAATATCTATTAAAAACCCTGAACTTTTATGATTCGCACCAATAAATGTATCTGGACTGCGTAGAGGAGTGGGTCACCACAATATCTATTAAAAACCCTGAACTTTTATGATTCGCACCAATAAATGTACCTGGACTGCGTAGAGGAGTGGGTCACCACAATATATATTAAAAACCCTGAACTTTTATGATTCGCACCAATAAATGTACCTGGACTGCGTAGAGGAGTGGGTCACCACAATATATATTAAAAACCCTGAACTTTTATGATTCGCACCAATAAATGTATCTGGACTGCGTAGAGGAGTGGGCACTGGGCACCACAATAAAATATATAAAAAACCTTCAACAGATCTGCATTACACTACACATACGGCTGCTCCTCCATCCTCTCCATCATATACATGTTGGAGTTTTAGCGTGTGACAACCTCTTGTTTTTGATAATGTCAGTGCATTTGGAATATTTTTCAATTTGCCCCACACCACTGAATGTACTTTATCTATGATACGCAATACGCATCTATCTATCTTGACTGCGTAGTGTGGTGGCCCCGGTACACAATTTGGTACCGAGGCCACAATATAATTTAAAAACCCTCCACGTGTCGGAATTCCACCAAACAAGTATCTGGACTGCATAGTGGGGTGGCCCCGGTACCCAATTTGATACCGGGGCCACAATACCTCCTCCAAACATGCTCCAGACAATTCGTCATTGACAGACCCCAGACAGACAGGGTCGTAGTGTTATTGTTTGACTTTGTAAACCCAAAAAAATGTCCCTGTTGCACATAGTCGTGCAATGAAGACTGACTTTTTCATTTAAAGGCACGATCTTTAAAGTGTAGTGTTTGTAAGTCTAAGTCATATTATACTTTTGGTAAAATTGGTTTTTTTTGTTCCTCTTTATGGTAATTAATTAGTAATAGAATTAAAGTAGGAAATAGAATTAAATAGAATTAAAGTAGGAAATAGAGTGGTATAGAGTTGTAGTGTGGTATAGATAGAGTGGTCCACACAATATAATAATAAAACCCTCAACTGGTCTGAATTCCACCAAACAAGTATCTTGACTGCGTAGTGTGGTGGCCCCGGTACACAATTTGGTACCGAGGCCACAATATAATTTAAAAACCCTCCACGTGTCGGAATTCCACCAAACAAGTATCTGGACTGCATAGTGGGGTGGCCCCGGTACCCAATTTGATACCGGGGCCACAATACCTCCTCCAAACATGCTCCAGACAATTCGTCATTGACAGACCCCAGACAGACAGGGTCGTAGTGTTATTGTTTGACTTTGTAAACCCAAAAAAATGTCCCTGTTGCACATAGTCGTGCAATGAAGACTGACTTTTTCATTTAAAGGCACGATCTTTAAAGTGTAGTGTTTGTAAGTCTAAGTCATATTATACTTTTGGTAAAATTGGTTTTTTTTGTTCCTCTTTATGGTAATTAATTAGTAATAGAATTAAAGTAGGAAATAGAATTAAATAGAATTAAAGTAGGAAATAGAGTGGTATAGAGTTGTAGTGTGGTATAGATAGAGTGGTCCACACAATATAATAATAAAACCCTCAACTGGTCTGAATTCCACCAAACAAGTATCTTGACTGCGTAGTGTGGTGGCCCCGGTACACAATTTGGTACCGAGGCCACAATATAATTTAAAAACCCTCCACGTGTCGGAATTCCACCAAACAAGTATCTGGACTGCATAGTGGGGTGGCCCCGGTACCCAATTTGATACCGGGGCCACAATACCTCCTCCAAACATGCTCCAGACAATTCGTCATTGACAGACCCCAGACAGACAGGGTCGTAGTGTTATTGTTTGACTTTGTAAACCCAAAAAAATGTCCCTGTTGCACATAGTCGTGCAATGAAGACTGACTTTTTCATTTAAAGGCACGATCTTTAAAGTGTAGTGTTTGTAAGTCTAAGTCATATTATACTTTTGGTAAAATTGGTTTTTTTTGTTCCTCTTTATGGTAATTAATTAGTAATAGAATTAAAGTAGGAAATAGAATTAAATAGAATTAAAGTAGGAAATAGAGTGGTATAGAGTTGTAGTGTGGTATAGATAGAGTGGTCCACACAATATAATAATAAAACCCTCAACTGGTCTGAATTCCACCAAACAAGTATCTTGACTGCGTAGTGTGGTGGCCCCGGTACACAATTTGGTACCGAGGCCACAATATAATTTAAAAACCCTCCACGTGTCGGAATTCCACCAAACAAGTATCTGGACTGCATAGTGGGGTGGCCCCGGTACCCAATTTGATACCGGGGCCACAATACCTCCTCCAAACATGCTCCAGACAATTCGTCATTGACAGACCCCAGACAGACAGGGTCGTAGTGTTATTGTTTGACTTTGTAAACCCAAAAAAATGTCCCTGTTGCACTTGCACATAGTCGTGCAATGAAGACTGACTTTTTCATTTAAAGGCACGATCTTTAAAGTGTCAGAAAGAGAGAGAAGACACAGGAGAGGAGAGTTGTAGCTGGGGACCTGGGGTGGAAGCTCCCAGGCTCCCCCAGCATTGCCTGGAAGTCTGAGCGTGGTGACTGAGCCAGGGCAAGGAATGTGTGCCCTGGATGAGGGGGAGAACTCCATGCCACTATAGTGAACCCAAGAGAGAGGGGGACACTGCACATGGAAGAGGCCCTGGAGTGAGGGCTGCTACAAGAGGCATGGTAGCTGTAGTGTCAGATCCTGAGGCTGAGAGTACACAGAGTGACGTGTCAGAGCACAGGAGACATTATCCCCGCAGAGGAGGGATGAGCTGCAGTTGAGAGGTCTGTTGTTGAAATAGGACATGCACACTTTAACAAACCAATCATTTCAGCGACAGGGCCTACCAAACAACTTTGACTGAAATGATTGGTTTGTTTGGGCCCCCACACCAAAAAAGCTATTCATCTCTCCCTGTACAGACTAAACAGGCTCTACTGAGGCAAGATGTCGTCCTCATCCTCAACCTCTGATTCCTCTCCCCCTACAGTGTGTACTTCCTCCTCATCACACATTATCAATTCGTCCCCGCTGGACTCCACAACCACAGGTCCCTCTGTAGTATCTGGAGGGCAGTGCTGTACTTCATTGAGGAATTGATTATTCATTTTTATAAACATCATTTTTTCAACGTTGTGAGGAAGCAACCTCCTTCGCCGCTCACTGACCAGGTTCCCCGCTGCACTAAAAACTCTTTCCGAGTACACACTGGAGGGGGGACAACTCAGGTAAAATAGAGCCAGTTTGTACAGGGGCTTCCAAACTGCCTTTTTTACCTGCCAGTAACAATATGGACTGTCTGACATGTCTACTTGGATGGTGTCAGCAAAGTAATCATCCACAATTTTTTCTATTGTCACAGCATCCAATGCAGCGAGAGTAGACATGTCTGCAATGGTTGGCAGGTCCTTCAGTCCGGACCAGATGTTATCAGCATCCCCGCCAGTGCCTCTTTTGGGAAAACTGAGCTTTTTCCTCGCAGCCATAGATGTGGAAGAAAATGAGGGTGGAGCTGTTGGCATGTCACGGTCCTCTTCAGAGGACAATCTCCTGACCAGCAGGTCTTTGCACCGCTGTAGATTTGTGTCCGCCTGAAACAGAGACACAACATACGCTTTAAACCGAGGATCGAGCACGGTGGCCAGAATGTATTCCTCTGACTTTAAAAGAGTGACCACCCTCGGATCCTGGCAAAGCGTACGAAGGGCTACATCCACAAGAGCTACATGCTTGCTGTAATCGCAATGGCTTACCAGCTCCTCCCTCACTTTCTCCAGCTGCTTCTGCAACAGCCTGATCAGGGGAATGACCTGACTCAAGCTGGCAGTGTCGGAACTGACTTCTCGTGTGGCAAGTTCAAATGGCTGCAGAACCTTGCACAACACGGAAATCAGTCTCCACTGCGCTTGACTCAGGCGCATCCCCACTCCTTTGCCTATGTCGTAGGTGGCTGTGTAGGCCTGAATGGCCTTTTGCTGCTCCTCCATCCTCTGCAGCATATAGAGGGTGGAGTTCCAGCGCGTCACAACCTCTTGTTTGAGGTGATGGCAGGGCAGGTTCAAGCTTTTTTGATGTGCCTCTAGTCTGCGGTAGGCACTGGCTGAATGCCGAAAGTGTCCAGCAATTTTGCGGGCCACCGCAAGCATCTCCTGCACACCCCTGTCACTCTTGAGGTAATGCTGCACCACCAAATTAATGGTGTGGGCAAAACATGGGACGTGCTGGAAATTGCCCATATTTAATGCCCGCACAATGTTACTGGCATTGTCTGACACCACAAATCCCCATGAGAGTCTAAGTGGGGTAAGCCACTGGGAGATAATTTCCCTCATTTTCTCTAATATGTTGTCAGCGTTGTGCCTCTTATTAAAGCCTGTAATGCACAATGTTGCCTGCCTTTGCATGAGCAGCCATTTTGTAGATGCTGCTACTGATGCAGCTGTTGCTGTTGCTGCGGAAGGGGATGCATCTACCCAGTGGGCTGTCACAGTCATATAGTCCTTCGTTTGCCCAGAACCACTTGTCCACATGTCCGTGGTTAAGTGGACAGTGGGTACAACCGCATTTTTAAGAGCACTGAGGACACTTGATCGTACTTCTCTGTACATTTTTGGTATCGCCTGCCTAGTGAAGTGGAATCTCGAGGGGATTTGGTACCGGGGACACAATACCTCCATCAACCCTCTAAATCCCACTCCACTGATGGCGGACACCGGGCGCACGTCTAACACCAACATTGCAGTTACAGCCGCAGTTATACGCTTTGCAATAGGGTGACTACTATCGTATTTGGTGGTCATGGCAAACGACTGTTGGACGGTCAATTGTTTGGTGAAAGACTTAGCGGTCTTACGACTTCCCCTCTGGGAAGATGACCGACTAACAGCAGCAACAGCAGCAGTGGCAGTAGTAGGCGTACCGCTGCAGGATTCCTCGGATGAATCCCGTATTGAGGAGGACTCAGTCTGGCTGCTGACTTGGGCTGCAGGACTGAATCTGATGGAGATTGTGGAGGAAGTTGACGAGGAGGGTGTTGCTGGTGTGTATCCAACTGGACCACGGGATTTAGGTGTCCCTGTACCGATGAGGGTCCTAGCCCCAGTTCCTGAACTAACCACTGAACTATGAAGGTTATTCAGGTGACGTATAAGGGAGGATGTTCCTAGGTGGGCAAGATCCTTACCCCTGCTTATTTGAGCTTTACATAAGCTACATATTGCCATACATTGGTTGTCTGGATTTGGATAAAAATAACTCCAGACCGAAGAGGTGCATTTTTTGGTCTTCTGACCAGGCATGACGATGGGCTTTTTCATCCCATGGACATCAGCTGTTTCCCCCCCTGGTGCCTCATTTACAATAACCACATCACCATCCTCATCATCAAGTTCCTCCACAGCGCCAGCTACATCATCAATAGCCTCCTCCCGAGCCACCTCTTCCCGTACAGTGATGGGAAGGTCAGGCTTGACAACCACCAACACCCTTGGACTCGCCTTGGGGATTTGTGATAATTTCTCTTTAGAAGGCAGAGTTGTTTGCTGTTTTGTTGCTGACAGCATAACTCTCTTCAATTTTTTGTAGGGGGGGGGAGGAGGAGGAGGGCTAAGATCCGTGGGTGAAGCTGAACCACTAGTCATGAACACGGGCCAGGGCCTAAGCCGTTCCTTGCCACTCCGTGTCGTAAATGGCATATTGGCAACTTTACGTTTCTCCTCAGATGATTTTAAGTTTCTCTTTTTGCTACTTTTTCTTAACTTGGGCTTTTTGGATTTTACATGCCCGGTACTACGAGATTGGGCATCGGGCTTGGAAGACGACGTTGATGGCATTTCATCGTCTATGTCATGACTAGTGGCAGCAGCTTCAGCATTAGGAGGAAGTGGGTCTTGATCTTTCCCTACTTTATCCTCCAAATTTTTGGTCTCCATTATATGTAGCACAAGATACTGCAGAATGTGTGAACTTGGTAATATTGCAGTACCAATGGACTTATACTGCTGGATTGGTTTTGCAAATTTGGTTATAATTATTATATATTTTATTTTTTTTTTAATTTTTTATTTTTTTTTACTTTTTTTTTATTTTTAAAAAACTTGGGAATAGTGGGGAAATAACTATGCCCTTAGAAGCACAGAGCACAGGACACAGCACCACTGGACTGAACAGGACACGGCACAGGACCCAGCAGCACTACGGAACTCAGCAGGACAGAGCACAGGACACAGCACCACTTGACTGATACTGCAGAATGTGTGAACTTGGTAATATTGCAGTACCAATGGACTTATAATGCTGGATTGGTTTTGCAAATTTGGTTATAATTATTATATTTTTTTTTTTTTTTTAATTTTTTATTTTTTTTTACTTTTTTTTTATTTTTAAAAAACTTGGGAATAGTGGGGAAATAACTATGCCCTTAGAAGCACAGAGCACAGGACACAGCACCACTGGACTGAACAGGACACGGCACAGGACCCAGCAGCACTACGGAACTCAGCAGGACAGAGCACAGGACACAGCACCACTGGACTGATACTGCAGAATGTGTGAACTTGGTAATATTGCAGTACCAATGGACTTATAATGCTGGATTGGTTTTGCAAATTTGGTTATAATTATTATATATTTTTTTTTTTTAAAATTTTTTATTATTTTTTACTTTTTTTTTATTTTTTAAAAACTTGGGAATAATGGGGAAATAACTATGCCCTTAGAAGCACAGAGCACAGGACACAGCACCACTGGACTGAACAGGACACAGCACAGGACCCAGCAGCACCACTGACCTCAGAAGGACAGAGCACAGCACACAGCACCACTGGACTGATACTGCAGAACACAGCACAGCACAGCACAGCACAGCACAGAACTAAACAGCACAGAGGACCACCTAACACACCCTCCCTCTACCCTGATCAATGCCCGAGTGAAGATGGCGGCGACTAGCGGGGAATTTATAGGATCCGAGTATCGCGAGATCCGACAACGGGATTATGAGTCAGAGCCTCAGTTTCACTTTTGAATTTGGCGCCAATACCCGGATCTGTCTCGGATCCGACTCGGATCCGCAACGTTCGGGTGGGCTCGGATTTCAGAAATCCGAGTGCGCTCATCCCTAATGTTAATAAATGTATTTCATGCATGCTAATAAATTTATTTCATGCATGCTAATAAATGTATTTCATGCATGCTAATAAATGCATTTTATGCATGTTAATAAATGTATTTCATGCATGCTAATAAATGCATTTTATGGAGTAAGAAAATGGTGGTGTAGTCAGCATTTTGGAAACCCCCCAGCACCTGTTTGCCTCTATGGTATTTTTTATTTGAAGAAAATACATTTCAGACATTGGCAGATAACTGACAGGTCCCTCTAGGGCCCACAGGGCTCTAGGGTCCTGTCTGCACTTCCTAAGGCGTTATCCAGTCAATTGTGATCCCAGCCTTAAGGTAAACCGCCGTCATGAAAAAGTGAGACAGGAAATTCCTTCCCGTTCTAGAACACATCAAATTCTGTTTTGTAGGCAGTTCTCCTTTGTCAAGCTATCAGACGAGACTCAGGACTCTCACAATGTATTGTAATCAAACTGAATGACATCAGCTCTGCAAAGGCACTGATCCATTCTACAAAAATGATAAAATCTAAGTATGAAATCCGTGCGGTTTTATGCACCACGTTCATATAAATCCAAATGTTCTGTATTAGGAGTTTTAACAGTCAATTACAAAGCATAACACTATACGACTGCACCTATTTCACTAATAGTTTAATGTTTGCAAAGAGCTTTTTAAAATTCCATGATATTACATTAGTAAATGCAGGCTTTTAATATCCATAATTCACTTTTCTTGGCATCTTGCCTCAAAGTCCAACTTAAAAATCGAATAGCATATTTATTCTGTCCCTCTTCCCAGGGCAGCGCTTTTTCCATTAGGGTCTGAACTGATTTGGCAGTTGTCAAAACCCATTGAATTTAATGTTGAGAGTGGAATAAGATATTTTGCATACAATAACAAATAGAAGCTTTGTAGCCTGTTACTTGTGAAACAAAGCATTGGGATTTAACGTCAGGGTCATTTTCATGGCATTGTGTTTATGTGAGGATTCTGAGACACAGATGTCGGAAATAAGGGTCTAGAGTTGTCCAAATGTAATGTCAGCCTATTTAGAACCCTTTCTGTAAGCACCAATAGCCAGGCTACACATTTTTGTTCATCTATAGACCCCCTTTTCCTTGGAGACAGGTATGCTCATCAGTACCCTGTTGTCCACACAACTTCTGCATAGAATTGTTGGTGTTTAAGTCAGGTCTGGCTGAGATCAACCAAAGATGAGGATTGAGGCTAGGTTGGGGCACAGATAAAAAGAGATACAAGGACCCAGGTAACAGGAGAGTTAGCCCATAATGAGCAATGAGTAAGTGTGAGTGCACCTATCATAGACCATGTCATGCTATCAAGAGTCAAGATAATCACACCTGCCTAGCAACTCCCGAGTGCCCAGCTAGGGGAGAGGTGCAAAGGGACACCAAGAGGAATTTTTGGTCCCGGTACAACAACTTCTTCTTCTTAATCTTCCAACTATTATAATAGATTAGAAGTTCTCTCCACAGTATTTTCTCATTCTCTGTTGCTAAACTATAGCTGTTGAGAGTTATATTGACCACATACACTATGATATGCAGGTGATATCTGGCAAAAGGACAAATAACCCTATGTATGTAACCCCAAAATGGCTCTTAAAATGGTGGAAAATGTGGTTGAAAGATGATAGTCATTGCCATGTGGTCATCTTCTGAGGGCATTAGCCAGCCCCAATAACACTGGACGTGAACTGCTCACCCAAAGCGGTAACTCTGAGAGGACCCAGGTGTGCGACCACATTGGATACAGGTCCTGACACTTAGCTCTTGGGCTAGCGTCAAATGAGAAGTTCACTTAACTTTAATATCTTCATATAACCTACCTTCTACACCTGAGTAGTAGAACTACAGGGATTCCATGCCCAGAAACCCAAGCCTTCAGGAGATAATACTCAACCCTGTCAGCACCATAGCCAATGTTTCTGGCAGCCTGGCAGCAGGAAGAGGTTGTAAAGCAAATTCTGTGCTCTGTACAGCTTTCACATCAAGTCACTGGACAGATGTGGTGACAATCTCTGGATGTATTAAGTTCACTTTCAAACTTCTCCTGGCTGACTGTACACCAGCTCAGTGCAACCAATAATCCTGCACTAGAATAGGCTGAGTAATTCCCCAGCGTGGCCTACAATTGTCACATAGGGTATATCTTATTGCAGCGATACAATATATATATATATATATTTAGACTGTAAGCCCCAATGGGGCAGGGACTGATGTGAATGAGTTCTCTGTACAGTGCTGTGGAATTAGTGGCGCTATATAAATAAATAAATGATGATGATGATGGTTTTTTTTTGCAGGTCATGCCCATCATGCCCAATGGAAAAGATGGCCCTGGATACAACATCTTCTTTCGCTTGCTATTTACCATTTGAATGTCGCCAAGGCAGCAGGCTCTTACCACCCTGTCAGCCAGTCTTTGGTCCATCTGCGCATATGTGAGCCGCATAGAAAAATATGTCTAAATATATATATATATATATATATATATATATATATATATATATATATATATATATATATATGCATGTGGAAGCTTTGTAGGAGGCCCCGCCGAAAGCTATCGGTGGCGATAGTCCTCACTGGCTTGTGGACTTTGTTAAATAAGATAAAGCCCTAAATCCAATCACAACTCTCTTTTCACTAAAAAAAAAAAGCACTTTTTTCCCATTCTTAACAAGACCCCCAAATCGTAAATCTGAATATACTACAAGGTTTAAGTTTAGTCCAAGATCAAGCCATTGTTGAAGACCTTCCCAAGCATCTGCACCTACTTTATGGATATGTTGCATGTTTCCTCCTGTGTTTCACAAGTAAGACAATGCCCACTAATGTTGTAAAATGTACCAGATGCAGCCTCTTGCCTCACCGGTCTCACCAGGATCTAGTGAATGGATAGGCAACATTTCCAGCCTACAACTACAACTGTGCCTAAACTGTGTGTAGACCACAAATACACTTAAATATTGTCCTACGAAGCCAAGGAGCACATTTATCAAAATGTCCCCAATTGCTGGATAAGACTTATTCACTTATCACCACAATTTAACTAAAAATATTGGAGAAGTAGAATGGCGGTGGTACTTACTATTCTTTCCTATGCAAGGCATGGGAAAGCCTTTGCCGGTGGGAGAGCTAACGACACGGACTGAGTTATTGCCGACGAAGACAATGGTGGTGACCCCTTTAATGTCTTGGGTGAAGCAAAATTAAGCCCTATCACAGTTTCGCCAGCCCTTTAATAAATATACCCCTAAATCCTGAGAAAAAGACCGATCTTTGGGGTGTGGTTGACAAAGGCTGGTCTATGTTATCGACACAAGGCAAAGTTTGTTATCAACCAATTGGCAGGTAAATCAGTGGTAATTGGATTTTCACCGTTGTGACTTGTCGTTGACCTTTCCAAAGGCGTCCTCAGGGAAACATAACAATCTTCAGCCTAATTTCTCTTCTTCTACTGTGATAAAAACGTGTTATATCAGGAATGTGGAGCGTCGTCATGTTAATCACCAAATGAACCTTTTTAATAAAATATATTTAGTTATTAAGATACAATTCTTTCTTAGACGGGTAATGTGCATGTTGGACTCAGGATTTATTTCAGAATGGTTATGATATATTTATAATTCAGACACAGAACTCACCAACTAGAGCAGATCCAGATCTGTATTATTCACATTTATCGGAATCTCTTATGTCGGTCCTTGTCTTACCCTTGCATTACACTCCATATATTAATTGCAGCAGGTGAACAGCGACTGGCCATAAATTACTTGAATCTTTTGGTCAATGCACATTAAGTAAAAAGAAAACTGCTTTTTCAATCCTTAAGAGCAAATGGTTGCAAAACTGAAATATGGATCAAAGCTTCTTCGCTCTTTTGCATTCTGAAGATATGGTAACTAGATAAAATACAGTGAAATAAAACAAATAAAAGTCTAGGGCATAGCTTCCATATCTATGTACTGATAGTAGAGACGTGCGGTTTTGCAGGACTGTCTGGCTCTGGATGCTGGTTGTTTGATATTTGCATGGAAAACACAAGTTTAAGTCTTAGACCAGTAGTTCCCAAAGTGTGCGCTGTGGCTCCCTGTGGTGCCGCAGCGCTGTCAAAGAGGTGCCATGACCAGGACAAAAAAAATAAATACTGACGTCATCACGCCCGACATATTCAGTGAGGAGCCGCGCAGAGAGGAGCTGGAAGAAAGAAGACAAAAGAAAGAAGGCCAAGTCAGGTAAGTAAAGGAACAGAGGGGAAATAGTGTTAGGAAACTGCGATGGAGGGGAAAAGAAAGAAGGAGGGCGCGGTGTAATGGTGAAGTAGCAGTGTGAGCATGAAGGGGCAGTGTGAGCATGAAGGGGCACAGCTTAATGGTGAAGGGAAAGTAAGAGCATGAAGGGGCACAGTGTGAGCATGAGCGGGCAGTATTATAATGAAGGGGCTGAGTAATGGTGAAGGGGCAATGTGAGCATGAAGAGGCAGAGTGTGAGCATGATGGAGCACAGTGTAGTGGTGAAGGGGCACAATATAATTCTGTAGGGGCAGTGTGAGCATGAAGGGACACAGTGTGATGGTGAAGGGGCACAGTGAGCATGAAGGGGCAGTGTGAGCATGAAGGGGCACAGCTTAATGGTGAAGGGGAAGTGAGAGCATGAAGGGGCACAGTGTGAGCATGAACGGGCAGTATGATCATGAAGGGGCTGAGCAGGGCCCTCTTAACAACCTTTTGGGCCCCCGGGCAAAGCAGTGCACCGGGGCCCCTATATATATATATTATATAAAAGTGGCTCCCTCCCTGGTCTCCTCCTCCGTTGCGCTCCGCAATGGATGTCGGGCGGGCGTGATGACGTCACGCCCGACATGCACTGCAGCACGGAGGAGGAGACCAGGGAGGGAGCCGGACCGCCTGCTGACAGCAAGGTAAGTATTTTCTTCTTCTTTTTTTTCAGGTTTTTTTTTTGTGCTGCCTCGGATGGGCCCCCCTGGGCTGCAGGGCCCCCGGGCACCTGCCCATTGTGCCCAATGGGAAAGACGGCCCTAGGGCTGAGTAATGGTGAAGGGGCAATGTGAGCATGAAGAGGCACAGTGTGAGCATCAGGGAGCACAGTGTAGTGGTGAAGGGACACAATGTAATTCTGATGGGACAGTGCAACGGTGAAGGAGCACAGTGTGTGCATGAAGTGGCACAGTGTAATGGTGAAGGGGCATAGCATAAGCATGAAAGGGCACAGTGTGAGCATGAAGGGTCACAGTGTAATGGTGAAGGGGCACAGTGATCTTATTCTTCTTAATGATAGCTGTAAATTGTTATTTGACAGTAATATAATTGAAAATAATATTTTTTTCCCTTGGATTTATGTGTATTATTTTTGAAAACAACTTAATAAGTATTTCTATACTGACCTAAATACAAATTACATTGTTTTGACCCAACTACCTATAAAACGGGACTGCTCGGTAATTATTTTGGAGTGGTGCCTTGAAAAAATTATGGAGACCCTAAGGGTGCCGCGAACTGAAAGAGTTTGGGAACCACTGCATTAGCCCAAATGTGCTTCCAGTACAGCAGGACATATCAGCATGTCTTTCGGCATGGAACACTATACTCTGCTTCGGTTCTTTAAAGTCATTTTGCTAGTGCAGAAATCTCAGCTAAAAAATAACTCTTAATAAAACATGTTGGATATATGAACTTCATTTCATACTGAGGAAGGTTTGACATACCCCCAACTTTTCAAAATATGGAATCGGGGAGTATTGTTTGCTCTACTGCTGTGGCGCATGCACTATGAGATGGGGCCATGGCATAATGCAGACCTGACCAGAGCTTCATTGGCTAGAGGTTGTTCTAACAACACCTGTCTTCTCTAGGTGTAATGTACTATGATGTCTGTGTATAAGGTGGCTGTACCGTTCTGTCCTGTATGTAATTGTACTGTGCTGCGCCTGGTTGTACAGTTATGTATCTGGCTATACTGTGCTGTGTGTGGCTGTACTGTACTGGGCTTTATGTGTGCTGCACTGTACTAGGCTGTGCTGTGTGTGGCTGTACTGAGCTGTGCTGTGTATGGCTGTACTGTAATATGTGTGGCTGTAATGTGCTGTGTGCGGGTATACTGAGCTGTGCTGTGTGTGGCTGTACTGTGCTGTGTGCGGGTGTACTGTATTGGGCTGTGTATGACTGTACTGTATTGGGCTGTGTATGGCTGTAGTGTACTCTGCTGGGTGTGACTGTACTGTATTGGGCTGTGTATGACTGTAGTGTACTGTGCTGGGTGCGGCTGTACTGTATTGTGCTGTGTATGGCTGTAGTGCACTGTACTGTGTGTGGCTGTACTGTATTGGGCTGTGTATGACCAGGGCCTGATTAAGGGTTCTGGCCGCCCTAGGCTAATACGGCCGCAGCGCCCCCCCCTCCTCCGAATATATAGGTGTATAGGAACACTCCTGAATATGAATGTTCAGGTGTATTCTCCAGCATTGAAATTTAGACAGATTGTGCCATTGTCTCTTACCTGTTCTTGCTCTTCTCTCTTGCAACTTTGTTATCCTCTCGCTGGCTTCTGGAAAGTTGGCGTCCTGTTTTGAAAATGCAAAAATGTATTATAATGCAAAACCTGAATGATTAGGCCCTTTAGTTAAAACAAAACACTCCATTATGGTCAGCTGAAAGTACCCCATTGGACAGGCATATATATAAGCAATATCTAAATATTTGTTGTCAATCAAATACAAACCTCTACCAGCCCCATCTCACTAATATTTAGTATTCTAGTGATTGCTGAGACCACCCATGTGACCACCACAATCATGAGATTCTGCCCCCCAAAGCTGCTCTATTTTTTAAATACCCCGTGCAGCCATTTTCCTTAACCACAACCCCCCCCCCCACAGCCATTTTCCTTAACCCCTGCTGCAGCCATTTTCTTTACCTCCCACCCTGCATCCATCCCCCTTGCAGCTATTTTCCTTACCTCCACTCTGTAGCTAACTATCCCCCCCCCCGTCACATATCAAAACTCCCCCAGTCACATATATCAGCCCCCCTCCTCTGCCCTCCTTCATACATATCAACCTCTCTCCCTCTCTATAGATTTTCATGGCAGCCCCCCCCTCCCACCCTATAGATTTGTATGACAGTCCCCCTCTCCCTCCCTATACATATGCATGACAGTCCCCCCTCTCCCTCCCTATAGATATGCAGGGTAGTCCCCCCCCCTCCCTATAGATATGCAGGGTAGTTCCCCCCCCTCCCTATAGATATGCAGGGTAGTTCCCCCTAGAGATGAGCGGGCTCGGATATCTGAAATCCGAGCCCACCCGAACGTTGCCGATCCGAGCCGGATCCGAGACAGATCCGGGTATTCCCGCCAATTGCAAAACTGAAACCGAGGCTCTGAGTCATAATCCCGCTGTCGGATCTCGTGATACTCGGATCCTATAAATTCCCCGCTAGTCGCCGCCATCTTCACTCAGGCATTGATCAGGGTAGAGGGAGGGTGTGTTAGGTGGTCCTCTGTCCTGCTATATCTCGTGCTGTGCTGGGGAAACAGCACAGCACAGCACAGCACTTTTTAAAAAAGTTATAAAAAAAAATATCCAAAAACAATCCTGCAGTATAAGTCCATTGGTACTGCAATATTACAAAGTTCACTGATTCTGCAGAATAGACTGGGAATTAGTGGAAATGATTGTTATTGAATGTTATTGAGGTTAATAATAGCGTAGGAGTGAAAATAAACCAAAAAACTTGTTTTTAACACTTTTTATGTTTTTTTTCAAAATAAATCCAAATCCAAAACCTTAAATCCGAACAAAAACCTTTCGTCAGGTGTTTTGCGAAACAAATCCGAACCCAAAACCTCAAGCAAATCCGAATCAAAAACACAAAACACGAGACACCAAAAGTGGCCGGTGCACATCCCTAGTTCCCCCCCCCTCCCTATAGATATGCAGGGCAGTTCCCCCCCCCTCCCTATAGATATGCAGGGCAGTTCCCCCCCCTCCCTATAGATATGCAGGGCAGTTCCCCCCCTCCCTATAGATATGCAGGGCAGTTCCCCCCCTCCCTATAGATATGCAGGGCAGTTCCCCCCTTCACTTACCTGTAGTTGTGCCAGCATCGCTCCACTCCTCAGATCAGCAGATAGGAAGTGAAGACGTCCTGCTTCCTGTCTGCTGCACAGCAACAGGCAGCCTGGCGATTGGCTGTGTGTTGCTAACCACTGACCACCAATGCTTTTGATCGTCGAGCCCTCCACCCCCCCGCGGCGACCCCCTCCCCGAAAAAAAAAATGTATGAAGAAAAAAAAAAAAGAATGAAAAAAATAAATAAATACCCGCAGCGCCGCACCCCCCGGGACCCAGCGCCCCAGGCTGCAGCCTGGTCAGCCTAGTGGTTGATCAGGCCCTGTGTATGACTGTACTCTATTGGGCTGTGTATGGTTGTAGTGTACTCTGCTGGGTGTGACTGTACTGTATTGGGCTGTGTATGACTGTAGTGTACTGTGCTGGGTGCGGCTGTACTGTATTGTGCTGTGCAGGGCCAGATTAAGGGCCACAGAGACCTAAGTCTGAAAATTATAAAGGGCCTATTGTGAGAAGTGCCGTCCTACCAGAGTGTGTGGGTGTGGCCATTTATGTGTGGGAGTGGCCAGCACCATGAAGTGCAAAGCTTGCACTTTCCTCCAATCACCTACATCTCCCTCCCATCCTCCCTTATATATAGAGTGCACCACTAACTAGATCACACAGCATGTATGTAACGTGAAGAGTGGAAATATGTCCCATCTGTCCCTCATGCCGGGACAAGCTCCTGGCTAATCAGGATAGTCCCCAAAAACCAGGACTATCCTGATGGAATCGGGACAGTTGAGAGGTAAAAGTATGTTATTTTATTGACCATTGAAGGCAAAAATACAAAGAATGGTTGATTATTTTTATTTATAAACTGCTTAAACAGAAACATACATAAAACTGCTATTTTTCAGGTTTATTGATCCTAATATATAAACATTCACTGTCCACTTTATTATGTATACCTGAACACCTGCAAATTAATGCAAATATCTAATCAGCCAATCATGTGGCAGAAACTCAATGCATAAAAACATGCAGTGATCATGGGCTGGTTGGGCTGGGGGGACAGGGGGCATCTGCTCCCTGGGCTGGTCCCATAGTGGGCAACCTTGGGCTGGGTCACTGGGTCACCTGCATTTTGTTCCTTTAAAATGTTTGTAATAGGCGGCTGAGTCGAGTCTTACCCCACTGGGCTAAAATATGCCAGCCCTCCCCTGGCAGATAAAAATCACAATTTTAGTTCAGACCAAACACCAGAAGGAAGAAGAAATGTGATCTAAGTGACTTCTATTGTGGAATGATTGTTGGTGTCATACGGGTTGTTTCAGTACCTCAGAAACTGCTGATGTCTTGGGATTTTTACACACAACATTCTGTGGAGTTTGCAGAGATTGGTGCTCAAAACCAGAGCGGCAGTTCTGTGGGTGGAAACGCCATGTTAATGAGAGACGTCAGAAGAGAGTGGCCAGCATGGTTCAAGCTGACAGGAAGGTGACAGTTACTCAATTAACCATAGGTGGTCTGCAGAAGAGCATCTCTGAATGCACAGCACATCCAACCTTGTAGTGGATGTGCTACAGCAGCAGAAGACCGCACCAGCACCCTTGTGACCGTCACACAATACCCTTGTGACCACCACACAATACATAGCACTCTTGTGACCACCACACAATACCCTTGTGACCACCACACAATACATAGCACTCTTGTGACCACCACACAATACAGAGGGCAACCATGGTCACTATCACACAATACAGAGGGAAGCCATGAGACTTCTACCAAATACAGAGAGCAAAATATGATTTTTATTGATACAAGCAAACTATGCAGTTAATGTGTGAGAATTAGAGATACTCACTGACCCCCGTGTTCTGCTTCTAGTTTTGGTTTTGGATCTGGATTAACTTTGTGTTTTGGTTTTGGCAAAACCGGCCTTGCGTGTTTTGGTTTTGGATCTGTATTTTTTAGAATAATTGCTAAAATATGCTAAAATCACATAATTTAGCTCGTTTTTTGTTCCTACATTATTATTAACCTCAATAACACCAATTTCAAGTCGTTTGCAGTGATTTTTGACCACCTCACAGGTCACAATATTATATCCATTCCCTTTTGGACAAATACTGCAGCAACCTGGCTGGATGCTTAGCGACAGAGAAATGACTCAAACACACGGCAGTTCATAACACATCTAGGAAACATTGCCACACAGCAGTAGAAGAAAAGAAAAGTGGTGCAAGATGGAATTGTCCTTGGATCATGAAACCAGTTATGGTTCATTTGATCACTCCACCCGTTTCTTGGATAACTGAGGTAATTCTACAGCTAATACATGGACAGAGTGAAGCAGGCAGTCATCTACATGAAGCTCCTCAAAGGTGGGAAAGGGATCCCGGATATATCCCAACCATGCTGTGAGCCTTCTTTGTCTACAACTGCAAATCGCCGTGGAGGGCGGTACTGATAGAATCCAAAACTCGCAAGACCCGAGATCTGATGACGTTTTGCCTCACTTTCAATTCCGAGGGCGCCCAAAGTACCGAGCCGGCTCGGCTTAGTACTCGAATCTGCTAAGTTCGGGTGTGTTCGATTCTCTTGGAACCGAGGCTAAGCATCTATAATTGTAAGTGAGTTTCATGTCGAATTACTTCAAGGTCAAATTTGAACTGTTTACCCTTCCCAGTAATGGTACCTGGTGGGCCCCTCTTATTAGTCACCCATCATGTACTCTCTATAGCAGGGTCTCAGAGTCACATATAGCTGTCACCTTTACTGATCACCTCCAGCTACTTGTCTCCCCACAGCAGGAAATATATAACCCAATGTCATTAACTGGAAGACTCAGACCCTCTATAAATGCAGAGAAGGAATAAGGCAGCATTTGGTTAATCATACATGGTACCAGCTGCACGGCAGTATAAATGCTCTATATGTCTACAAAGCAAACTGACAGTTGTCAGAGCTTGTGCTTCTCAATGCATATCTATGTGTATCGCTGACAACTGTCTGTTTGTTTTGTATACATATAGGGCATTTATATCGCCATGCAGCTGGTACCATGTCCAGATTATTTCTTCTCTGTTTCCCTTAGACCCTCAATATTGGACCTACTCTGCTATGGAGAGGGAAGGGAGCACCCCCAGAGCACTATTGTTGGGAAAGGAGGTATTTTCTTATACATTTTAAATAAAAAGGAATCTATTTTAATGCCAATAAAGATGTATTGTGTGATGTTATTTTATTTTGATATCATTATTTGTATTATGCTTTACTAATGTAAATTATAGGGATAAATGCCTAATACTATAGGCCTGGCCACTGTGTCTTTGTAAGGTATAAAATCATCAAACATTTCCATTTATCTTCTTTTAATAATTACAATCTTCTGACATTTATGGGCCTAATTAGCAGTACATTTAGATGTTTAGAAATAAATTAAAAAGAGTGACAGATAAATAATATATATTAAATTACAGTATGTGATGGGAGTAAAGTGAAAGTAAATGAGAAGAAAATAAATCCTTGGAGGCAGAGGACTATATGGACAGATGTGTGATAAATAGCCTGTGGGCTTTGCCTCTTTATGGAATGTTGAGCTGAGTGAGGTCATGATGTGACATCATAATGGTAACTGCTGATATAACTGCTTCAAGACTCCACCCTCTGTCACACACAGCCAGGACACTGACCCAGCACCAGCAGACATCACCAGCTCTCCTGCACAGACTGACGACATCCTCTGCACCTCGCCATCCTCTGATATTAAGTACAGAAACTTGTAGCCATCTCGACAAAAGAGGCCAGGATTAGGTAAGTATGTCGTCGCAAACCTGTGGATGTGCCTGCAGACTCGGATCTTGATTACCCTAAAATTCCACCTTCACATGATCATGTGAAGTAAAATATGTGTTGATCGTGTGAAGGTGAAATGTGTGTTGATCATGTGAAGGTGAAATGTGTGTTGATTATGTGAAGGTGAAATGTGTGTTGATCAAGTGAAGGTGAAATGTGTGTTGATCATGTGAAGGTGAAATGTGTGTTGATCAAGTGAAGGTGAAATGTGTTAATAAAGCACCTCACTTGAACAACACACATTTCACCTTCACATAATCAACACGCATTTCACCTTCACATAATTAACACGCATTTCACCTTCACATAATCAACACGCATTTCACCTTCACATAATCAACACACATTTCACCTTCACATAATCAACACGCATTTCACCTTCACATAAACAACACGCATTTCACCTTCACATAAACAACACGCATTTCACCTTCACATAATCAATACGCATTTCACCTTCACATAATCAACACGCATTTCTGCTTCACACGAACAACACACATTTCACCATCACAGGAGCAACAAGCATCTTACCTTCACAGGAGCAACAAGCATTTTACCCTCACAGGACAACACGTATTTCACCTTCACAGGAGAAGCAAGCATTTTAGCTTCACCTGATCAACGGATATTTCATCTTCACCTGAGCAACATGATCACCTTCAGATGTACATATTTGATTAAGGCTCAGTAATTTAACTCTGCATAGCCCCTTAATGCCCAGAGGGAAGGGCAGTCCTTGCAGCCATGGTTCCCCAGAGGTTTCCTCCACAGGGGGTTTTTCCTCTCCTGAGCGCTGAAGGATGACTCCTCGTGAGTCCAGGGGTATCCGCTATCTTGGTTCTCTTATAGAACAAGTTTGTAATAGCCATGTGCCAATATTTAACCATATTTTCCTGTTTTATTATGCAGAATAACAAATGTACATTTTAATTTTAAAGAAAGCCTTAATAAATATATTTAAAAATATATTTTGTTTGTTCTTCATTTGTTTTCTTAATAAATGCTCCTGAAATGGGAAGAGAAGTGGTGTGTGAGATAATGACTGGGGGCAGAGATGGTAATGGGGGGCAGTACAGGGGTAGCTAAAATAATGAAAACTCAGCTTACTAAACATAGGTATAGAGAAGATAGAGGTTAGAACAGGCAAATCTGAGGGTTAAGGAGGAAAAGACTAAGGTTAAATGCACACAAGTGACTTTAATGCATCCGTGTTATTTCCAGTTTTATGTCCTCTGTAAGAGAGATGTCAGCACAGTTGGGGTCATAGATCTTTATGAGAAAAAGCAAAACCTGTGCACATTGGCTTCTCCAAATAACATGGGATGGATGTGGATGGACAAGATTAGACATGTCCTTTCTATCCACAGTAGTCTAAGATGATCACCTGAAAGAGGCAGCTGATGTTTATAAGAAGTCATAATTACTAATAATACATTTAAAAGATATGTGGTCAAAAAGAGGTAACAAAAATTCTGTGTTAAAGAAAGATATATCAATATAATATACAGCTGCTGCTTTTATCCACCTGTTTCCTGTCTGCTTGGAGTGACTGCACCTGAAGAAGGGGGGGTGCAGGCCCCCACCTCCAAAACATTGTGTGTCATGACACCCACCTGTACATATGCCATATAAGAGGTGTGTTGTCTGATATAAGGATTATTATTGGATATATGATTGGGAAGTGGAGGAGCCCAGAGAGTGTATTTAGGCACCACCGCATCACATTGTACCTGGAAGAAGGAGACAGACCCAACGGTAAGACTTGGAGTGAGTGGAAAACTGCACAGAGGATCCTGACACATGTTGCAGCCTTTACACAGAAATATAGTATCTGACAATAAAAGACAAAGAAAAGTTTGTTTAAATCTCTACCGACCAACAAAACACAGTCTGGTATGTTATAATAACAATAGTGGTGAAAACATAAACAGTCTACAATACATAGTAAGATCCCTATTGGTATATCTCTAGCTAGAAAGATAAACCACAAATACATTCTGCCATAGTGAGCTATTGGTGAAATTCTCCTACTAAAGGTATTAGGAGAGAGAGCTTCTTAGTGCAATTAACTATACACAAAAAATAGTCAGTGGGTTATTGATTGGCTACAAGAAAATCTGTCCAAAAAGCTTCCAGCTGCTGAAGAAGAACAGGTTTAGTTGTCAGGCTGTGAGGAAGTCACCCAGCTTCTGAAGACATCTCAGTGGAAGAATAAAGATCATTGCCTCATTGTTATACAACTCAGAATACTTGGAGATGCAGGTCTTAATAAAAATTGCTTAAAATATTCCAGTGACGTATTGTGTAATACATAATTTGTGGTATAGTCTATACAATTCCAAATACAGAAATATACATGTAATGTATACTAACACATACAGTTTAGCTACTCAAAAAATAAGAAAGGTCTTGATCCAATGAACTGTTACTTCTTCTCTCCACCTCTTCCTTCATCTGCTCTCCCTGCCCCTAACATCTGCTTCCTTCTCCTGCCCTCCTTACCCCTTCCACTTCCTTCTCCTGCCTGCCCCACCATTTCCTTCTTCTTCCTACCCCTTCCTTCTGCTCTCCACTTCCTTCTCCTGCCCTCCCTGCCCCTTCCTTCTGCCTGATGCACTCTTTCCTTCTTCCTACCCCTTCCTTCTCCTGCCCTCCCCTTCCTTCTGCTGTTCTCAACTTCCCTCTCCTGCCCTCCTCTTCGTTCTGCTGCTCTCCCCTTCCTTCTTCTACTCTCCCCTTCCATCTGCTCTCTTGTTTCTTCTCCTGCACTCCCTGCCCCTTTACCTTCCTTCTCCTGTCTGCCCCACCCTTTCCTTCTTCTTACCCCTTCCTTCTGCTGCCCTATGTCACTCACCGGACTGTGAGTGCCATTTCCCGTGTGTTCAGGAACTGTGGCCATCCGCCATCCTGAGGGTCTGCGCATGTGCAGCCCTTATCAAGCCTTCAATACCTGTTGCTTTTAATTGATTGGATGATCAGGCAACCCTCCCTATTTAAACCACCTGTGATCATTACCTGGTTGCCTGATCTTGGAGTCTCATTCCCCATGAGCCTCTGAAGGTGTTCCTGTGTTCCTCGTGTATTCTGCTTCTGCTGATTCCTGTTTACTGCTATTGTGGTTGCCAGACCACTTCTACTCTCCTGTGTTCATCGTGCCTGCACTCAGCTGATTCCTATCCGCTGCCTCCGTTACTACTACAGAGTTCCTGCTCACTTCAACACTCCTGTGTTCATCGTGCCTGCACTCAGCTGATTCCTATCCGCTGCCTCCGTTACTACTACAGAGTTCCTGCTCACTTCAACTCTCCTGTGTTCATCGTGCCCGCACTCAGCTGATTCCTATCCGCTGCCTCCGTTACAACTTCAGAGTTCCTGCTCACTTCAACTCTCCTGTGTTCATCGTGCCTGCACTCAGCTGATTCCTATCCGCTGCCTCCGTTACTACTTCAGAGTTCCTGATTGTCTCAACTCTCCTGTGTTTGTCGTGTCAGCTCTCCGCTGCCTCCGTTACCACTACTACTGGATACCAGACTGCCTCAACTCTCCCGTGTTCATCATGTTTCCAGTTTCACTTACTACTGCTTCCTGAGTATTGCTTCTTTGACCTGACGTGCGCTGCACCAACCTGATTACCGCTTCCACCCTCCAGTGGTCTCTCCTCCTGCCGGCCTTCAGCCTTCAGGTATCCCTGCACGTCGCTCTGACAGACTGCTCTCCTGAACCGCGGTATGCATACTTTCCATTGACTTTGCTTTTGTATTGCATATCCATCTGGAATGAGTTGTGTTCTTCTCCGGAGCCTCCTATCCACTGAAGCTATTGTTACCATTGACTTTGTTTTCTATTGCCTGGATTGCTATTGAGACTTTGTATACTTCAAGCAGCGCTGGTCAGTTATCATTGTATTGTGGATATCATCGTGGGATCAAGTTCTGTGTGCCCCGTGTATACTCTGCTTGACATTCATCTCCTCGTGCCCCTCCTCACATATATATAGCAGTGGTACAACTTGCTGACGCAGACCACTGACTCCTGTTCCCTGTGACACCAGTTTCAAGTATCCTCTCACATAGCAGTGGTACAATTTGCTACACGCAGACCACTGACTTCCCCGTTACCTACCTTCACCTGGATTCCATTCCTTCACTATAGACAGCGGTACAACTTGCTATACGCAGACCGCTGACTCTCACTACATCCTCGCTACTCCTGGACATTCCTCCTCACTATAGCAGTGGTACAACTTGCTATACGCAGACCACTGACTCTCCTCACGTTTCCTTGTCCATCTGGATCCTCGTGTACATTCATCTACTCATTACCAGTTGCTGCTAGTCATAGACTTTCCTTGAGCATTCTCTCACCATCTGCTGTTTCTCCTGTTCCGTTGTCACCCTGCTACCAGAGAACCATAATACCAGCTATATTACTCTGGTAAGTCCATCATCTGGTGATATCCTGGGCAAAGACTCCTAGTGCCCGTGACACCCTACCCTTCTTTCTGCTGCCCTCCCCTTCCTTTTGCTGCTCTCCCCTTTTTTCTCCTTCTCTCCCCTACCTTCTTCTGCTCTCCCCTTCCTTCTCCTGTCCTCCCTGCCTCTTCCCCTTCCTTCTCCTGCGTGCCCCACCCTTTACTTCTTCCTACCCCTTTCTTCTGCTGACCTACCCTTCTTCCTGCTGCCCTCCCCTTCCTTCTCCTGCCCTCCCTGCCCCTTCCTTATGCTGCTCTCACCTTCCTTCTCCTACCACCCCTGCTCCTTCCATCTCCTGCGCTCCCTGCCCCTTCCTTCTACTGCTCTCACCTTCCTTCTCCTGCACTGCTGTGAATCCATTTTGATAACACAGTACAATGTGACTGCAGATTAAGAATGACGCTGCCAGCCCTATTATTTCTATTTCAGCAATGACAATTAGCAATGGAGGAATGAAGCTCTCCTCTTTGTGTTTAACCCATATAACACCGTGCAATTTGACTGCAAACTCAGAAGCCCAAGCCTGCCAGCCCTAGTATTTGTATTTCAGCAATGACAATTAGCAATGGAGCAATGGAGCTCTCCTCTTTGTGTGTTACCTATATAACACAGTACAATGTGACTGCAGATTTAGAAGACCAAGCCTGCCAGGCCTATTATTTCTATTTCAGCAAAGGTAATTAGCAGTGAAGCAATGGAGCTCTCTTGAACGTCACTGGAGACTTTGAAGAACACTGCTACTCCTCTTTCTATTCTACCTATGACACTGCCCAACTACTCTAGAGACTGCCAAGAACTGTGCTACCCCTTCTGTGTCCCTCTCTGAAATGGCGCTGGATCGCTGTGGGTGGCGGTACTTATAGAATCCAAAGCTTGCAAGATCCGAGATCTGACGGCATAATGATGAGGTTTTGCCTCGTTTTCAATACTGAGGACGTGCGAAAGTACCAAGCTGCCGCGGCTCGGAACTCGGATCTGCTAAGTTCGGATGTGTTCGGTTCTCGGGGAACCGAGCCTGAGCATCTCTAATAAGAATGTGATTGTCAGCTGTTTATCATTTTCATACCTCCTAACACCTCAAATGGATAAAGGGGAATGTATAAGATTTGTTATATATAACTATTCTTTCTTCAAGTGTTCATGCTTCTAAGCAGACTCAAAATACAAGTAGTCAAACACAGTTAACTGTAAGTGGCACCAGGGCATAATCTTCATTGAAAAAGTTGGTAATTTTGTTGTAAGGAAAGGAATGGATACCTATGCTAATACACACAGGCCATTCACACATGCATATTATATTTTCACACATTTCTTGTAGGGCCTGTTTTCATATATCCCCTGTTGTCACTTATCATAGATATGAAATAGTAAGCGTTCCCTAGTGTAAATGTAAATATGATGCTGCTTCTATTGGATAAGAACAGTATATAAAAACAAAAAAGAAGTGCAAATATAGGCAACTCTACTGAGTTGCACTGATTATGATAAAATTGTAATAGTGTATAGCGTAGTACCAAAAAAGTAGACAAAATTGACCACACTGATTGCTCAGTGGGTAAATGATTATAGCTCTTTTAAGATATATGAATAGGAATATCCTATCACAGGCATATAACAGTGGTAGCACTTTAATTAAAAAAACAATCTTCCCTTACGCTGTCCCTTTCATGCTCTCCGCAATTGCTGCTGTGTTGGCAGTGATCTTTCTTTTTCTTCTATTCTTTGTTTCCCCAATATCTGCATTTCAGATATTGGGGAAACAAAGAATAGTTTCTTTCTTTTAACTGACTTTTTCAAGGATTATAATAGTCCAATATGCAGACGAAATGCGTTGGGCCTGGACACTCATTTCACCAGTTTGACAAGTTTGTCCTGTTCCGACAACTGTCCACTTCCGCTTTGCGGTTCAAGTGCCTTCCAACACTCAGAACACCGATATCGGGGAAGTGTAGAATATCGGTTCCCACGAGGAAGAAAGATCACTGCCAACACAGCGGGAAATGAGGAGAGCATGACAGGCTAAGATTGGATTTTTTAATTAAAGTGCTCTGACGAGATATTCTTATTAATATTTCTCAAAAGAGCTATAATCATTTATCCTCTGAGCGATCAGTATGGTCAATTTTGGCTTCTTTTTTGGTACTATGCTATACACTATTACACATTTTATCATAATCAGTGCAACTCAGTAGAGTTTGTGCTTCTTTTTTGTTTTTATATACTGTTGTCACATATGCCATGTCGTCATATATCCTCTTTTCAAAATAAATTGTTCCTACCTGTTGTGTTAAACACCGCTGATCTTGGTCTGGGACTGGGTGGAAGTTGGTACAGCACGAATCACACACAGTGTCTGTAGATGCAGCCCCCACTCCAATCAGCAACCGGCAGCCTTGCGATTGGCTGCCTGTTGCTCTCCAATGAAGGGACCGTCCCATGGCAACCAGGGAAGCCGCCAGCGGTCCACATCACTACCCCGCACTGCTCCTCACCCTGAACCCCGCCCCCCTCTCCCCACGCCAGGTGCCTTCAAATCTTTTTTTCTTCTCCTGGATGACCCATTATTAATCTGGCCCTGTTTATGACCTACCGGTAATTTGTTTTGTGAAATGATTTAATTTACAATTACGTCGCGTTTAAGTTTGTCAGATTTTGCTGAACCTTTTTATTGATGAATGGCGTAATTGTTTTAGAACACATTAAGATTGCTTCAGATAAATGGGCTGGTTCTGACATGTTCCGTATTCATAGGATGATTGCCAGATTGAACTGTTGGGCCGATTGGTTAATTTTGAATAGCCCAATCATAATAAAGATAAGCAAAATGTTTCAACAAATTTAGGTTCTTGTGTAGAGTCAGGTGAAAGTCCATTTCTGTATAGTAAAATATGAATTTCACTACTACGCACGCGCATAAAAAAGGCTCTGTACGCTGTGTAAATCACATTCTGCGTATACGACGCCTTACACTAAAGGAGACGAATCGAGGGAGGCAAGTAGAGTGCAAGCGTAGTAAGAGCACATTCAAGTAAATGCTAATGTTTCAAGTGTTATAAACTGGAGCAGTTAATACACAATTGGCGAAGCATCATCATTGCTTATCTTGTCGCCAGCCCTAATGCAGGATATACTCCTCTTGATAGACATATCTGTGTATATGTCCACGTCTAATTGAGTCACATTTATGTAAACACACCCTTACTGTATGCTTGCCCCCCTTCCCTCCCCTGGTGTAGGGAGACGAACGTCCGCAATACCCAAAAATCTGCAAATGCTCAATAATTCTTCACTCATTCTTGCGCCTCTTGCATTCATCACTGACGTGTTTAGCAAAGATAGTCTTGAAGCATACTAATTTTTGGAGCTGGTTAATAATATTTAGCATAGTCATCCCAAGGTTCCAAGGTTGCATTTGTGCTGATCATGACATCTAATAGGGAGATGAACTCTTCAAAAAGGTAGGTTACACTGTTGCCGAATCCCATGGCCAATCTCAAAGCAGCTTGGGTTTCTTGCCCTTTTAAAAGTAAAAAACTGCTTTACAATATTTATAAATATATAACTCTTGCAAAATACAGCGTACTATGAAGATAGCTTTATACATCCTCCTTTTTACTTGAAGTTTAATGAGCTTCTCTACTTAAACCAGCTCTCTGTATCCTGTTGTCACCTGACTGTCTTGCTCTATCTGTCCTTTGACTCACAGATGACTGCCTTTTCAAGCTTTGACCTCTGACTCTTGGACGACTTCTTCACTGGTTTTGACCCCTGGCTCTCGGACATCTTCCTTCTCTGGCTTTGACCCCTGGCTCTTGGATGACTGCCCTCTCTGGCTCTGGATCCCTGGACTTGCTGCGACATGAGTCTCACTCTCTGTATTTAACGGTACAGTACGTCGTCTCACTAAAGTCTCTTCCTGCGTTTTCCTGCTACTGGAATCCAACAACCCAATATTTACAAACCTAAATCCTGGAGACCTGACACAAGCCTCTCAAGTAGTTTGGAAGCAAAGGGGAGGTGAGTAGAGGAGCAGTAGTTGGAGACACAGGTAGGGTTCAAAGAATGTCTATTGTTCCTATTAGCAGCAGAGACACTTACATTTGTCTTATTCTCTGCAGCACAGACCTTCAGATGTGTTTATTTTAAAGGAAATTTCTATTTGACTAAATGAACTGAGGTCGCATTCAGACCTAATCTTAGGCACACTGTGGCTATTAATAGCAGTGAGCTCTCACCCTTGCATGACTGTGTGACATCAATTATACTCTACTCACACAATGACATAACTGTAACACATCAGAGTTATTTTTATATGAGTATATGTTTTGCAAATATGTCTTTGACCATGCTTGAAGCCGCTTCCGGGTCCTCCTCATTATCGTATAAGACAGGATCCTTCATGACACATAAGTTACCTCATTTTATGAAGATGTTTTACAGCTATTTAAGGCCATGTCATTATATAGTTAAAATAATTTTTGTTAGAATAGCTATTGAAATGTTGTCTCATACTGTACCTGAACCCACTCTCCCCAAACCTTCCCCTTCTTCCCTCCTCTAGTTTTAAACAAAAAAATACAAACAAATGAGAAACACTGTCTAAGTTAGTGCTGAAAAAGTTAATGCTGGCTATGATAGAAAGGTGTCAGAACACACAGCAGTGTATGGTGCTGCATAGAAGCAGACGATCAGAGTGCCCATGCAGACCCTTGTCCACCACTGAAAGTGCCTACAACTGACACGTGAGCGCCAGAACTGGACCATGGAGCAATAGAAGAATGGTGGCCTGCTCTCATGAATCACTTTTTCTTTTGCATCATGTGGACGGCCGGGTGCGTGTGCAACATTTACCTGAGGAAGAGATGGCACCGGGATGCACTATGGGAAGAAGACAAGCCAGCGGAGGCAGTGTGATTCTCTGGGCAATGTTCTGCTGGGAAACCTTGGGTCATGACTTTCATGCGGATGGTACTTTGACACGTACCAAAAAAGCTTGCTCTGTAGACTCATGTCCAGATTCTCTGTTTGCAGCTAATGGTGGAGATTCTGGTTTGAACCCAGAGACAGGAGTCTTTTAAGTACCTTGCCTGATGCACCAGGATGAATTATAACACTAAAGCAAAGCACTTACTTAAGCTGGCTCAAAGGACTTGTAGCCTGGTTCTCTGCTTGTAGAAATAATTGAGGTCTTCGTTCAAACCCACAAACTGCTGGAGCTTTTGTAACTTCGATTTTACATCGAGCTTGTTGAAGACATTGAGAAAAGTCTCACCACTTGCTTGCACCATATGTTGGCTCAGATAACTAGTAGCCAGATGCTCTCATGTCATTACATGACGGAGGTCTTGGTACAAATCCTCTTTGTACATTGGTTGGTGCACCTGGCTGGTTCATGACATTGAGAAGACTCTTCCTATTTACGTGAAGGATGGTTTGTCTTTATTCACATAGAGAGCATAAGTTAGTGGACAAGCAGTAAAGTGCTCAACTGACAGCAGAGTTCCTATGAACATTGAGAAAACAGTAGTCTAGTGGCAAGTTAATAATGCAAGAAAGAATTGTCTATTCACACATTGCCTGTTGGACTTTTTGGACACAACAGTCAAGTTTATTAAAGAATGCTAGACAAACAAGTTAACATATCATCACTACCAGGAGATAACCTAATAACCAGCCCACAGAGCAGGCTAATGACAGAGGAAAGACCATCAAGCCTGTCTGGGGATTCAAACTGGGAACAGCCAGCAATCTGGCTGCTATTTTAGTGAGCCACCACATGATGTAAGAAGCAGTGAGACTTTTATCAATACCACCAAGGGGCCTGGAGCAAAATCAAAGGTGCTATAAAAGTTACCTGTCTGGGGATTCAAACAAGGGAAGCCATATAAACTCTAAACAGATCACCTACCTATTGGCCCACCAAGCTAGAACATTTGGTGGTGATGTGGAAAGACTTTTCTCATGGACTTCATCAAGCCTGTAGCAGCATGAAATGTGCTAAAAAGGAAGCCACTTGGAATTCAAAGCAGGGCCTCTACTATGACTGTCCATGGGCACCTCACTACTAGTCAACTGAACTAACTTATAATGTCTTCAATCAACCTGCTGCAACGATCAATTTACTAAAGTTAAACCAGGCAGGGGATTCAAACCAGAGCCTCCTGTCCTGCAAGAACCTGGGTACCAGACCAATGAGCCATTTCCCGCATTATGCATAAACCCTGTTAAAAAATAAATTGCTCCTACCTGTTGTGATGAGCGCCGCTGACCTCCGTCTGGTCCTCCTGGACTCCCGAGACAGCAGGGCAACCTCCCACATACTACCCAGTTCATTAGTGAACTGTGTGGGAGGGGGGCTTACCGCAGCGATTCACGGGGTCCTGTGGTGTGGCCACGTGGAACGTGTCATCGTGGTCCCGGCCCCTGCCACAATAGGCTGAAAATGGTAATGAGCCATTGAGGGAGTGGGGCCTAATAATACGACCCTTGTGGCCACGCCCCCATGAGTCGGCAGTGAGATCTCCCCTCCCGGCGGGAAGATCTCAAACGTTGGCCACTATGGTTGTGGGTGGCTGTATTGTACTGTGCTGTGTGTGGCTGTATCATGATGTGCTGTGTACATGCCTTACTTTCTTGTTCTGTGTGTGTGTGTGTGTGTGTGTGTGTGTGTGTGTGCCTACACTGAATGCATCATTTCTCATGATATGCCCGCTACAAAAGCCTGTATTATGTCCATCTTATTGCAGAATGAGTGTTTATAATAAATTTGTGAAAAAGAAAAACAGGGATAAATGGACACGGCAATAAGTGCTTAACCTACATTCCTTGGCTGAAGTATCCATTGCGAGGTCATGGATGGCTACGGAAGGACTGTGGTTTTATAGTTGGATTGTGCTTGTGAATGGAACCATAAGTCATGAACATCATGTACAACTCATCACAGGTTGCGGACCTAAATCTAATCAGATTTGGTCCAAGTGGATTAACTCCAATTACTAGGATTTCCCTATGTTTATATCTATTACTGAGTGATTAAATATGTTTAATCTTACAGTTGCGTGAGATTGGGTTCAACTGTTTTTATTTTAAATGGTGCGAGACATTATTGTTCGATTGTCTGTTTGTACTGTTTTTTGTATTGTGGCTTATTGTACGCTGGGGAGAGTTGTGTATTGTTTCACTTGTAATTTTGATTTGAAATGAAAAACATCACTGGGGGAATTCAATTGACCACAAGATATTTTTTTTCCCGCAGCGTGAAAACTCGTTCAATTCAATTGAAAAAGAGTGTACCAAAAACATACATAAATATATTTAATTAGTGATTTTTACTTTTATTATGCTTTTTTTTTTCCATTTTTTTTTTCACTAGAAAATCAACTTTTTATTGTTATGCATTACTGATAAACATAGTTTATCTTTATTTTTCATTATTACATGATATCAAACAGTTTTCTTAGGTTTTTTATTTTTTACACACCCCAAGGAGGTGCGAGATAAAACAGCATATTTGCCTGTTTAATGCGCCGAGTTAAAAAACAATTGAATAGCTTTTAACACGGCTGCCTCTCGCACACTCTATACTTTCAATAGACCTTCTACTGGAGCGCGAGAGGACCGTTTCATGAAAAAAAAAATGAGCGTTAAAGATGGAATTGAATGGCGGGTAAAGTTAACCCGCTCAAAAATTATTCAAAAACAGCGTTAAAATGACTTAGCGCGGTGTTAAAAAATATCTTACGGTCAATTGAATTCCTGTATATCTATTTTATGACAATTGTAAGTGTTCATCTTTGAAGTTTTTAAACATTGAAACGTATAGCAAAGAACGCGGGCATCAAATGGAGACCTGTTGACGACCATTCGTCTAGGCTCAGTATAAAGTACTGTCACTCTCAGGTCCTGGCTCTATACAGACATTCTCATAATAAATACTTATCTCCTACTGTTTGCTGATAGTTTATCTGTTATAACCAGTGGAAACGTAATACCGGTCATGATGCTTCTAAACACTGGTACTTTACTTCCCAGCGGTCTGTCAAACTGACTGAGCTCCTAACACCTCTGAGCATTAAGCTTTGGAAAAGAAATCCATATTTCGTCCCAACTGCAACACACATCAAGTCCACATGATGGAGATAAAGCGTAAGGGAAGGAGATGGGTCCTGACAGACGCAGCATTGACATGTGTGATAAGGAATAGAGACGTTACAGCAGTCAGCACTTATCAGCATGGTAGATGTCATGTGTATACACGGGACACCTGATTATTAATGCCGTGTTCCGAAAAGGAAATGGTGTTTGTTTGTTCTCTCATTGAACTGGATTCAGCCACTACTTTGTATCAATAGCAGACAGGCGGGCTGCTTCCAATTTATTCTATCTGTATTGGTCAGGACGATAGAGGCTTCAGATAAACGTCACCCTTTTGTTCCAGCAGAGGTCCTCGATGTGTACTGCTTCCTGTTACTGAAATGGCGTATAGCCATGAAAATAGCCAAGGCTTACCGTGTTTCCCCGATAATAAGACATAGTCTTATTTATTTTTTTTGGTCCAAAAAACACCATAGGGCTTATGTTCGGGGTAGGTCTTATTTTAATTAACATTGACAGCAATTTCAATAAACAGGTAAGTGTGAACAAAAAAAATCTGCCTTTATTCAAAATGGTCATGTCGTCTTCTTCAACAACATCATCATAAGTGTCCATACCCCGAATTCCGGCCTGGATTTTATCCCCAGTCCTGCTTTTATCCCCATCATGCCCCTCAGTCCTGCTTTAATCCCCATCATGCCCCTCAGTCCTGCTTTTATCCCCACCATGCCCCACAGTCCTGCTTTAATCCCCATCATGGCCCTCAGTCCTGCTTTAATCCCCATCATGCCCCACAGTCCTGCTTTTATCCCCATCATGCCCCACAGTCCTGCTTTAATCCCCATCATGCCCCACAGTCCTGCTTTACAATACTTTACTTACCGTTTTTTCTTTTGTTTTCACTTGCCTCTTTTTCTGTACTCTCCTCCGCGGCGCTGCTGTAAATGACGCTGGCTTGCACGCCAGCGTGATTCACAGAAAACGAGGGGAGGCTGCGCGCTCACTGTGAGAGAGTCAGACGCTGCAGCTGTGATTGGATGTCACTGTTAAATATTTAACAGCGGTATCCATTTCATGCGGGGGGGGGGGGGCGGAGCTGGGTGCATTGTAGTGTAGCGCAGGGACCGGGCAAAATGGGGATTTAGTTAGGTCTTATTTTTGGGGTAGGGCTTATTTTGGACCGTTCTGCCGAAGTAAGTTTAGGTCTTATTATCGGGGTAGGTCTTATTATCGGGGAAACACGGTAGTTATATAACCTTTCAGACCTCTAGTAACGTTGTCTTTCTCGGTTTTCTAATCATTATTAGTAAATCTGGCTACAAGAACCAGTCAGTTATGCACTATTTACGATCTCCTTAATAAGCAGCTAAACAAAGGTTATATACACAGGGAAATGAACAGCATAATGTAATTTGGGGGTGCACATGTGTTGGGGATAAGAAGCAAAGCGTTATGCTGGGCGCAGTATCCGCTCACTTAGAGGTTTATTTATTAATGGTCGCATATGATTCCATTAAATATCATCCCTTATTGCAATGGGATGAAAAATTATACCGGGAAAGAGCGTCTGACAGAAGGCTGTCCCAGCGCTGGCTCTGCTTACCGAACAACTCCGGGATCTGACCTGGGGGTAAATGTATCAAGCTGAGAGTTTTCTGGTGGGATTAAAAAACCAATCAGATTCTATCTATCATTTACTTAGTACATTCTACAAAATGATAGCTAGAATTTGATTGGTTGCTACAGGCAACATCTCCACTTTTCAAACCTGCTGGCAAACTCTCAGCTTGATACATTTACCCCCTGGAGTCTTTACTGAGCATACGCGCTCTTAGGTCGCGCAAAGCCATTTTGCAGTAGTTATAGGACGGAAGAACGGAAAGGATACGGAGAAGGATCCCCATAGAGCAGAACGGATAACGCCATCTTCATATGGTGTCAGCCATCGGGGTCAACCCATGAAAAGCTAGGGTTTTTGGAGCTTCTTAATTTGGTCCACACCACCATCCCCATTGAAAATTATGGGGACTGTGGTTTAATGCGGAATTTAGCATAATGCAGGACTTATCTATGATATCTCCTGTGTTAGGCTTTTGTTAGATAGAAGTGATACTTAAAAATGCCTAAACCTTGTTCTTAGTGTTGAATTACCAGATCTGTTGCTATCTTGGCCTAACAGAATAGCAATCTTTTCACAGTTGATCATAAGTAAGTATTGTGCTGTTCTTATAAACCAAGCCTTTCGAAGCATACTAGCAAATAACATGGCCGGCCTCTTTATCCATCACCTATCTATCTCTCAGGAAGCGGGATCACGTTCTCCTGGGGTACATGGGGCACAAAGCAGAAGAGAAATTAGGTACAACTGTCTGCTGTCCGTTTTTCTTTACAGGTTACAGAGTTATAGAAACAACTCATAAAGGAACAATAACATATTGCCTGTCTGGCTCTATATAAACATTTAGAGTCCATCTCTTAGAGTCCATCTCTTAGAGTCCATCTCTTAGAGTCCATCTCTTAGAGTCCATCTCTTATAGTCCATCTCTTATAGTCCATCTGTAACAACTTGAGGGCTTAACAGACAGCTTCACATAAAGCAGAACTTTAAAACTACTTTAACTCTCTTGGTTGCCAGCATCACCCATTATCCACTAGGACTAAGAGTATTATCTATGTGATATCACACACTTTAAACAGGGAGAAACACATGTAGGCAGTTCTATAGACTGCTAGCTGCTTAACGGCCAAAACTAGGTCACCCTAACATAGTAATAGAATCTTGGCTACCACTAAAAACGCCACCAAACCAGGTCTTATGAAATAATATTTTACTGCCACTTTTCTCCCATTCCTGATAGCAAAAGTATATATTAAATTAAACATTTGGACCACATATATATTCATTCTACTTATTATCAATTTCTCTCACACTTTGGTTATATGTATTACTATATGCAATAAATTAAATTGAATTTAATGGAGCATTTACAAAAATATTGCATTGTTAATGACTTCAAATTAGCAAAATGTAGAAGAAAACCACATATAACACATATTACAATCAATATCGTCGGGCCCCACTCAGTGTAGCAGACTTATTTATGAAAGTTTGTTGCAGTATTTATTATAGGCCAGTGGAGAATAATTAATTGTGATCATATGATCATAGGTGAATAAAAAGATGAACAACTCAATGAGTCTTAAGATAATAAACATCATGTCTGTTGTCGCTAAAACCTCCGGAAAAAGTTTGGCATATTCCACTCTGAACAGTAACAAAGAGTTTTAAATATAATATAATATAATACAGTGTTCTTCGCTGTTTCTACTAGAGATGCTCAGGCTCGGTTCCCGGAGAGCCGAACATACCCGAACCTTAGCAGATCAGAGTACCGAGCTGAGCCGGCTCGGTACTTTTGCCCTTTTTCGGATTTGAAAATGAGGCAAACCGTCATCGTTACATCGTCGGACTCGGATCTCACGGTTTTTGGATTCCATTTTAAGATCCAACATAACTGTGGGTGGACAATTCCATCTTGCACCATTTTTCTTTTCTGCCACTGCTGTGTGCCAATGTGTCCTAGATGTGCTAGGAACTGCCGTGTGTTTGTGTCATTGCTCTGTCGCTTACCATCCAGCCAGGTCGCTGCAGTATTTGTCTGAAAGTGTATGAAAATAATATTGTGATCTGTGAGGTGGTCAAAACTGACTGCAAATGACTTGAAATTAGTGTTATTGAGGTTAATAATAATGTAGGAACAAAAAAAGAGCAAAATTATGAGATTTTAGCATATTTTAGGATTTTTCTAAAAAATTCAAAACCAAAACACGCAAGGGTGCTTTTGCCAAAACCAAAACTGAAACCAAAACACAAAGCTAATCCAGAACCAAAACCAAAACCAGTACACGGGGATCAGTCAGCATCTCTAGTTTCTACATGGAGAAAGTATAATTAGGTCTCCAATTGTCAAAAGTCAAAAGAATGAAGGTAAGTAGAACAAATGGTTACTGGTAGATACTGGATCCTCCAGTGCTGGTACCCTCCATTACTGGTATGGATGATAGATCAACCAGGGCCGGTCCAATAGTGAGCCACCTTGGGCTGGGTCACTTGGCTATGTCCATTTTTTTTTCCTTTAAAATGTTCCTAATAGGTTGTTGAGCTTAGTCATCCCCCCAAATTTGACAGCCAGACCCTGCTGTTGCTTCACTGCGAATGTGCAGCTCCCGCGCTTGTTTCAGAAACTTGCTCTGTTCATATCAGGTACTCGGAAACCTTAGAGTACAACGCCTGGTCCGAATAAAAATGCTTGTCCCTGAGAACAACCTATGTAGGCTCCAGGCTGACATGTCCAACAGAAACAAACGGTGGGTGGTACCCAATGGAAAGGAATAGCGATGAAGAAGCTGCGGGCGATGACTCTATAATTAACTGTTAATATTAACAGTGTCTTTGAGGTTAATCATTTGCAAATAAACTACTGCAAAAGAAGAACAGACTTCGGGGTAACGTAATTTACCTGGCAGCATTTGAGTGCATGACGCATACTTGTGTTGGCTTAGAACTACCACCAACAGACAGATATCTTGGCTTTCATTGGCCTCCTTGTGGCAGGTTAGGTCACTCTGATCAGCATGTGAAGTATTATAGGGCAACATCACTGAAACAATGAGAAGAGTTCTGAAAATTCCAAGCGACACTCCATAGAGACAATATGCAAATTAGCCATCCCTAAAGGAGGATGTAAGAGTGATTGAAAGATCCATTACTTCACCCAAAATTGTTTAACATGTACCCCATGTGATGTTCCCTTTTAAGTGTGTTTAGACTAAGGGCTAGATTTACTAAGCTGCGGTTTTGAAAAAGTGGGGATGTTGCCTATAGCAACCAATCAGATTCTAGCTATCATTTTGTAGAAGGTACTAAATAAATGAAAGCTAGAATCTGATTGGTTGCTATAGGCAACATCTCCACTTTTTCAAACCCGCAGCTTAGTAAATCTAGCCCTAAGTGTTTACATTTATTCAGAGTATCCCCCAATATGAGTACATTGATATCAAATAACTTATTAAGCATGTTTTAAACCTAGTCCATTTAATAAGTTTTGTGTGTCTTATTCTATACCTTATGTTATTTTGAGTTAAATTTAACAGACTAAATCACCCCATGAAACTATCCAAGGTATCCGTTGTGGCACCGTTCGTTCCAATTTAATGCAACATACAGAATTCTAAGCCATGCTGTTTGGGATGTATATCAGCTAAAATGAATTTCCCTGCTTGTCAATTTTGTTAGCGTCTCCGGCCGTCTGAGCTGTGCTTAGATTTTGCTGGGGGCTCAATCGTTCAATCAGTTTATTTCACATAATATTTGATTCTGCATGCAACAGGAAAATGTCTACACAATAGTCATATTGATTGGAGACAAGGAAGAAATTAAAATTCTTAGTAGAACAGCACCTAACGGCATTCAGTGTTCCTTTTCTTTACTACCTTTAAATATCAACATCTTCTCGGAAATCCCTGGATGTGGTACAGGCCGTATTATATCGATCTGTCCTTTTAATTACTGGAACAACTCAAATATTTTTCTTTTGATTTTCTACAGTGAAACACTGTAGAATGTTTGGTTTATAAATCCCACTGTAGATAATTAATAATGATGTAGAGAAGTGGAGAGAGGAGCTTGTAATATACTATTGGGGATATTCCAGTGACATGCTGACTAATATATTAGAAATTAGTACCCGTCTTGTGCAAACATTTGGTGCAACTCTCTGGGTGTACTGGAGGAGGGGCTTGTACTTCATGTATGCCTGGTTTTTATAAAAATCAAGCAGGATAATTACAAAAAAAAAAATAACAAAGCAAATTAACTCCAGTAAATAAACTCATGAATATTACACAGGTTTAATAAGTTAATACAGTCTTAGGTAACCTCTAGCTCCCCAGCTGTTGTGGAATTACTGTGCCGCTCCGAGCCCTGACATCATCTATTATCAAGGCGCTCAATGGAGAATAGCGTTGAGCAGAGTCGTAAGTTAGAGCAGAGCCTGGGGCGAGAAAGAAAAATATCATGGGTGTTACCTTTAATCACTTACACTTATTATATATTTTTTTCTGGGTGTTCAATATCAGTGATTAGTTCTGTACTGATTCAGTATTTTTCTGTTTCTTACATATCTGAGCCACCTCCTGTTTACCATTTGGAGGAATTCTCGAACAGTTCTTCAGATATAAATCTTCACCATAAAGTGATTGCTATCAGGATATCATTTTAACTACAAAGAAAGAATGAGGAACATTACATGATGAACTTTGATTCCTCTCTTATATGATATATTGAGAAGTGGGATTATTGTGTTTGATGTGCCTTATGTACTTTATTGTTATATATCTATGTTTAATGCAGTGGCATTATATTGTGTATTTAGGCTGGCATTAAGCAGGGAGCACTATATTTGGGAACCCTTTGACCTCTAAAAAATAAACGTTTATGTTATGTCATACAATAGTGCCCCCAGTTCATATTATGCCACAGTGATGCTTCCAATTTATTTTAGGCCACAAAAATCACCACAATCCATGTTATACCACATAGTTGTGCCCCCAATCCTTATTATGTCACATAGTTGTGCCCCAATCCTTATTATGTCACATATTTGTGCCCCAAATGTAAAGTATGCCACATAGTTGCCCCAATTTAAAATATGCCACACAGTTGCCTCCCAAATCAAAGTATACCACACAGTTGCCCCCCAAATCATAGTATGCCACACAGTTGCCCAAATTCAAAATATGCCACACAGTTGCCCCAATTCAAAATATGCCACACAGTTGCCTCTCAAATCAAATTATGCCACACAGTTGCCCCCCAAATCAAAGTATGCCACATAGTTGTCCCATTTCAAAGTATGTCACACAGTTGCCCCAATTCAAAGTATGTCACACAGTTGCCCCAGTTCAAAGTATGCCACAATGTTTGCCCCCAATTCAAAATATGCCACACAGTTGTCCCTCAATTCAAAATATGCCACACAGTTGCCCCCCAATTCATGTTATGCCTCACATAAGTGCCCCCAGTTCATTTCATGCCACAGTAACGCCCCCAATGCATTTTATGCCACAGTAATGCCACCAATTCACTTTATACCTCACAAAGTGCCACACAATATTTTTTAAGATACACAAAAATGCCCCCAATGACTGTTATGCCTCACAAAGTGCCTCCAAATAATTGTAAGCCACTAATAAATTAATAAAACATTATCTAATTGTGTACTTACCTCTTCCAGGAGTGATCCGTTCCGCCATGGTGCTTTGAAGGAACTTCACAGTTCTCTGTCCGCAAGATGTCGGAGAGCAGAGCTGAACTAAAAGGAATAAATGACAGCCAGAGAAGAGCAGTTTAGCTCTTCTCTGGCTGTCATTTATTCCTTTCCCAACACTGAACTGTGCATACGCATCAGTTAAGCTCTTCTCTGGCTGTCATTTAGTACGGACGGCGTGCCAGTATGCAGGGGGCTGTGTGCCACTCCCGGAGATGTTTCCTATAGCAACCAATCAGATTCTAGCTGTCATTTTGTAGAATGTACTAAATAAATGATAACTAGAATCTGATTGGTTGCTGTAGGCAACATCTCCACTTTTTCAAACCCGCAGTTTGATAAATTTACCCCTAGGTCTATGTTCATAAAAATAATTTTTTGGATGTCTGAGATTTCTTCTTAGCGATGCTTGTCAATTAAAAAGTGAAAAAATTTAAAAAAGCTCTAATTAAGAATAAAATTAGAAATTTGTCTAGGAACAGATGGATTATGAAGAGGATAGAATATGTTCTTTTAATAGAAGATATTTTTCTCAGAATAGATATCGCTCTTATAAATCTAAGATGGAATTAAGACAAAATCCCCAGTCTATGGGGGAGGTTCAGTCAGTAAAAACACATATCTTTATAGAGAAATAAAAAAAGCAATAATTCTAGTCATTTATTCAAGCTTCCAAACAAAGATGGCAAAGTTGGTAAACAAAATACACTATTTTTTGGAAAAAAAGAGGAGCTAGACCTAAATTTCAGAAGACCGCAAAACATACTAATTTTTTTAGGGAAGGGTTTTCGGGTACCATCAATAATAAAAGAATCCAACACTTATAAATATCTATCTGTAGAAACTTCCAGAAGGAGCAGAGAGGCAGAAGACACGGGTTTAGAGGCGGTAAATTTTAATTTGCCTTTTAAAAGATTGACCGAACATGAATTATCAGTTCCAAATAAAGGTTTAAAAATTGTCTCTTCGTATAGACTAGGGATGTTCACTGATCCCCGTGTTTTGGTTTTGGATCTGTATTTTGTTTTAAATTGCTAAAATTTGGCTCATTTTTTGTTCCTACATTATAATTAACCTCAATAACATTAATTTCCAGTTAATTTTTGTCAAGTGACAAGAACACTGCTACCCATCCTGTTTCTGTGTGAGCAATGGCACTGAGCAATGTCACTGAGACTGGAGAGTGACAAGAACACTGCTACCCCTCCTGTTTCTGTATGAGCAATGGCACTGAGCAATGGCACTGAGACTGGAGAGTGACAAGAACACTGCTACCCCTCCTGTTTCTGTATGAGCAATGGCACTGAGCAATGTCACTGGAGACTGTAGAGTGACAAGAACACTGCTACCACTCTTTCTGTGTGAGCAATGACACTGAGCAATGGGGCTGGATCTCCTGGGGAGAGAGGTCCTTATGGAATTCAAAACCCACAAGATCTAACGACGTAACAATGATGTTTTGCCTTGATTCAGATCCGAGGAATTGGGAAAATACAGAGCCGACTCGGCTCAGTACTCAGGCGATGTTTGGGGGGGGTTCTGTTTTCAGAAAAATGAGCCTGAGCATCTCTACTATAGACCCAATCTTTTTGATCTCGTTGTTGATATAAATAGTTATGTTCGTACATTATGCTGAAAGAGATATTCCGATTGTAAACATATGCAACGAAAAAATATTGATAGTGTACCGGTAATTCTGGATGATTTAAATATTGAATGTCAGCTCTCTCGAGCCTGGCTCTACCTATTTCCTATCTCCTTGTCCTCTTTGTAAATCGCTAGATCTAGTTGGGTCTTCTAATATAGCTGTTATCTCTGTTGTCTTTTCTTGCATTGATTTTTATTGATGCTATTGTTTTTATGCCCATTACTTATTTGTGCTATGTTTTGTTTATACTTTGTTGGCTGTTGTGGCACCTAATAAATTAAGTAAGATGATGATGATCATTTAGGAGAATCTATAATGGGAAAAGATTTGGGAGTGTTCGTAGACAGTAGACTTAGCAATAGTGCTCAATGTCAAGCAGCAGCTGCAAGGGCAAACAAAGTATTGGCATGCATAAAAAGGGCCATAGATGCAAAGGAAGACAATGTAATTTTGCCACTGTATAAATCATTGGTAAGACCTCATCTTGAATATGCAGTACAGTTCTGGGCCCCACACTATAAAAAAGATAATTTGGAACTAGAAAGGGTTCAGAGAAGGGCTACAAAATTGATAAAGGGTATGGAGTCATTAAGTTATGAGGAAAGGTTAGCCAGTTTAGGCATGTTTACTTTAGAAAAGAGGCGTCTAAGAGGAGATATGATTACTATGTACTAATACATTAAGGGTCAATGCAGAGAACTTTCATGGGAACTTTTTACCCCAAGGACTATACACAGGACACGTGGTCACTTCCTAAGGATAGAGGAGAGGAAATTTCACAACCAGCAAAGGAAGGGGTTCTTTACAGTAAGGGCAGTCAACATATGGAATTCACTGCCAGGGAAGATTGTGATGGCAGATTCAATAGATATGTTTAAGAAAGGGTTAGACAATTTTTTTGCGGAAAAGTGTATCCAGGAATACGACCGTTAATTAAAATGAAGGATAGTAGTGGATATAGGGTAAAAATAGGGCTACAATATTGTGTCTGGGGGGATTTTCACAATTGAAACAGATTGGCGGTTACTTACTCTGGATCAATTTCAAATATAAGTGCAGGATCGCAGGAGATCCAAAATAGGTTGAACTTGATGGACTGGTGTCTTTTTTCAACCTCATCAACTATGTTACTATGTTACTATGTTTAGATATAGAAAGGGTAGAGAAACTAAGAAGTCTGCAGACCCAGGAATCCTATGTTCTAGGAACCAAGAGCCGAGAGATTCAGTTACCCTACTTCTCCACTTCCTTCTTCGTCCTTCTCCCTCCAGCCTCCTACTCCTTAATCCTACTCTTTTCCTTCCTCCTTTCCTATCAGAGTGCAGCTGGGGAGGTACATGCACTGAACCAGTCCAGCACTCAGTAATTATGCTCAGCTTCAGAGAGCGTCCCCCAATTAGAGGGACACCGCACACTTATATACTGAAAGCCTCAGCTGCATTATAGAGGAGCCGGTGGTATGGGAGCGTGTGTGTGTGTGGGGGGGGGGGGGGGGTGCGGATCTACCTGTTCCGTGGCACATGTAATAAGGTGGCTGAACTGTGGGGAGGGGCCAGCCACCATGAAGCGGTCTTAAAACAAAAAAAGTAATACTGTGATAATTAAATTATGTAGGGCATACTCTGTTTGATTCATTGTAACCTAGTGCTAGTAGATAATAAAGCCTGTAACTGGTACTGTCCAACTGATCACAGCCCTCCTGGGGATCATCTTCCTAAAAAGTTTCCCAGTTGGCTTCATCCCCTGCAGACGGCATGAGGGAGCAGTTTATCAAATACTGTTTTTCACTATACCTGTGAGGCAATGAGAGGGGCGGAGTCTCCTGGTCACTGTGCCTATACAGCAATAAGATGGGCAGAGCCCCCTGGTCACTATACCTGTGCAGCAATGAGATGGGCAGAGCCTCTTGGTCACTGTGCCTGTGCAGCAATGATGATGGGCAGAGCCTCCTGGTCACTGTGCCTGTGCAGCAATGAGAGGGGCGGAGCCTCCTGGTCACTATACCTGTGCAGCAATGAGAGGGGCGGAGTCTCCTGGTCACTATACCTGTGCAGCAATGAGATGGGCAGAGCCTCTTGGTCACTGTGCCTGTGCAGCAATGATGATGGGCAGAGCCTCCTGGTCACTGTGCCTGTGCAGCAATGAGATGGGTGGAGCCTCCTGGTCACTGTGCCTGTGCAGCAATGAGATGGGCAGAGCCTCCTGGTCTCTGTGCCTGTGCAGCAGTGAGATGGGCAGAGCCTCCTGGTCTCTGTGCCTGTGCACCAATGAGAGGGGTGGAGCCTCCTGGTCACTGTGGCTGTGCAGCAGTGAGAGGGGCGGAACCTCCGGGTCACTGTGCCTGTGCAGCAATGAGAGGGGCGGAGCCTCCTGGTCACTATACCTGTGCAGCAATGAGAGGGGCGGAGCTTCCTGGTCACTGTGCCTATGCAGCAATGAGAGGGGCGGAGCCTCCTGGTCACTATACCTGTGCAGCAATGAGAGGGGCGGAGCTTCCTGGTCACTGTGCCTATGCAGCAATAAGATGGGCAGAGCCCCCTGGTCACTATACCTGTGCAGCAATGAGAGGGGTGGAGCCTCCTGGTCACTGTGCCTGAGCAGCAGTAAGAGGGGCGGAGCCTCCTGGTCACTATACCTGAGCAGCAGTAAGAGGGGCGGAGCCTCCTGGTCACTATACCTGAGCAGCAGTAAGAGGGGCTGAGATTCTCCGACCCAGAAGTTGAACTAATGAAATCTGGAAATTGTATGTCTATTAAAAACACATCTTAAGTGCAACACATAATAGCATCCCATTTTTAACTTCAATATTTCCAAAACTGCTGTCCAGAGGACATAAACCGGCATGTAATATACAATGCTGTACATTTAAAATGCTGCATAGTGTCAGTTTTTTCTTTTTTTTTCCTTTTAATACACGAAAAGTGAGAAATCCATCTGTTGCTGCCGTCTTGGTCCATCTGTTTAAACGTTTATAGCAGCAAAAGATAATTATAGATAAACTCTGTGTACAATAACCTGACACAATTGGGTTACGACTGGAATTTAGAGTAAAAGAGAAATATAATTTCATATTACTAGCATTTATTTTGTATTATCTTAAGACCTAATTCCCCAGCAACAAGAAGGTTAAAGTGAAACTTGTCTACACATCCTGAGAGGCAGCTGTGTTGTGTGCTGAACCAAAACGCGTAAGGTGCAGCCTATCAGTTACAAAGCAAAGCAACATGTCCAGTGTTTATTATATTGTATGTTTACAGGGATCTATGATTTTTCATTGAATGTCAGTGATGTTGTGATTAATGAGGGTTATTAATTACGAGGCAGGCTCGGATAACCTTCCTTTCCTTATAATCAACATTTCTTTGTGTGAGATTAAGAAGGAACGTCTGCTAATATCCTCAATTACCCACTGCAGCCTCCTTCACTCCTGTAGTTTTTTTGGAATGGGTGCAATTTTTATACTGACTGTTCTTCCTCCGCCAGAGATTACATCATGAGCAGCAGATTGAGGTGGATGGAAGCCAGACAGCTCAAACTGGCCTTTATACAAGGATAAAGCTGACGTGCTGACTTTGCAGACATTGCCTCGCTGGACTCAGCTTCTGATGCTGGGATGGGTGACGTGTCAGCAAACAGTACATTTTATACTGTCCTCTCTGTGCTCCTGCGGACTAAATTGGTTCTAATTATTTTTTTAAACTTATTTTCTTATTACAAATCCTCAGTTCTTTTTAGTTTTAGACAACATTCAATTATAAATGATTCTAATCAAAATTTTGTGCTAATATTTTTATAAAACATTGTCCATATAGATTCAAAAACCATCTTAATTTATCATTGTGATAATGATAAATTATTGCACTAGTCTGAATTTAGTACAACAGCAGTCTCTGTCGTCACTTCTTACTGCTCATCAGCCCTTCCTCATCCTCACTCCAGTGATGTCATCACTTCTTTTACACTCTTACTACACAGCAATCCTCTATCCTCCCTCCAGTGATGTCATCACTTCCTATCCTCTCTGACTACAGATCAACTCCCCACATCCTCACTCTAGTGATGTCATCACTTCCGGACCTACACATCCTCCCTTCCCAATCCTCACTCTAGTGATGTCATCACTTCCTATCCTCTCTGACTACAGATCAACTCCCCACATCCTCACTCTAGTGATGTCATCACTTCCGGACCTACACATCATCCCTTCCCAATCCTCACTCTAGTGATGTCATCACTTCTTATACACTCTTACTACAGATCAACTCCCCTCATCCTCACTCTAGTGATGTCATCACTTCCTATCCTCTCTGACTACAGATCAACTCCCCTCATCCCCACTCTAGTGATGTCATCACTTCCGGACCTACACATCATCCCTTCCCAATCCTCACTCTAGTGATGTCATCAATTCCTATCCTCTCTTACTACACAGCAATCATCTATCCTCACTCTAGTGATGTCATTACTTCTTATCCACTCTTACTACACATCTGTTCACCCCATCCTCACTCTAATGATGTCATCAATTCTTATCCACTCTTACTACACATCTGCTCCCCACATCCTCACTCTAGTGATGTCATCACTTCCTTTCTTACTGCACATTAACCCTTACCCATCTTCACTTAAATGATCTCATCACCTTCTACCTTTTTTGTACTTGTCAAACTTCCCTACAATATTGTCACTCTAGTGATGTCATCATTACCCATCCACTCATACTACACGTCAACTCCTTCGTCTTCTTTCTAATGATGTCATCACCAATCATCTTTTCCTTTATATCAACCTCCCTCGACAGAAACTATACTTTCAGTCCACCAGCCACAGGCCATTTGTATAGCACAAGCTTTATTTTCTTTTTCCGTGAGGTGTGGCTATTTCTAATCAAACCTCATGTGAGTCATTTACTACAGTGATGAGGTTTGAGTACCTCAAACAGAGAACCTCATCACTGTTCTAAATGCTGCACGCATTCGAAGTTCACAATTCACAATCAAAAGTTGCCAAAACGTATCAAATTTAGCTTGGACATGTGCGAACTGGCTTGATTGTGTGTAAACTGGCTCGAACATGAACACACCTGTTGGTCCTTTAGAAAAGTAGGTAGAGTTAGTAGAGTTTTTTAATTTTATCTAAAATTTGAGAAATACAGAAAACTTTAGATTTTTAGAGACGATTCTAAGTCCAAGTATCGATAGTCGGCCCTTTGAGCATACACAAGTGATGTTAACATATGTAAATAATATTTGCAATCAGTGAGTTCTGATATCATCAAGGAATAATACTCCCTACTGTAAATTATTATAGATATTACATACAACCACCTGCTTTTGTGGTGACTTCATAGTATGGCGTTTGTCTATATTTCCTATCAAGTGAACGAACTTACAGAGCACTATGGCAGTGTTTGCAGAGAAGCAGAATTTTGCACCCACCAATAGGAGGGGTTGGGTTTAGAAATGCGTTAAACGCCAGTAGGTTTAAATATAATAAACTAAAATAATGACTTGGACAGCAGAATTAATTTTGGCGAACTAAGGTCACAGTTTATTTAATTGAGTCAAGAATGGTGGCAACGAAAGCGGATGCAGGCAAGCTCCAGTCAATGCCCAAGTACCGTATACAAAACCGTAAAGGACTGGCAAGCCAGCCAATCAATCCATTGCGCAACCTTGCGGCGTCAGAAAGACTCCAGCCCCTCTGGCCTCACGGGTAATCATCTTAAAACGATACCCAGGGCACCTTCAGAGATGACCCCCTAAAGAGACAAGATCGAAGGGAGGAAGACTCCTGCGGCCAGGGCCATCTTAACAACATTATGGGCCCCCGGGCAAAGCAGTGCATCGGGGCCCATAGATATAGATATATAGATGTATACATATATAGATATAGATATATAGAGATAGAGATAGATAGATGTATTTGCTCAGTGACCCTTGAAGGTTTTTTTTGCAGGTTTTTTTCTTTTGCAGGATTATTTATTCTCATTAAGAGCTGTGCCTATGAGGCCCCCTTGCCCGTGGGGCTCCCGGGCAGCTGCCCATCGTGCCCAATGGAAAAGATGGCCCTGCCTGCGGCCAATAATACACATTTTGCGCCTTGTATTAACCGCTGTCTGCAGCGTTTTCCTGCCTACTGGGCCTCTTCTGAATGAAAGGAAGAAAAGAAGGTTAGTAGCACACAATATCAACAATAATAAAACATACTTAAGCAACAAGGGAGAGAGGGAGGATGTTCCTGAGATGGGACAACTTCCTGTGACACTGTGCTAAAGAGCCCTAGGTATACTCCGTCCTCTTTTCTCCTCATTGGCTAATCAACAATTCTTCAACTTAACTATTTAAGATAAGTGTCTTATGTTTACAAAAACCTGGCATTTAAATATCCTCATCTCTATTCAGGTCTTCGTCCCCATTCTTGCCAAGTAGAGATCCAGCACAAAAGTGCGTCTAATTTCGTAAGTCAGGACAAAAATAATATTTCACAAAAACACTAGAGTTTTTGCCCCAGCTCAGAGCTGGAGGAGAACGGGTTTTGCCGCACACTTTTATATTTATATCTTTTTTACTTTTTGTCTGATACTTTTAATTAGATGCATTTTGCACATTCCCTTGACGCTTTGGTAAAGAAGCGCATTTTTATGTGCACTTTATCTGGAGTAAAAAAAAAGCTTAAAACACACAAAGTTGTTACATGTAATAGACACCCTCATCATTGTCATAATTAAATGATACCAGGGGGTAAATGTGTTATCGTCCGGTTTTGTCAACTCGCGGGAGTTCGGTGAGTTGACAGCTTAAATTTAAAGCGGCGCTGCCTTGTAAAGGGAAACCGGACGATAATACATTTACCCCCAGATTTTATAAACCGGGCAGCACTTAGAAGAGAAATGGAAGCATTTGGACTTTGATGGTGATTGTCTGTTTGCACAGTGTTCCCTTTTCCACCCCTGCAGAGCTAGACTCCCGGAATTGTAGAGCAGTGGTTCACCTTGGTGTGCATTGGGCAGACCAACTAGACACCCGGCTGCAAAACCAATGCACACTTTGTAAATGAGATCGACACTGTCTCTATTGCATTTCCGAGATTGCAGTATTGTCCAATTTTGCACATTGGAAATAACAGACGTTTGATTTGTTTCTGTAATCCTGTACTTTTCCTGCAAGGGGAGCGAAAAACTAATGTTATTTTTACTCTGTGCTGGAAGCTGGGAAGCAGCAAATGAAAGGAGGGCTTGAAGGAAAGAGCAATCTCAAAATAGATCTAAAATTGCGTTTTGAGCATTATCAGCCTGGAACATGGGGCTGTGGAACCAGCGTGAAAACTTTAGCAAAACAGAAAGTGTAACAGTCACAAAACTGATCACTTACTAAGACAAGAGACATTTCTTGGTTGTCATTTGCAACATTTAAATACAGTTTCCAGAGATACTCTGCTGCTAGGGAAATTTAATCATGTCATGTATTCCAAGCAGCCAGCAGACTCGGTACATTTTATATGGCAAAATAAGAGTTCACTTCTTTCTTTCCTGTCAAGGTAATTGGTTGAATGCAGATGACCCGTCCCCTACACTTAGTAGTTGCCAAAGCTGCCAAGAGGAATTCAGGGCCCGGTATAACATCTTCATGGGGCCCCCCTTATAGTTGAGCATGGCAAAAGTGGAAGTGGTCATACAATTGGGGGTGCGGCTGTGCATCATTGAGGCGTGTCTAGCTGGTGAAAAGCGCTAGGCCACCCTCCTTCAGAAAACACCCTGCATTGCTGTGTACACCATTGGCAGAAGTGTGCAGTGCCCGCTCGATGGAGCGTGACTCATGTCCCAGCAGTCCTGACTTTCAGGGCCGCTTAGTTGTGCCCTCATAGTAGAATTCCAGTTAATACTGTGGTAAATAGTTTTGCACACGACTTATAACATACCACACAAGTGCCCTTATTTCATATTCACAGGGGGGAATACAATGATAGAGGCCCACCAGAGTGGGTGTGAACAGCCACTAGAAAGGCGAAACCAAACCACCAGAGGGGGTGCGCTAAGCCCACGAAAGACATCTAGCCCCATAGTGTAGTATATAAAGAATGCAGTGTGTACATAAAGAGTTCACAGTCTTGACCTGCCCCTTAGATTGACCTGTCACCAATAATCGGGATTGTCGCACTAGAATCAGAACATTTGACAGACTGTGCTGCCCTCTCCTACCTTTTCTTGTCACTTTCACCACCTGTGGCTGCTGGTTTCTTTAGTTGCAGCTTGCCTGGATCCTGGAATGTTGGGGGCCCTATTTTGAAAAAAAAAATGGGTACATTTAGAAAATTCCAACCATCCCCGTCATTAAATCAATAGCACCCACGAATAATAATTAAGCCTTCCTCCAACTTCCTCCAACTCCAACATTATAATAATAGTATTTCCATTTAATAAATAAACCTATTTCCCTCACTTTAAACAGCCCCAGCAATAAATTAATAGTATTTATATTTCATGAATAAACCTATTTCCCGCAACAATCACTACCATTAAATAATTCATTGTCACATTTAATAGAGAACTCATTCTCCCCAAACTCACACCCACATTCAATAGCCCCCAAACCAACCCATCTTAAATTAATAGTCCCCACTATTAAATGGCCTCACCATCATCCCACAAACAAAATAGCACCCATTAATTAGCCACTACCTACCTCACACACATTACATTTCCACAAGCCCCCTGTGTCATCACACGCAGTACATTGTCACAAGCCCCCTTTGCCATCACACACACACACACACACACACACACACACACACACACACTTCCACAAGCCCCCTGTCCCTTCACACACACACAATTACCAAAAGCCCCCTGTGCCATCACACACAACTTACTGTGCCCCTTCATCATCACCATGCTGTGCATCCTTATGTTCACACTGTGCCCCTTCTAAATTACACTGTGCCCCTTCATCAGAACCACGCTGTGCCCCCTTGTGATCACACTGCGCCCACTGTGCTGTGTGTCCCGGTCACCTGATGATAATAATAATAATAATATTAATAATAATAGAATAAGTGCAGCAGAAAGCTGAGAACTTTTAAAATTATGTGTTGGGTATCTATCTGAATAGGCACTTACCATTAAGTGTTCTTGTGTTTACATTAATCCAGCCAATAAGAAGTCATTGGTTTTTTTGTTTTTCCTATATAAATTCAGTGAGCAAGGGATGCTGGGTCTTTCAGTTCCGGATCGTCACTGATACCGCCCACCCACCCTATTTAGGTTTAGTAAGTGGTTTTAACATTTCATTTATACAGAGGAGGTGCAGTGGGTAGGAGCGCTGTGCAGTCTGCGACTAATCAACGGTGCTACCCCTTTTGGCCGCTCGTCACTGCCCCTTTTCGAAGAACATGACCCTATCTGCGCGGAGGGTCTCCTTGGCATGCTTTGCAAGTCATGGTGATGTCGATTCTAGAAGGGAGCAGTCACGCTGATGCCAGATTTGCATGGGCCAATTGGTAAATATGAGATTCTTGGTTAGTGGTTGAGTGTTTGTCCCCCACGGTTTATTGATTGAAGTTTAGTTGTTAGCTGACTGCTAGGCTCTCACCACCATCATGAAGGTTTAATACCAATTTTCCAAGTATCTGTGTCTGTGTCTTATTTCAGGTTTATAAGATTACACGCAATTAGATGGACTGGTATAGTGCCAAGAAAGACAGATCACCCACTATTATTTTAATAACATCATAACCTTTATCATCTTATATGGGTCAGTGATGAAGGTGGAGAGTTGGCATCACTAGCAGGGGTGCACCGAGGATTTTTAAGCATCCCCCCCCCGAAATTTTTTTTAGTGAGAGAGCTGCCGCAGCAGCTCCATTTCATCGGCACTGTATTGTACAGCAGCCGCGGCGCTGTCAAGGAAGCTTCCACAGCGGTGATGTATTGTACTACAATATAGCACCATCGCGGACGCTTCTTTGACATCGCCGCGGCTGCTGTACAATACAGTGCCATTATGTAGGGGCACTGCTTTGCCCTTGCTCTTCGAGGAGGGGAGGGGTTTCTGGAGAACCAGCAACCCCCCCTGTGTGCGCCCCTGACTAGCTATCTCCAGTGTGCAAGGCTCTTATAGTGACACAGTGGTCGGACACACAGGAATTATAATGGGTGAAACAAAATGAGAAAAAAAGTTCACATTTGTTTAAATTTTTTTGTGACATTTCTTATACAACTTTGACATATGTATTTAATCATATAGAACACAATAAATGTTATATTTATATTATGGTGCTTTATATTGTCTTGATTGGCTAAGGTAAAGCAAACTAAGGAATATCGTTTTTTATTTTAAATGTGATGTGTATTTCATTTTACAGACCGTTATTAATGGAGGGAAAACACAAATCTAGTATATAATACTATTGGATAAAATGTTTAATTTCAGTGTTTTTTTATTGTCAAACTGATGTTCAACACAACGGGTTACAGATAAGGGGGATCAGATGTCTTCTATGTAAACGTAAAGGACCTTTAAACTAATTTACTATTTGGCCACACCTCCCATCATTTGGAGTCCCGAAAGAGGGACAAATAAGCTACCCCCCTCGTCAAACCCAATCACCAGCCATGAACCACCTGTTTGAGCAGTTTGCGCATGTACAGTAGCGCTTTTTGGACAGACGTCCTGCCCCACTGCCAGTTTAATTATAAACCTTTGTCAGTGTAGTCTTATAACTAGAGATGGGCGGGTCCGGTTCTCCGAGAACCGAACCCACCCGAACTTTGGGTATCCGAGTACCGAGCTGAGCAGCTCGGTACTCTCCCGCCCATTCCGAATCCAAATCGAGGCCGAACGTCATTGTGACGTCGTCGGATCTCGGGACTCGGTTCTCGCGATACTTCAACTTTATAAATACACGCCTCCACAGCAATCCATCGCCATTTGACAGAGGGAGAGAGCAGGGTGTAGTCATAGGCTAATTAGAGCAGGGACAGAGAATACCATATTGTTCTTGCAATTGCTCTAACCAAAATCGCTAGTGCAGAGAGGAGGATAGAGGTTTATTATTTTTTCTTCATATTTGGCACTCCCCAGCGCTTTTGGGGTGTCCCCCATAATTGTGCATTAATATTTCTGGCTGTCAAAAGTCATATCTGTCAGCAGTATCTACTCAATAATTTGTAGCACACCTCAGTGTTTTTGGGGTGTCCTCCCTAATTGTGCATTAATATTTCTGGCTGTCAAAAGTCATATCTGTCAGCAGTATCTACTCAATAATTTTTAGCACTCCTCAGTGTTTTTGGGGTGTCCTCCCTAATTGTGCATTAATATTTCTGGCTGTCAAAAGTCATATCTGTCAGCAGTATCTACTCAATAATTTTTAGCACTCCTCAGTGTTTTTGGGGTGTCCTCCCTAATTGTGCATTAATATTTCTGGCTGTCAAAAGTCATATCTGTCAGCAGTATCTACTCAATAATTTTTAGCACTCCTCAGTGTTTTTGGGGTGTCCTCCCTAATTGTGCATTAATATTTCTGGCTGTCAAAAGTCATATCTGTCAGCAGTATCTACTCAATAATTTTTAGCACTCCTCAGTGTTTTTGGGGTGTCCTCCCTAATTGTGCATTAATATTTCTGGCTGTCAAAAGTCATATCTGTCAGCAGTATCTACTCAATAATTTTTAGCACTCCTCAGTGTTTTTGGGGTGTCCTCCCTAATTGTGCATTAATATTTCTGGCTGTCAAAAGTCATATCTGTCAGCAGTATCTACTCAATAATTTTTAGCACTCCTCAGTGTTTTTGGGGTGTCCTCCCTAATTGTGCATTAATATTTCTGGCTGTCAAAAGTCATATCTGTCAGCAGTATCTACTCAATAATTTTTAGCACTCCTCAGTGTTTTTGGGGTGTCCTCCCTAATTGTGCATTAATATTTCTGGCTGTCAAAAGTCATATCTGTCAGCAGTATCTACTCAATAATTTTTAGCACTCCTCAGTGTTTTTGGGGTGTCCTCCCTAATTGTGCATTAATATTTCTGGCTGTCAAAAGTCATATCTGTCAGCAGTATCTACTCAATAATTTTTAGCACTCCTCAGTGTTTTTGGGGTGTCCTCCCTAATTGTGCATTAATATTTCTGGCTGTCAAAAGTCATATCTGTCAGCAGTATCTACTCAATAATTTTTAGCACTCCTCAGTGTTTTTGGGGTGTCCTCCCTAATTGTGCATTAATATTTCTGGCTGTCAAAAGTCATATCTGTCAGCAGTATCTACTCAATAATTTTTAGCACTCCTCAGTGTTTTTGGGGTGTCCTCCCTAATTGTGCATTAATATTTCTGGCTGTCAAAAGTCATATCTGTCAGCAGTATCTACTCAATAATTTTTAGCACTCCTCAGTGGTTTGCGCTCAGAATGGATTCAAAGCAGTCCACATATGATCTAAATGAGCAACCAGGTTCTGTCACCAGTCCTGATGTTAGTGTTCCCAGTACGTCATCTGGCCAAGGCGATGTCAAACAACAGAGTGTTTTCAAATTAGTGCAAAAAACAAAAACCAAAAAAAAATTTACTGTATTGAAGCGAAAAAGAAGTGTAACTGAGCAAAAGTTAAGTGACGATAAAAAAAAAATTGCAAGCATGCCATTCTACACACGCAGTGGCAAAGAGAGAATGAGGCCTTCACCTTTGGCTATTAGTGGCAGATCCCAAAAAGTTACCCAGGCTACAATTGGTGCACAACTACTGTTACGCGTCAAAGCTGAGCTGCAAGATACCAGTGAGGCATTACAGGAGAATATTTGCTCTGATTCACAAATGACAACAATCCCTGTGGAGAGTCCATCCAACAGTGGGATGTCTAATCGTGAGCATTCTGCTGATGTGTGCCTTAATAGCCCGAGTGTAGCCGGTGATACCCAAATTGAGGATGCCACTTTGGAATTAGAAGAGGATGAGGGGGAGATTTGTGTAGGCGACGAGGGCGCTAATGAGGATGTTGATGAGGATGAGGTTGTTTGTGTAAGTCCTGCACCAGTGGCAGCAGTTCTGGCACGTGACAAGAAAAAGGCCATTGTCATGCCTGGGCATAAAACAAAAAAATCCACTTCTTATGTGTGGAATTATTTCTACCCAAATCCAGACAACAATTGTATAGCCATTTGTAGTGTATGTGAAGCCACAGTCAGTCGAGGGAGGGACCTTAACCATCTTGGAACCTCGTCTATGTTACGCCATCTAACGAGAGTTCATGGCAAAGTGTTGGGAAAAGCTGAAAGTTCTTCCCAAAAGAATACAAGCACTCCCTCATCAGCTAAGACCCTCCGCTCACCGACATACCGACGGCTACAAAATACACCCACCACACCATCCTCATCAATATCCTCAGTAGCGCTCGGAGTTAGCCCGGCATCCCACTTAAGGCTGGATGACTCCGGCACTATTATTGATTCCTCTGAAGAAAGCGTTAGTCCTGCTGCTGCTGTTGCTGCTGCTGGGGGTGAATCGTCATCCCAGAGGCAGGTGAATAAAATGAGCAGTCCTACATTTCAGCAATTAACTGTGAAACAATCATTTGCGAGGGGAAGCAAATATGACAGCAGTCACCCAGTCGCCAAGCGAATCACAGACGCCATGGCTGCAATGTTAGTGTTAGATCTGCGTCCAATCTCCACAATAAACGCAGCTGGTTTTTCACAGTTAATTGAGGTTTTGTGTCCGCGTTACAGAATTCCATCGCGACACCATTTCTCCCGTAAAGCTATTCCACAACTATACCAAAAAGTGTGTAAAAATGTAGAGATTGCGCTGAAAAATGCCATTCTGCCCACTGTTCACTTAACCACAGATATGTGGACAAGTGGAAGTGGCCAAACCAAAGACTATATGACTGTGACAGCCCACTGGGTTGGTCATTCACCTTCACCAGCAGGAACAGCAGCAGCATGTACACCACTACGTAACATTTGTCACAGGCAGGCCACTCTTTGTATCACCGGCTTCACTAACAGGCATACGGCTGACAATTTGTTACGCAAACTGAGAGATGTGATTGATGCATGGCTTATACCACTCGGACTCTCCCCAGGGTATGTCATTTCAGATAACGCCAACAATATAGTGCGAGCATTACAGCTGGGTGATTTCCAACATATTCCCTGTTTTGCTCACACCATCAACTTGGTGGTGCAGAGCTTCCTACGAAATAACCGTGAGGTGCAGGAGATGCTTTCGGTGGCCCGTAAAATTTCAGGCCATTTCAGGCATTCAGCCACAGCATGTAGGAGATTACAGCAGCTCCAAGAGCAGTTTAACTTGCCCTGCCACCAACTTAAGCAAGAGGTGGTAACTCGGTGGAATTCCACCCTGTACATGCTTCAGAGGATGGAGGAACAGCGCAAAGCCATCCAAGCATATTGCACAAGTCATGACATTGGGAAAGGAGGGGGGATGTATTTCACTCTTGCACAGTGGGGAATCCTTTCAGTGCTGTGCAAGGTGCTGAAACCATTTGAAGTTGTGACATGTGAGGTCAGTGTAGACTCTGCTAGTTTGAGCCAAGTCATTCCTTTAATTAGACTATTGGAAAAGCAGCTTGAGAAAATGAAGGAGGAGCTGAAAGCAAGCAATTCAGCAAAGTATGTTGGCCTTGTCGATCAAGTACTTAATTCGCTTCACAATGATCCTCGAGTTATTAAGATCTTGAACTCGGATCAGTACGTTTTGGCCACTGTGCTTGATCCAAGGTTTAAAACCTACATTGAGTCTTTACTTGTAAATGAGCGAGATGTGAACTTTTGCAAGGAGCTATTGCTCAGCAAGTTGGCCGCTGAACTGGGCCTCGGCTTGACGACGTGTCCTCCTTCACTTTCTCAAGCTGTTGCTCGTAAAAAATTAAATTTCCAAAAAAGAAGCAGGGAAGACACAGGGGGCAGACGAGAACAATTTAACATCTGGGCTGGTTTGAAGGATTTTTCAAAAAAATGTGTCACTTTGCCCATAAGTCCATCCAATATGAGTATAAACATGCAAAGGATGGTGGAGGATTACTTTCAAGAGGTAGTTGATATGGAAATGTCAGACAGTCCCTTTCCTTACTGGGAAGAAAAGCAGGCCATTTGGAAACCCATGTACAAACTTGCTTTGCAATACCTAAGCTGCCCACCCTCCAGTGTGTACTCTGAACGAGTGTTCAGCACAGCAGGGAACTTAGTCAGTGATCGCCGTAGAAGGTTACTTCCCAAAAATGTGGAGAAAATGATGTTTATAAAAATGAACTACATCTTCCACGAGGAAGGCCTTCACCATCCAAGACATCCAAGCACTGACTGTTCTCTAATGGCGGATTCAAGCGGCGATGAATTGATAGTCTGTGATGATGACGTACACACTGATGAGGGTGAGGATGAAGCTGAAGATGATGCCGATAACATCTTTTTAAAACTTTCTATGTAAGTGTAGGGTGCAATCTACCCCCAAAGAGGAAAGGGACTTGTGGCATTTCCATATCACATACCATCTTGAAAGGCTGCTGTTAGGGCAATTTATCCTTAAGGGTAGGGTGTCATAGACAGAGTGACCCTAAACTGGCTTTGTCCATTTTTCATAATATTGTACAGTCTATAATGGCTGAATTTTTTAGTATTTTATACAAGTGGAGGGGGGCCTAGAGAGACAGAAACCAAACTGGCTTTCTCCATGTCAATTAATATTGTACAGTCTATAATGGCTGAATTTTTTAGTATTTTATACAAGTGGAGGGGGGCCTAGAGAGACAGAAACCAAACTGGCTTTCTCCATGTCAATTAATATTGTACAGTCTATAATGGCTGAATTTTTTGGTATTTTATACAAGTGGAGGGGGGCCTAGAGAGACAGAGTGACCCCAAACTGTCTTTCTCCATGTCAATTAATATTGTACAGTCTATAATGGCTGAATTTTTTAGTATTTTATACAAGTGGAGGGGGGCCTAGAGAGACAGAAACCAAACTGGCTTTCTCCATGTCAATTAATATTGTACAGTCTATAATGGCTGAATTTTTTGGTATTTTATACAAGTGGAGGGGGGCCTAGAGAGACAGAGTGACCCCAAACTGTCTTTCTCCATGTCAATTAATATTGTACAGTCTATAATGGCTGAATTTTTTAGTATTTTATACAAGTGGAGGGGGGCCTAGAGAGACAGAAACCAAACTGGCTTTCTCCATGTCAATTAATATTGTACAGTCTATAATGGCTGAATTTTTTGGTATTTTATACAAGTGGAGGGGGGCCTAGAGAGACAGAGTGACCCCAAACTGTCTTTCTCCATGTCAATTAATATTGTACAGTCTATAATGGCTGAATTTTTTAGTATTTTATACAAGTGGAGGGGGGCCTAGAGAGACAGAAACCAAACTGGCTTTCTCCATGTCAATTAATATTGTACAGTCTATAATGGCTGAATTTTTTGGTATTTTATACAAGTGGAGGGGGGCCTAGAGAGACAGAGTGACCCCAAACTGTCTTTCTCCATGTCAATTAATATTGTACAGTCTATAATGGCTGAATTTTTTAGTATTTTATACAAGTGGAGGGGGGCCTAGAGAGACAGAAACCAAACTGGCTTTCTCCATGTCAATTAATATTGTACAGTCTATAATGGCTGAATTTTTTGCTATTTTATACAAGTGGAGGGGGGCCTTGAGAGACAGAAACCAAACTGGCTTTTTCCATTTCTTTACATATTTAACTATAAGTGTAGGGTGTAATATACATTCAAAGACGATGGCTGCATTGCCAATATGCATAGATGGAGAGGAAGACAATCTGTTTTGTGTGTAGAATAGGCCTACCAACGAAGAATTAAACTGTTTTTTTGGATGATTTATTACCTCAACAATTAGATTACTTGTCTCTAAAACAGTTGGAGCACTAAATTGGGTTAATTTAGGCCCAAAAACATGGATTTTCCCAAAAAATAGCAAAACAAAACCAAACAAAACCAAAACCAAAACCAAAACACGCAATGGCGGTTTTGCAAAACCAAAACCAAAACCAAAACACGACGGTAATCCAGATCCAAAACCGAATCCAAAACCAAAACACGGGGGTCAGTGACCATCTCTACTTATAACAAACAAAATTTTATTTATATGTGTATTGCTTATGTCAGCCTCCTTAAATATAGCTATGTGTCACTTGAAAGAGCAATTGCTTGTCGTTCTTCAAAAGTAACCATATTAGTAAAAATATTTTTTCGTGTGGTTGAGAATGAACGTACAATGTACACATGCTAGCGATGTATGAAGAAAATGTGTTGCCTTCCCTTTTTTATGAGGTTTGGGTTTGTTAATATTGAACATGCTCTGCCCCTGATTTAAATTTCATGGGGATATTGTTACATAGTCGTTTAAGTGTGTACAAATTTCTAATCTTTGCTCACGACAATATGGTGGGGAAAAGTCGCTTCCTGGATGGTCGGTCTTTCGTTAATCGGCTAAAACGCGACTAGTGTGTATGCATTAATCGTCAGAGCGATCGAACTTTCGGGTCAACGGGAAAGTTGTTGTAGATGACACGTTGGTCGAAAAAAATTTCAGTGTTTACCTAGCCTAAGTCTAGGGGCCTAATTCATTAAGGATCTTAACTTGAGAAACTTCTTATTGCAGTCTCCTGGACAAAACCATGTTACAATGCAAGGGGTGCAAATTAGAAGTCTGTTTTGCACAGAAGTTTAAATACTGACTGTTTTTTCACGTAGCACACAAATATCAACTTTAAATTTCAGTGTACAAATAAGCTATCAAGTAATTGTGTGCTACATGAAAAAACAGTCAGTATTTAAACTTCTGTGCAAAACAGACTTCTAATTTGCACCCCTTGCATTGTAACATGGTTTTGTCCAGGAGACTGCAATAAGAAGTTTCTCAAGTTAAGATCCTTAATGAATCAGGCCCTAGATTCTATAGAAGATGTAGCGTGAGCATTAAAAGTTCTGTACAATTTGTTGCTTCGCTCATATGCTAAAAATGTTAGGTTGCAAATGTGCCTGAATCTCAGTTTAATCCTTAAGTAATGTATATTTTATTTCCAAATAAAATACTTTGAACTGTAGCACACTTAAATGTAGAGTTATAAAGACGGCACTTAGAGGCAAGAAATAAAAAAATAATTGAAACAAAAACCCCAGGTCTGTAATTATTAACTTATATTTTGCAATCATCATCATCATCATCATCAGTATCATCATCATTTATGTATGAAGTACCACAGATTCTGCAGCGCCGTACAGTTAGCAATACACGAACAAAACATAATACAAATAAATATTGGAGCAAGAGCAGGAACAATAGCAGACGGCACAACTTAGAACATAAAGAAACATTTACAAGAGAACCGGGAGGTAGAGAGGGCCCTGTTGGTGCTTTATATTCCATTTAAATCAATAGGTCACAGCTTACAACAAGGGAAGAGGCGCAGGGTACTCATGGTCTGGCTGTATTTTGTCTATATATATGATGTTCAAGGGACACGGCTTTGAAACCTGTAATAACAAACTAACAAAGTGAATAGAATTTAAAGTGAACAGGTCATTTAATTTTCTTTTATTGATCCTACTCCTGGTTCCTGTAAATCAAACATATTTCGTCTCTGATCCTAGCACAGATGTTTATATTCTTAATGTCTGCAAAGGAGAAATAGGACTTCATTATATCAAGACAGTGACTGAATGTGGGGGTTAAGGATGCTTATTGTGCTGGGGATTCAGACTAAAAGAATCAAAGCTGTTTACAACAATACAATGTATCCGATATACTGCATGCTGTGAGAGGCGTGCTGCATTAAGGACCACACCTTGGGTTAAATGTATCAAGCTGCGAGATTCCGGCTGGTTTCAAAAGTGGAGGTGTTGCCGCTAGTAACCAATAAGATTCTAGCTGGCTTTGTGTAGAATGTACAGTCATGGCCAAAAGTTTTGAGAATTACACAAATATTGGTTTTCACAGTTTGCTGCTTCAGTGTTTTTAGACCTTTTTGTCAGATATTGCTATGGTATACTGAAGAAAAATTACAAGCATTTCATAAGTGTCAAAGGCTTTTATTGATAATTACATTAAGTTTATGCATAGAGTCAATATTTGCAGTGCTGACTTTTCTCTTTGAAGACCTCTGCAATTCGCCCTGGCATGCTGTCAATCAGCTTCTGGGCCACATACTGACTGATGGCCGCCCATTCTTGCTTAATCAATGCTTGGAGTTTGTCAGAATTTGTGGGGGTTTTTTGTCCACCCGCCTCTTGAGGATTGACCAAGAGTTCTCAATGTGATTAAGGTCTGGGGAGTTTCCTGGCCATGGACCCAAAATTTCGATGTTTTGATCCCCGAGCCATATAGTTATCACTTTTGTCTTATGGCAAGGTGCTCCATCATGCTGGAAAAGGCATTATTCGTCACCAAACTGTTCTTGGATAGTTGGGAGCAATTACTCTAGGAGGATATTTTGGTTAGAGATGGTCACTGTCCCCCATATTTTGGCTTTGGTTTTGGATCTGGATTGAGTTCGTGTTTTGGTTTTGTTAAAGTTACCTTCGAGTGTTTTGGTTTTGGATCTGTATTTTTTTAATAAAATAAGCTAAAATCACATTATTTTGCTCTTTTTTTGTTTTTACATTATTATTAACCTCAATAACCTCAATTTCCAGTCATTTTCAGTTAATTTTGACCACCTCACAGGTCACAATATTATTTTCATCCACTTTCGGACAAAGACTGCAGTGACCTGGTTGGATGCTAAGCGACAGAGCAATGACACAAACACATGGCAGTTCCTAGCACATCTAGGAAACATTGCCACACAGCAGTGGCAGAAAAGAAAAGTGGTGCAAGATGGAATTGTCCTTGGGTCCTCCCACTCACCCTTATGTAAGATATTGAAAAGGACATGTACATTTTAACAAAGCAAGCACTCCAGCAACAAGGAGTGCCACTTTTGTGGCTGAAGTGCTTGATTTGTTTGGGCCCCCACAAAACAAGCTACCAATAGCTTAGCTGCCTTAACCCAACAGTGCTGTCAAAGAACTTTACATTATTAAACCATGTCTGCTCGTGCTGCATCTTTAATCTCTTCTCCTCTCTGGATACTTCCCCCTCATCCCTGAAGAACTGTCAAACTTATGTAGACACAGGAATAGATATTACAACTGGAGTGGCATTAAATCTGCTTCAGACAGACTGTGACACGGAACATGTGGGCAGCATGGAATGCATCATGTTGGAATACGCTGCATTAAACAGAGATTTAAACCAATATATATATGGAGCTGAGGAGACCGTACTTAAATTAAAATGTGACCCACCGGCTGAGATTCCAGATTGAAGAGAGCTTGTACACAGGAGATACACTGTGCTTCAGAAGAATAATACAGAGGATGCCCTGAGGCAGGATGATAAATATGCCCAGTTTAAAGAACAGCTAAGAGACCTGAGAAATCAAATGGGTGTGTCACCAGCCCCTGCAGACGAAGATTTGGAAGATGAAGATGAGGACATTGCCGTCACCCAGAGCACACGGCAGTACAGTGAAACTGCGAATGGCTCATTAAATCAGTTATGGTTCCTTTGATCGCTCTGCCCGTTACTTGGATAACTGTGGTAATTCTACAGCTAATACATGGTGACGAGTGCTGACCCCCCCGGGATGTGTGCTTTTATCAGACCAAGACCAATCCAGGGTGCCCAGGCTGGTTGGAGATTGTGAACCCAGTGAAAAAAAAAGTAAAGGAAAAGTGGCACAAGAAGGAATAGTCCTTGGGACCTTCCCACCCACCCTTATAATGGATCTTAAAAAGGACTTGCACATTTTAACAAACCAAGCACTTCAGCGACAAGGAGTGACACTTTTGAGGCTGATGTGCTTGGTTTGTTTGGGCCCCACAAAACAAGCTAACAATGGGCTTAGGTCACCTAAGGTAACAGTGCTGTCAATGAACTCTACAGTGGCAAGATGTTGTTATCATCATCTTCAGACTCATTCTCACCCTCATCAGTGTGTACATCACCCTAGCACAATATTAGTTCAACCCCGTAGGAAACTACCATAACAGAAGTATCTGTAATATAAATGTCAAAAACAAAAATGTAAAAAAAAAGCTTGTAACTTTTTAAAGAAAAAAACACATCTATAATAAAGGTGAAACTTTACTGTAGAAAAACATAAAATTGCTAACATGCCATTTTACCTAAATATTAATAAGCATTCCAGCATCAGCTACCTTCCTTCTTTCAGCTAGATCCCAGCACCTGCAATCTACATTGTCATCATCCTCATCACTCGATATTAAATAATCCTGGCTGGAATCCATCATTACAGAAGTCTCTGTACTTTGATCTAAATGCTAGTAAATGCCTTGCTCGTGGAATTTGTAGTTCGTTTTATAACAGAGATGTTACATTTTTTGGGCAATTCTTTTAGACCACACCAAATGTCAGAATGTTTTGCTTAATCATCTGCATCATCTTTGGGTCTCGTAGAAAAGCTTAGTTTTTTTCCTAGCAGCAGTAGCCTGAGAAACTGAAGGAGGGGACGCCATCGTGTCAGGTACCACTTCAGCTGTCAACTTGCTCACCAGGAGCTCATTGCATCTCTTGTGATCTGGGAGAGTGGGAATAAAGAGAAGACATAACTCTTAAACCTAGGAACAAGCACAGTCACCAAAATGTAGTGATCCGATTTCCAGAAGTTGATAACTCTTCGATCCTGGCAAAGCGATTAAAGTACTTCATCTACAAGCCGACATACTTAGCGTAATTTCTTTGTTTCATCTCCTCCTTCAGTTTTTAAGGGGCTTTTCCAAAAGTCTAATTAAGGGAATCACTTTTCTCAAGCTAACAGTGTCTGAACTCAATTCACAGGTGACTACTACGAATGTTTTCAGCACCTTGCACAACACGGAAAGTACTCTCCACTGCACTGAACTAAAATACATTCCTCCTCCTTTCCCAATGTCATGGCTTGTGGTGTAAGCATGGATGGCTTTTCGCTTTTCCTCCCTCCTCACAAGCTTATACAGGGTGGAATTCCACCATGTTACCACCTCTTGCTTCAGTTAGTGGCAGGGTAAAATAAATTATTCTTGCAGCTGCTGCAATTTTCTACATGTTGTTGCAGAATGCCGAAAATGTCCCGAATTTTTTCGGCCCACAGCATCTCCTGCACGTGGCTATCATTATTGAAAAAGCTCTGTACCTCCAAGTAGATTGTGTGAGTTCTGAGTTCAAACACTGTTAGCTTGAGTCAAGTGATTCTGCGCCTCTCTTTACAGTTAAGCTAATATCAGTTAGTAGCTTCATCCATCTCAAAGTCCTGACACACTGCCAGCCCTAATATTTGAATTTCTGTTTCAGCAATAAACACTATCACCTCTTCTATTTCTGGGTGAGCTATAGCACAGTACAATGTGACCTCAGATTTTGAAGAACACTGACAACCCTATTATTTCTATTTCAGCAATGACAATTAGCCATGGAGCAATGGACCTCTCCTGTTTCTGTGTGAGCTATATCTCAGTAGAATGCCACTGGAGACTTTTAAGAAAACTGCCACCCCTCCTCTTTTTCTGTTTTAAATATGACGTTGCCGAAATGCACTAGAGACTGCCAAGAACCATGCTCCCCTTCTGTGTCTCTCAGTGAAATGGCACTAGATCGACTTGGAGGGCGGTACTAGAATCAAAAACTCGAGAGATGCGGCAATGCAACAATGATGTTTTGCCTCATTTTCACTTCTGAAGGCGCGAAAATACCACGCCTACTCGGACCGAAGTTCGGGGGGGGGGGGGGGGGGTGGGCTCGCTTGTCGGAGAACCGAGCCCGAGCATCTCTAGTTTTGGTACCATTCTTTATTCATGGCTGAGTTTTTAGGCAAAATTGTGATTGAGCCCACTCCCTTTGTTGAGAAGCAATCCCACACATAAATGGTCTCAGGGTGCTTTTCTTTTGGCATGACACAGGACTGATGGTAGGACTCCCCTTCCCCTCTCCGGACTTTTTTTCCAGATGCCCCAAACAATCTGAAAAGGGATTCATCAGAGAAAATTACTTTATGCTGGTCCTCAGCAGTCCAATCCCTGTACCTTTTGGAGAATATCTTTCTGTCCCTGACAATTTTTCTGGAGAGAAATGGCTTCTTTGCTGGGTTTCTTGACACCAGGCCATCAGGGATAAAAACATCTAAATTTTGGGTCCATGGCCAGGAAAGTCCCCAGACCTTAATCCTATTGAGAAGTTGTTGCCAATCCACAAGAGGCGGGTGGACAAACAAAAACTCACAAATTCTGACAAACTCCAAGCATTGATTGCGCAAAAATGGGCAGCCATCACTCAGTATGTAGCCCAGAAGTTGATTGACAGCATGCCAGGACAAATTGCAGAGGTCTTCAAAAAGAAGGGTCAACACTGCAAATATTGACTTTTTGCATAAACTTAATGTAATTGTCAATAAAAGCCTTTGACACTTATGAAATGCTTGTAATTTTACTTCAATATACCATAGCAACATCTGACAAAAAGGTCTAAGAACACTGAAGCAGCAAACTTTGTAAAAACCAATATTTGTGTAATTCTCAAAACTTTTGGCCATGACTGTACTAGATGCATCATAACTAGAATCTGATTGGTTGCTATAGGCAGCTTGATACAGTTACCTCCTTGTGTTAAATGCTTTTTGGTTTAGTATCTTTCCAATACACAAATATTTCTCAGTGCATCAGTTATTTGAACATAGTTACAATAGTTAAATGTATTGCTATGCATTGTTAACTAAACCAGTAGAGAAAGTATATCAAAGGGGGTTTCCATTTACCCCTGTACTAAATCCTCTCCGTTCCTAATAATAGACATTTGCTGGGGTCTCATTCCCCAGATCCCAATTATTTGCTCTATTTAGCTGAGTGATTTGTACAGGGGCTGTATGAGGTGTACAGATCCTTTGACTAGATAGATCCATACAGGAAAACAAGTTCACTGAGTAAATAACTTAAATTATTAATAACTTTAGTTGTCTTGGCACAAACACTAGCATTGTAATTAAGTTTTTAAAGCAGACCTGTCACACATCTGCATATTAAACAGATATCTGCCAACATAAAATAAGACATGTGGGCTACAGCTGTATAGATTCTCATGTATTCATCTTAATATAATATCATAATAATAGCATGTTTGCTTGAAGTTAGCTGTCTTCAGGGCAGCTATGACTATCCATTTGTATTAGCTATAAAATTGTGTCTCATATATAACTTAAACGTTCTTTAAATTAGCTGTAGGTGTGAGAAGAGATTCCTATGATGCAGAGCTCATGTGATCATTCAGAGCCAATGTACTGAAAGCTGGCAGCTTGGTGATGTCACAGGATCTTTCTGAGCGTCCTATGTCTATAAAGACATAGGACGCTACACCCCAACATGACCTGACCACTGGACATGATCATAATACAATTCTATTACACTCTATACAGACATAGGACACTACACCCCCAACATGACCTGATCACTGGACATGATCATAATACAATTCTATTACACTCTATAGTCTATACAGACATAGGACACTACATCCCAACATTACCTGACCACTGGACATGATCATAATACAATTCCATTACACTATATACAGACATAGGACACTACACCCCCAACATGACCTGACCACTGGACATGATCATAATACAATTCTATTACACTGTATACAGACATAGGACACTACATCCCCAACATGACCTGACCGCTGGACATGATCATAATACAATTCTATTACACTCTATACAGACATAGGACACTACACCCCCAACATGACCTGATCACTGGACATGATCATAATACAATTCTATTACACTCTATACAGACATAGGACACTACACCCCCAACATGACCTGATCACTGGACATGATCATAATACAATTCTATTACACTCTATACAGACATAGGACACTACACCCCCAACATGACCTGATCACTGGACATGATCATAATACAATTCTATTACACTATATACAGACATAGGTCACTACACCCCCAACATGACCTGACCACTGGACATAATATATTCTATACAGCCATAGGACACTACCACTAGCCAACACTACCATGTCCCCACCTAGTTTTAATTTAGAAAGCTGATAAATGCTATAGTATATTTATATCACTTATTTGTTTAATGTGAGCTGCGGGTTTATTCTCTATTTTGGGTCCAGAATGTACAATACTGCCGTATCGGATGTAAGAGATGGAAATGAAGGCTCAGCATCAGCCGGTGATAGGGGATTATTATTTCAATTCTTAGCAGTATATTATTATCATAACAATTCACAGTAAAGGATCTGTCAAAATATCTCACAGTATCTGTGATATTCTGCTTCATCAGCGGATAAGAATTGTTACAAGTGATGCTACTATCTCCATATATTTAGGGTGTATGAACACTGTTAAAGAGTAACATAGTGTCAGTCCTATCATCACGTTGTCCCTCTTGTCTAGGGTCTATTATTTGAAATGAAAACCCAGGACGATAAAATTTGCTCTGTTCATAAAACTTCATTCTCCCCTTTAGATTGAAAATCAGGTACAATAGTTATAAGAACTGATTCCCACTTGACTTGTTAATTTGGGTGCATCTGACATTTTAGAAAATGAACATAGTTAAGGAGTTTGGGATAAAAAAAATGGGGCTGTCTTGGGTATACTGTGACACAGGGGAGTTACTACATGCATCAGTGATGTCACTAGTGGTTAGGGATTTGATAGGCTGCCTCAGGGATGTCACTAGTGGGCCGTGCTATGTTTCATTGGCCCAGATACTCGGGGTAGCCCGAAACAAATATTTGGGCCCCCACACTTAGGGATGCTCGGGCCAATGCTACTTAGCCTCCTGATACCCTGGCCAGTGGGTACAATGGAAAAAATAAGGAAATGCGCTCCCTTCATTATAATAATAATAATAATAATAATAATAATCTATGATGCCCCCTTATTGTAATAAATTATAATCTCTGTCCCTTCGTTATAATAATTATAATCCGTGATCACTTTATTGTAAACAAATATAAACCTTCAATAAAACTTTATTTTAAAAAAAATATATAAGTTGCGCCACCATTAGTTTTTTTAATAAATATTGCCGTGCTTATTCCCACCCCATATTTTCTGTAGTGTAGTGGATAGAAAACTTACCTGCCATCTTCTTATTTTGATCAGCGCTGACTTCAGAGTAACTTTCAAGGGAGAGTTGGAAAAAGTTTAAAGTGTGGTTAGTGATGATTTTGGGAACCATTTGAAGGATCTAGGTATATTTTACAGAATACCGCCAGACATTTTTCCTTGCTCTGACAACATGTTTTTATTCTAAAACATGTATAAATGTGCAGTAAAAGTGATCTCAGCCACAAACCACAAAATGCGTTGGTGACCGGATATCGGTGGCTGCCTATACTGCTTTAGAGGAGCTCAGCATGTCCACTATCTTCTGCTTGGCCAGAGCCCTTCTCAAATGCTGTTTGTAATCCTCTGCAATGACGTCATCATGGCAGCGTAGAAGAAAGTCTTTACCGTTAATCATCAATCCTGAGCGAAACAAACGGTTCCGGATCTGGAAGTCCGAAACAGTGATCAGCCATCTGGAGGCAAAGATGGAAAATCACGGTCAGAATCATGAACCAAATATATTACCTGCTATTAAAAATGATTGTTCCCTTTAAAGAGCAAGTTTATGACATTGATGAAAACTGTTCCACAGATCACTGTGTAGAAAGGGAGGTATTACCCATGGAATTTTTTTGTAGTGTTAAAAGCAGATATGGGCAATACCACTAGAAATGAGTGATATCACTGCTCTATGAGGCATTTCGATCCTCATGCCTCAGTAATGTTACTAGTTCTTAGTGCAATGTGAAGCTTAAAATTGGTTCAGCTCACAAAACATCTGCCATTGTGTGTAAGTGACAGGTTACATGAGAAAACTGCAAGTAGTGCGACACATGTCTTAGTGGCCAATTTATCAAAGGATGAAAAGTCCTTTTGCAGTGTAAGACCTGTGTGATGGTGCAAGGACTTGTTTTTAAGCCTACATGATACCAATGGTTATATCCCATAACCCTACCCGCATACAGGCAATACTTAACCCTGGTTGGGTTATCAACAATGATGGTTGGAATATCACCTGCAGTGCAGCCATAAGTTCATGTCTGCAAAGGCTCCTCTGTTTTTTTTGCATGGAGGAGAAAAATGATCATGTATTGCGGTGATACAAACCCGCTATTATAACATCATCTTAGGATGGTATTAACCAAAGTGGAGCTCGGAAAATACAAATGTATTGATTAAATTAATTAAATCTTTTAGTGCAGGACACTTTAAAATTAAGTTATTGAGTTATTGCCCTTCTGTCAGGAAAAAAATAATTGTTTTCTGTGGTGGGTTTGGGGACAGGGGGCAAACGGTAGATACAACTTAAAGGGGGGAAATTAGTTTCAACGCCGGCTTTTTGCTAGCTGGGTTCAATTTACTGTAATAACGATAATAGGTTTAACGCTGCACTACTTCGGGGAAATTTAAATTCCCCCATAGATTACAAATAACACTATGTTTTTTGTAATCAAGTTTTTGGAGTTTTTTTGCAAAAAACTTTATTTAACTTTTTCTTTAATAGCAAAGTTACTGAGAGCTCATATCAGGACCTCTAGTTCCACGCATGCACCGGGGTTCTATGGAGCATTAATTCACTCTTATTATTCTGGATAGCATTTGCTATGGCAGCTGAGTATAAGAGCTATTTATTTTTATCATGGATTACTATCTTTTTCCCGACCAGAAAAGCGGATAATGACAAACCTTACTTGCCAACTCTCCCGCAATGTCCGGGAGACTCCCAAAATCCAGGTCGGTCTCCCGGACTCCCGGGAGAGCAGGCAAGGCTCCCGCATCCCGCAATTCCCTGGCCAAAATAGCGCGATTCCCTGTGAATCGTGTCATTTTAGCCCCACCCCACGCGACAAAACGACGTTTTGTTTGCGGGGGCGGGGCCCAAATGACGCGATTGACCACGCCCCCTCCCGCCCTCTAGTCATGCCCCCTGCCCGGGATCTCCCAGACTGTACTGCCTGAAAGTAGGCAAGAATGTGATAAACTGGTCACTTACTGTCTTCAAAGGTGCAAGGTTTCATTCTGAGTACAAATTTTGTAAATAAGGGACGAAGTTTAAGTATAACAAATGTAAAGATTGTCAATTGCCGTTTTAAGGATCAGTCCTGAACTATGCACAATGGGTCTGATTCATTAATTAAAGCTAAGTAAAAAATTGAGTAAGTCGTCTCCTGGACAAAACCATGTTACAATGCAAGGGGTGCAAATTAGTTTTCTATTTTGCTCATAAGTTAAAAACTGGCTGTTTTTTTTTTCATGTAGCACACAAATACTTGATAGCTTATTTGTACACTGAAGTATAAAGTTGATATTTGTGTGCTACATGAAAAAGACACTATTTAACATATGTGCAAAATAGAAACCTAATTTGCACCACTTGCATTGAAACATGGTTTCGTCCAGGAGACTACGTACTCATTTTTTTACTTCATTTTCATTGCTTCTTTTTTTTTTTTGCAGTTTTCTATACTGGATGGACAAGTAAAACTGCCACTAGAAGCAAGTTGAAGCAATATCAAATTATTATTTGGTCTCAGTCCACAACATTTTAATTACCAGACACCTATAAGGAAGCAGACGACGGTCTCTCAGTAATAGCCCTAATGCATTTCTCTCAAAACTAAATTGCTTCTTTTTTTTGAGAATTTCACCTAGTCAACACTTATTTACTGTCATTTTTGCGGTGACCTGTTTTTGTGCCCCGCTGTTTCACAGACGATGTTCGTGTTCTCAAACTGGATCTTGGTCAATTGCTTCTTCTCAAAGGCTTTTGGCAAAATTTGTTCTATGGCTTTCAAAATATCCCAGTGGCTGAAATCATTTTCTGACTGGTAGGAACAAAGAGAGATACAAAAAGCACGTAATGTGTTTAATAGAGCTGTGAGCAGAGTTCACGCTACTGGGAACACTTTTCATGGAATTGGCTAAAACAATCCCGTAATTGCAGAAAATATCTCTAAAAGCATATTATATAAAAGCAATGTCATACTGCTGCCTTACGTGATTTCTATAAAAGCACAAAATGTTGGAAGTGTGCACTTTGCTCCATGTATAAAGTTATAGGAGCTGATTCATTTAGGAAAGTACTCATTTTTTTTTACTTCAGTTTTCTCCTGGACAAAACCATGTTACAATGCAAGGGGTGCATATTAGTTTATTATTTTGCACATAAGGAAAATGCTGTCTTTTTCTTCCTAGATCAACTTTAAATTTCAGTGTACAAATAAGCTATCAGGTATTTGTGCGATACATGAAAAAACAGCCAGTATTTTCCTTATGTGGAAAATAATAAACTAATTTGCACCCCTTGCATTGCAACATGGTTTTGTCCAGAAAACTGAAGTAAGAAAACTTACTCAATTTCTTGCTTAACTTTCCTTAATGAATCAGGCCCATAGTTACAAACTTTTAAAAAAACCAAAACCAAATTCCATTATGGTGCTGAGCAGGTGCTTGTAAGTGCGTCACAAAAAATTCAGTCTTGGACTTGGTGCTGTGAAATCCTCATCGTGACCTGTTGATTACACTTCATTATAATAATAATACTTTTGAATACTTCTATTTAATAAATATTAAAATGCAAAGACTACAAAATAATAGCAACTATTGGTAAATATTGAAACATTTCCAGGTCTTTATTACAGATAAGAGATGGTTTCATTTTATGTTTGTTTTGTTAATGTTCTAATTCTCTGTTTTGCTACAGATTGAGCTATCCATGTGACTATCCCAATACTGATGATTGGCTACAAGTTGATCTAACCACATCAGTGATCTAAAGCGCTGATTAGTTACAAGAAGGCCCAGCAGGGGCAGGCTGGGTTGGCGGGCAGGGAGGCATCTGCCCCCCAGGCCCCACCCATAGTGGGCTACCTTGGGCTTGGTCACTGGACCACCTGCACTTTTTTCCTTTAACATAGGCTGCTGAGTTGAGTCTTGCCCCCCGGGCTAAAATTTGCAAGCCCTCCCCTGAGGTCTAGCCATATAATTGTTCTCATGCCCTGATTGGCTAATCTAACAATGTGTATTTTATAGCACAGAGATTGAGTACAGATTGTTCTGAACCTATGAATGTTCTAGTGCTTTAACCGGCTACTGTTTGTTACAACAATGTGAACGTTCTAGTACAATGATTGGGATACAGGGTGATCTATTCTTCTGTATATTCTAAAGCACTAATTAACTTTAGACTTGTTCGAGACACATGCATTTTAAATTAATTTATACATAAACCATACCTCCCAATTGTCCCAATTTCACCGGGACAGTCCTGATTTACGGACCTCGAATGGGGCAAACCTTGCACTGAAACGGGTGAAGCTTTGCCAGAAAGTGGTCGCGATTTTGTGGAAAGTGGGCATGTTGCCTTTAGATATATTGGGAGGTATGCACACACTTACTGAGACCAAAAACTGAACACAATAGGCACTTACACCAACCCAGTGGAATGTGCCTATAGACAGGAACAGTATTGCGGCAGCTAATACGGTTTTAGAGTTCTGTACCTATCCCGTGTACGTGTAAAAGATGGACTCCATAAAAATATTATTATTCGCTAATGATACCCCCTCTTTGGTGGTGGGATGTGTTGGACCTTCGTGATTTGAGCGATCACCCCTATTGGCATCTGTAACCGCTGGTCCTCAGGCTATCATTAGAAAGTCTACCTCGTGAACAGTTGTACACGCTGCTGATTGGACAAGTCAGTTCAACTGGCCAATCAGCTGGGTTGATAACCTACACTGAGCAGAGTTCACTTTCAAACTTCTCCAGGCTGGTGTGCCTGGAGAAGAAGCAGATATAGATGATGATGATGATGATGGGTATGAGTATCTCCTATACTGTGGCTTGACCTGGGCAAGCGACCAGCTCAATTCAGCTAATTGAGGGTTTTTAGTAAATAATAGTCCTTTCATTTTTAATTTTGACTTGACATTTCTACTACCCTACAAATTCCAACTGTAATAGTTTGATAAAATCCTATTGGGTTAAATGCAATAAATGATTTCACAATTAAACATTGCTAAATACAGTGGTAAATATATCTAATAATTCAACAAATGTGAACAGCTGCAAGAGCCTTGAATGCTGGCAAAGCATCATGGGAATTGTAGTACGACCACAGCAGAAATGCGGAATACTGCTTTCCTCTGTACTAGATTATGTGTCACATAAAATAAGTAATGACAAGTAATGATCTCTAACAGCTAATACTGCCAGCAATCGTAATCCCAGCACCGTGCTGAAATAGAAGAAAGAACATTTAACAAAAGAAAAAAAAACAGAAGTGTTTTTCAAGAACAGTAGACAATATTTTCGAATGATCCCAACTTCAAAAAGATATGTGAAGTATACACTGTAAAATCAAATCAACTTTTTGACCTTGTGCGGATTATCTCTCTAGGCAGCAAAAAAAAAAACTAATTAAAATATTTCTGGCAAGCAAATATCTCTATGCTGGTAATTTAACACCATTGATATTTTTGATCTGCGTGCATTCAGATCCTGCTCTGCCTCCTTTGTGAGGCGTACTTACAAACCTTTTAAACTGTAAGTAACGGAGATACAGATATAGAATTCTCGAGCTCAACTTATTATAGGCACGGTTGTCATGGTAACCGAGCTCTCTTGACTGACAGACTCAGACCATTTAGTTCAGTTTCCCTTTGGGCGCCAATTTCTTTGCGATATGTTACAGAGTGAGCTGCTGCAGAGGCAGGAAAAGAATAGCAAAAGAAAGGAAAACAATCGGCGTGGCAGCCTGTTTGATCCGTATTGAAAATCTAAAATAGGAGCAAGCGATATCATTGTACATACTTCTGTATATAATTTGATGCATATTAAATAAGACACAGCAGTGGTTAGCATTGCTGCCTCACAACGCTGCAGTCATGAGTTTGATCCTGACCAGGGCCCTATCTGTGTGGTGTCTATATGTTCTCCCCGTGCTTGTGTGGGTTTCCTCCGGCTGCTCTGGTTTCCTCCCAAACATCAAAAACATACTGGCAGGCTACTAGGCTTCTGATAAAGTGGACCTAAGTTTGTGTGTGTGGGAAGGAATTTAGATTGTAAGCTCCAATGGGGCAGGGAATGATGTGATAATTACATACCCTATTACTAATAAATTATTTAGACAAATGATATCATATAACGGCAGAGACAAAACTATCCATAGCGCAATAATACTGTAAGGGGAATGTGTCCTTAAAATTCTTACTGTACATGCAGAGAGGTCCAGTCTCATACACATCAGTCCGTTACATACACATTTCTGTCTTTTTTCTCTCACCCTGATCTCCCTCCTAATACCCCTGAATCCTTCACCCGCTCATTTGAGAGTCCATACTCGCCCATTCTGTCCTTCCTCTCCCTACTCCCTTAGGTTTTCACCATGTCACCATTGTACCATCCAATACCCATCCTCACCCGCTGTCCCCATCTCCGTCTCAGATCCAGCCCATCAGCAACCTAGCCAATATCATCCATATCTCCCCACTTAGCTCTCTTCATTTCTCCTGTGCTCTTTGGAATTCCAGATCCATCCACAACAAACCGTCCTCTCTATCCATGATCTTTTCATCTCTAGCTATCTTAACCTTCTTGCCATCACAGAAACCTGGTTTTCGTCCACTGATACGGCTTTCCCCGCATCTCTTCTACCCCATACATTTCCGTGTCTCAGTCATCTACCGACCCCTTGTCCCAGTTCTCAATTTCTTGATAATTTTGCTGCCTTCCTCTCTACCTCTCCTCAGACCTCCCCTCCATCATCCTAGGCGACTTTAACATCCCCATCGACCACCCCACAGGCTCAGCATCCATCAAACTTCTTGCCCTTTTTTCCTCCTTTGGCCCCTCACAATGGACCTCTTCCCCTATCCACTGTCTCGGTCACTCCCTTGGGCTCATCGTCTCCCACCGATGCACTTTTTCTGACTTCTCCAACTCTCCCTTCCCACTCTCTGACCACCGTCTCCTCTCCTGCGCTCCTCTCCACGCCAACATCCACTATTACTAGATGCAATCTTGATACTCTTGATCCTGCTATTTTGGCCCTTTTGATTGAAACCCTCTATCCATCCTGCCTGACCCAACCAGACGGCCTCCCTCTACAACCGCACCCTTACCACTGCTCATGACTCTGGTGCCCCCACTTCTTCTAACCACATTTAACTCCCTTATCCAAGATTTCTCCTATATGACTTCAAACGGTCATTGAAAACCCACCCGCTTAGAAAATCCTATCAGTCCTCCACTTTCACCATGTAGCATACCTCACCCTCTTTCATCCTCCATCTCTCCCTCTCTTGCTCTCAGATGCCCTTACATTGGCTCACCCCATGTGTCTGCCACTCTCCCTTTAGATTGTAAACTCTAGTGAGCAGAGCCCTCTTCCCTCCTGTTCTTATTACCTATAACTTTTTTCCAGGCTGTCAGTAGCTGTGTCGTGAGTTGTAGTGTTATTTGTTTTCTGTATTGTACTGTTATACTATGTACTGTATTATTGTTAGCCCTCTGTACGGCGCTGCAGACCTCATGTGGCGCCCTATAACTAAAGATTAATAACAACCCATTAAAAGATCAAAAAGAGTAGCCACAACATCTGGCCTATCATCCGATGAACGACCGCTTGGCCACATATCGCGTTAGTGTGTATACTTACTCAATGAACGACAATTGTTCCAAAGTGCCAATTATCGTTTCATTTGGTTGGTCGTACTGTTTAATAATCTTGTACCAATCACCTTCTGATCATGTAGTGTGTATGCTCTCATGATCACGATCTCCATAGCGTTTGCAGAGTCATGGTCATTTCAGCTGATGCTGGCAATGAACATGTCCCGGGGACTAAATGTAGAGAGTGCTGTAGATGGAATAATTCATTTGTTCGTTCTGAGACTGAATATTTAGTTTCAGAGTCACAGAAGCTAATGAAATTCGTTATGACATGTGGATAGCTAAAACAAGGCGGTTAATCAGTGTGACAGGAATGAATGAATGCATCTTGTGCTGCCATTCTCTAAACAACTACAGGACCAGATGAAGAGCACAGATCTGAAGGTAAATTGTGTGTAATGTGTATGCATGAATTGCCCGACCGTTCAGACCTTGAGTCGTAGGTACATTTGTTGTAGATAACAAATTGGTCGGAAAATTCTCCAGTGTGTTTACTTTCTAGCCTTAGGAAGCATCTTCAAACTATCCTTAAACTTTTAGATTATTTTCATTGAGGCTGTTTCTATAGTGCGAGTGTACCTGCTGAGCCGAAAACACCTATCTTGCACTAATGAGCTTAAGTGAGGGTGAAAGAGTCTGTCTGTGGGAGTAGGCTGTTTCAGCACTGGCCTGTCTTGTGCTCTGGATACGCAGTGGGTAAAATGACGTGATGTTTATAAAGCTGCTTTAACTCTTATATAAATTGCTTATAATCTTTGACTATAAAAGCTATGCCTTTCGGCTACCCATTTTAGTACTACATGTTACTCTCTATTGCAAGTGCTTTAGTTCTGTCTCTGAATTATATAATCTTAATACAATTTGATTAATCCGCTCAAAATAATGGGAGGCATTTATGAAAACTGTTAAAATGATAAAACAATATATTTCATAAAAAAATAGCAAAAACCATAACTAAATGTAATTGACCTATAGGGGGAAATGTTCTTTCACATCAATATCTGCTACTTTTTACTGATAACTTCACATGCAGAGTACAGTCAGTGGGCCCGACTCATTAAGGCGAGCAAAGCAAAAAAAAAGGAGTAACTTTACACCTTGGCAAAACCATGTTGCATTGTAGGGGAGGTAAAATTTAAAATGTGGGGACATATTTATAGTAGGGGTATGGCATGTCCTAGATCAACTTTATATTTCAGTGTAATAATAAAGCTATCAAGTAATTGTGTGCTACATGGCAAAAAAGACAGTATTTTCCTTATGTGCAAAATAATAAACTAATTTGCTCCCCCTTGCATTGTAACATGGTTTGTCGGAGAGCAAATTTATTCCTTTATTTGCCTTGCTCTCCATAATGACTGAAGCCCAGATATATCACTATAATAGCTGTGTATTATCAAAATTAGGTTGACAAAAAGGATCAACTGTTTACAAATTGAACGCACAGTAGTTGGCGGAACCGTGGGGGTTCCTTGCTATGTCCCTCCCTACTTCTTGTCCCAGGGGTAAAAATTTAAAAAAGAGAATGCTGAGAATATTTTTTAAAACAGCCGCCTTGTTAGCAATTGAGAATGCACTGTTTGAATTTGAATTGCTCCTAATTGGTCAGTTCTGCCAGACAGCAGGGCTTCTATAGGATAAAAAATGTTTTAGAACTACAAATATACAGTATATATATATATATATATATATATATATATATATATATATATATATATATATATATAACATATATTCATATATACATACACACACACATACACATTCACACACATATACACATACACAAACATACATACATACATACATACACATATATACATACATACAGTGTCAGACTGGGGCATGAAGGGCCCACCAGGGGACTGCAACTCTAGGGGCTCACCAGAGGGGGTGTGGCCAGCCATCATGGAGGCGAGACCAGACACTAGAAGGGGAGTGGTCAGCCCACGAAGGACAGCTAGCACCATAGTGTAGTATAAAAAGAATGCAGTGTGTATATTAGAGATGGTCACTGACCCCCGTGTTTTGGTTTTGGATTCGGTTTTGGATCTGGATTACCGTTGTGTTTTGGTTTTGGTTTTGGTTTTGCAAAACCGCCATTGCGTGTTTTGGTTTTGGTTTTGGTTTTGTTTGGTTTTGTTTTGCTATTTTGTTGGAAAATACATGTTTTTGTGCCTAAAATAACCCAATTTAGTGCTCCAACTGTTTTAGAGATTAGTAATCTAATTGTTGAGGTAATAAATCATCCAAAAAAACTGTTTAATTCTTCGTTGGTAGGCCTTCATTTATTCTACACACAAAACAGATTGTCTTCCTCTCCATCTATGCATATTGGCAATGCAGCCATCGTCTTTGAATCTATATTACACCCTACACTTATAGTTAAATATGTAAAGAAATGGAAAAAGACAGTTTGCTTTCTGTCTCTATAGGCCCCCTCCACTTTTTTAAAAAAACAAAAAATTCAGCCATTATAGACTGTACAATATTAATTGACATGGAGAAAGCCAGTTTGGTTTCTGTCTCTCTAGGCCCCCCTCCACTTGTATAAAATACCAAAAAATCCAGCCGTTATAGACTGTACAATATTAATTGACATGGAGAAAGCCAGTTTGGTTTCTGTCTCTCTAGGCCCCCCTCCACTTGTATAAAATACTAATAAATTCAGCCGTTATATACTGTACAATATAAATTGAAATGGACAAAGGCAGTTTGGTATCTGTCTGCATCAGATCCTCTCTCCACTAGGAGTAAAATAGAAAACTATTCAGCCGTTATATAATCTAGAATATAAATAGAAATTGAGAAAGGCAATTTGGTATCTGTCTGCATCATAATCATCAACATCATCATTAGCGCCCTCGTCGCCTACACAAATCTCCCCCTCATCCTCTTCTAATTCCAAAGTGGCATCCTCAATTTGGGTATCACCGGCTACACTCGGGCTATTAAGGCACACATCAGCAGAATGCTCACGATTAGACATCCCACTGTTGGATGGACTCTCCACAGGGATTGTTGTCATTTGTGAATCAGAGCAAATATTCTCCTGTAATGCCTCACTGGTATCTTGCAGCTCAGCTTTGACGCGTAACAGTAGTTGTGCACCAATTGTAGCCTGGGTAACTTTTTGGGATCTGCCACTAATAGCCAAAGGTGAAGGCCTCATTCTCTCTTTGCCACTGCGTGTGTAGAATGGCATGCTTGCAATTTTTTTTTTATCGTCACTTAACTTTTGCTCAGTTACACTTCTTTTTCGCTTCAATACAGTAAATTTTTTTTTGGTTTTTGTTTTTTGCACTAATTTGAAAACACTCTGTTGTTTGACATCGCCTTGGCCAGATGACGTACTGGGAACACTAACATCAGGACTGGTGACAGAACCTGGTTGCTCATTTAGATCATATGTGGACTGCTTTGAATCCATTCTGAGCGCAAACCACTGGGGAGTGCTAAAAATTATTGAGTAGATTCTGCTGACAGTTATGACTTTTGACAGCCAGAAATATTAATGCACAATTAGGGAGGACACCCCAAAAACACTGAGGAGTGCTAAAAATTATTGAGTAGATACTGCTGACAGATATGACTTTTGACAGCCAGAAATATTAATGCACAATTAGGGAGGACACCCCAAAAACACTGAGGAGTGCTAAAAATTATTGAGTAGATACTGCTGACAGATATGACTTTTGACAGCCAGAAATATTAATGCACAATTAGGGAGGACACCCCAAAAACACTGAGGAGTGCTAAAAATTATTGAGTAGATACTGCTGACAGATATGACTTTTGACAGCCAGAAATATTAATGCACAATTAGGGAGGACACCCCAAAAACACTGAGGAGTGCTACAAATTATTGAGTAGATACTGCTGACAGATATGACTTTTGACAGCCAGAAATATTAATGCACAATTAGGGAGGACACCCCAAAAACACTGAGGAGTGCTACAAATTATTGAGTAGATACTGCTGACAGATATGACTTTTGACAGCCAGAAATATTAATGCACAATTAGGGAGGACACCCCAAAAACACTGAGGAGTGCTAAAAATTATTGAGTAGATACTGCTGACAGATATGACTTTTGACAGCCAGAAATATTAATGCACAATTAGGGAGGACACCCCAAAAACACTGAGGAGTGCTACAAATTATTGAGTAGATACTGCTGACAGATATGACTTTTGACAGCCAGAAATATTAATGCACAATTAGGGAGGACACCCCAAAAACACTGAGGAGTGCTAAAAATTATTGAGTAGATACTGCTGACAGATATGACTTTTGACAGCCAGAAATATTAATGCACAATTAGGGAGGACACCCCAAAAACACTGAGGAGTGCTACAAATTATTGAGTAGATACTGCTGACAGATATGACTTTTGACAGCCAGAAATATTAATGCACAATTAGGGAGGACACCCCAAAAACACTGAGGAGTGCTACAAATTATTGAGTAGATACTGCTGACAGATATGACTTTTGACAGCCAGAAATATTAATGCACAATTAGGGAGGACACCCCAAAAACACTGAGGAGTGCTAAAAATTATTGAGTAGATACTGCTGACAGATATGACTTTTGACAGCCAGAAATATTAATGCACAATTAGGGAGGACACCCCAAAAACACTGAGGAGTGCTACAAATTATTGAGTAGATACTGCTGACAGATATGACTTTTGACAGCCAGAAATATTAATGCACAATTAGGGAGGACACCCCAAAAACACTGAGGAGTGCTACAAATTATTGAGTAGATACTGCTGACAGATATGACTTTTGACAGCCAGAAATATTAATGCACAATTAGGGAGGACACCCCAAAAACACTGAGGAGTGCTACAAATTATTGAGTAGATACTGCTGACAGATATGACTTTTGACAGCCAGAAATATTAATGCACAATTAGGGAGGACACCCCAAAAACACTGAGGAGTGCTAAAAATTATTGAGTAGATACTGCTGACAGATATGACTTTTGACAGCCAGAAATATTAATGCACAATTAGGGAGGACACCCCAAAAACACTGAGGAGTGCTACAAATTATTGAGTAGATACTGCTGACAGATATGACTTTTGACAGCCAGAAATATTAATGCACAATTAGGGAGGACACCCCAAAAACACTGAGGAGTGCTACAAATTATTGAGTAGATACTGCTGACAGATATGACTTTTGACAGCCAGAAATATTAATGCACAATTAGGGAGGACACCCCAAAAACACTGAGGAGTGCTAAAAATTATTGAGTAGATACTGCTGACAGATATGACTTTTGACAGCCAGAAATATTAATGCACAATTAGGGAGGACACCCCAAAAACACTGAGGAGTGCTACAAATTATTGAGTAGATACTGCTGACAGATATGACTTTTGACAGCCAGAAATATTAATGCACAATTAGGGAGGACACCCCAAAAACACTGAGGAGTGCTACAAATTATTGAGTAGATACTGCTGACAGATATGACTTTTGACAGCCAGAAATATTAATGCACAATTAGGGAGGACACCCCAAAAACACTGAGGAGTGCTAAAAATTATTGAGTAGATACTGCTGACAGATATGACTTTTGACAGCCAGAAATATTAATGCACAATTAGGGAGGACACCCCAAAAACACTGAGGAGTGCTACAAATTATTGAGTAGATACTGCTGACAGATATGACTTTTGACAGCCAGAAATATTAATGCACAATTAGGGAGGACACCCCAAAAACACTGAGGAGTGCTACAAATTATTGAGTAGATACTGCTGACAGATATGACTTTTGACAGCCAGAAATATTAATGCACAATTAGGGAGGACACCCCAAAAACACTGAGGAGTGCTAAAAATTATTGAGTAGATACTGCTGACAGATATGACTTTTGACAGCCAGAAATATTAATGCACAATTAGGGAGGACACCCCAAAAACACTGAGGAGTGCTACAAATTATTGAGTAGATACTGCTGACAGATATGACTTTTGACAGCCAGAAATATTAATGCACAATTAGGGAGGACACCCCAAAAACACTGAGGAGTGCTACAAATTATTGAGTAGATACTGCTGACAGATATGACTTTTGACAGCCAGAAATATTAATGCACAATTAGGGAGGACACCCCAAAAACACTGAGGAGTGCTACAAATTATTGAGTAGATACTGCTGACAGATATGACTTTTGACAGCCAGAAATATTAATGCACAATTAGGGAGGACACCCCAAAAACACTGAGGAGTGCTACAAATTATTGAGTAGATACTGCTGACAGATATGACTTTTGACAGCCAGAAATATTAATGCACAATTAGGGAGGACACCCCAAAAACACTGAGGAGTGCTAAAAATTATTGAGTAGATACTGCTGACAGATATGACTTTTGACAGCCAGAAATATTAATGCACAATTAGGGAGGACACCCCAAAAACACTGAGGAGTGCTACAAATTATTGAGTAGATACTGCTGACAGATATGACTTTTGACAGCCAGAAATATTAATGCACAATTAGGGAGGACACCCCAAAAACACTGAGGAGTGCTACAAATTATTGAGTAGATACTGCTGACAGATATGACTTTTGACAGCCAGAAATATTAATGCACAATTAGGGAGGACACCCCAAAAACACTGAGGAGTGCTAAAAATTATTGAGTAGATACTGCTGACAGATATGACTTTTGACAGCCAGAAATATTAATGCACAATTAGGGAGGACACCCCAAAAACACTGAGGTGTGCTACAAATTATTTAGTAGATAATGCTGACAGATATGACTTTTGACAGCCAGAAATATTAATGCACAATTATGGGGGACACCCCAAAAGCGCTGGGGAGTGCCAAATATGAAGAAAAAATAATAAACCTCTATCCTCCTCTCTGCACTAGCGATTTTGGTTAGAGCAATTGCAAGAACAATATGGTATTCTCTGTCCCTGCTCTAATTAGCCTATGACTACACCCTGCTCTCTCCCTCTGTCAAATGGCGATGGATTGCTGTGGAGGCGTGTATTTATAAAGTTGAAGTATCGCGAGAACCGAGTCCCGAGATCCGACGACGTCACAATGACGTTCGGCCTCGATTTGGATTCGGAATGGGCGGGAGAGTACCGAGCTGCTCAGCTCGGTACTCGGATACCCAAAGTTCGGGTGGGTTCGGTTCTCGGAGAACCGGACCCGCCCATCTCTAGTGTATATAAAGAGTACACAATCTTGACCTGCCCTTAGAACAGCTGCTTTGGCCCCCCTTCACACTGTGCCATGCTGCCTTTGCTCTCCCTTCACTCTCCGCCATGCTGCCTTTGCTCTCCCTTCCAGGACCGGCGCTCCCATTAGGCAACGTTAGGCAGTTGCCTAGGGCGTCGGGCTCTGGAGGGCGGCACTGAAGTGGGGGACCCAGGGATAATTAAATAAATGCTCCCGCCCGCTCGCCCGCCCGCTCGCCCGCCCGCTCGCCCGCCCGCTCGATCGCTATAATGCGGTGCTGCACTGTAGCAGCACCGCATTTTAAAATTTACCCGGCGCCTGGTGACGTCACGACGCACGACACTGCCATTGTAGAGGAGACAGAGAAAGAAGACAGAAGCGAGAAAGAAGACAGAAGCGAGGAAGAAGAGAAAGGAAGGAAAATGAAGAAGTTAAGGTGAGTACAGGAAAGAGGAGGCTACAGATAACAGGAGGGGACAGGGGACGGATGCTATACATAGGGGGGAGAATGGAAGCTACAGAAAGAGGGGAATGGAAGCTACAGTAAGGAGGGAGAATGGAGGCTATACAAAAGAGGGAGAATGGAGGCTATACAAAAGGGGGAGAATGGAGGCTATACAAAGGGGGAGGAGAATGGAGGCTATACAAAAGGGGGAGAATGGAGGCTATACAAAGAGGGAGAATGGAGGCTATATAAAGGGGGAGAATGGAGGCTATACAAAGAGGGAGAATGGAGGCTATATAAAGGGGGAGAATGGAGGCTATACAAAGAGGGAGAATGGAGGCTATACAAAGGGGGGAGAATGGAGGCTATACAAAGGGGGAGAATGGAGGCTATACAAAAGAGGGAGAATGGAGGCTATACAAAAGGGGGAGAATGGAGGCTATACAAAAGGGGGAGAATGGAGGCTATACAAAAGGGGGAGAATGGAGGCTATACAAAAGGGTGAGAATGGAGGCTATACAAAGAGGGAGAATGGAGGCTATATAAAGGGGGAGAATGGAGGCTATACAAAGAGGGAGAATGGAGGCTATATAAAGGGGGAGAATGGAGGCTATACAAAGGGGGGAGAATGGAGGCTATACAAAGGGGGAGAATGGAGGCTATACAAAGGGGGAAGAATGGAGGCTATACAAAGGGGGGAGAATGGAGGCTATACAAAGGGGGAGAATGGATGCTACAAAAAATTGGGGGGGGGGAGGAGGAGGCTGGAGAAAATAGGGAGACGGGGGATTACACTTAGAAATGTCCTTGAGTTAGAGACTATGGGGTCTTTATACTAAAATAGTGCCGTGACAAAATGCAGCTATGCATAATGAAGCACAGCTTTAATTCACCTTGCTGGGGCTACTGTAGGATAGTTAAGGAACCATTTATGTGCATTAGTATTTGCCCTCTATTTGGCTCTCCTTTGTTGCCCTCTATTAGTATAATTAATTTTACATCTACAGAATACATTAACAAATGCAAATAAAATAGAACGGTCTGGATTATCTGTCATTTAGATTACCTTTCTCTATTTATTTGCATGTGTTAGTATATTTAATATATCATCTACAGGATACATTAATAGACAGCAACAGAGGAGAGCCAAGTAGTGGCCAAATACTAAAATAAAAAGCCCAGTAGTGGGCAGGGGGGCATGTGAGTAAAGCTGGTGTCGCCTATGCGGCTGACATATGTGACACAAGCTGATGGGCAAGGTGTGACATATGTGAGAACAGCTAGTGGGCAGATGGGCATGTGTGAGTGAAGTTGGTGGGCAGCGGGGTACATGTCAGTGTGTAACAGGTGAGTGATGTCATGTTTTCTTTTCTTTCATTTGTTTTGTTCTGAAGTCTAGCATTTGGAGCCTCACCTCTAGATATCCTGTGTTTGCTACTGGGCAGCAGTGAAGCCTGGACAGCATTCTGCATCAGACATCAGTGCTGCGTCAGACATCTGGACTGCATTGTAGCCAGCCAAGAGGAGGTAAGAGTATTATATTTAAGTGTGTTAGTGACTGGGAAATTAGATTTTTTTTTATTTGGGGGGGGGGGGCGTCAAGCTTAAGCTTTGCCTAGGGTGCCGGGCAACCTTGCACCGGCCCTGCTCCCTTCACACTATGCCATGCTGCCTTTGCTCTCCCTTCACTCTCTGCCATGCTGCCTTTGCCCCCCTTCACACTCTGCCATGCTGTCTGTGCTCCCCCTTGCTTCCGTTCCTTCACTTACCTTTTCTATCGGCTTCTTTCTTCTCTTTTCTTCTCTTCTTCTGTCATCTTTCTTTTTGCGACTCCTCTCTGCTCCGCTCTCCACTGAATGTCGGGCGTCATCACGCCCGACATTCAGTGGGGACGGAGCAGAGAGGAGGGAGGAGGAGCGCGGCGCCGCGACCACGTGAGTATGGGTTTTTTTTGTTTCTTTTTTGTTTTTTAAAGTGTCTGTCCCCTCCCACACCAACGAAGAGTGGAGCAATCAGGGTTGGTGCCAACCGGGGGGGGGGGGGGGACAGTCCGACACTGCATACATACACATATATATATATACATACACATACACACACACACATATATATATATATATATATATATATATATATATATATATATATATATATATATATATATATATTACTGTATTTATTACCAAGTAGCTCCAAAGTTCTATCCTGACAAGTTCTTAATGAATTCACTTCAATGTTCAATTTAGTATTAGATAAGCCTTTGCTGTTGACACAACATTCCTACTTTGTTTGGCATACAATACCGCTGATTAATGCTAGCATGGGGCTTTCTTTATAGTTAAAAGTTCTTTCTGTACATGATTTAGTTATTATCAGAAAAATCAGAAATGCTGCAATGTCTTGCTGATTCCTGTAGACAGAAATACATTTATACCGTGAAGCTAGTGATTTTGTTTCTGCATTTTATGGTAAATGGAACATCTAATAGTTACTGTTTGCAAAGCTGCTGGTGGCAGCTGGAAGGATTGACTCCTGTACATGTCAGGTTTAATGTGACGTTCTGTTATCTTCTCAGATTGGTGTATTGCAAGTGAGGCAGCTTAATATCTATGTCTCATTTGCTTAGTCGTATGTAAAGTGGCAGGGGTGACAGCCATTTATTTTTCGCCTTCAAGGTTCCAATATTGTGTCTGTCATTGTGTCTGTTGTACAGTTTTACCCTGTAAATAGGGCAGAAATATATTTTGTCTGTATGAAGATATATCGCCCTGCTGCGCCTCTCTACGTTTAAAGAGGTGGAAAAGGGGGAAGGGGTGAGCTGATGCAGCCCGAGTACAGTATGGCCGTTCGGTGGGGTGGGGTACGGCATATTGATGCCGAGTACCCCGACAACACTTACCCCGACATGAGGACTCTGAAGGGCACCTTCCCAACGATCAGCAGTGACGACTACTCTTCAAAGCGACTTCAACCAATCACGATCAAGTAAGAACCCGGCTGCACTTCCTGACGTCATTCACCATGGCTATGGTATTATCGCTGCTGTTGAGGGGGTAATGTAAGTATGCTCTCATGTACAATGTAGAAGGCTTTGCAAACTACATTGCACATTGCAGACTCAGGCCAATCTCTTCTGGTACAGAGGAACAGCGAGTCGGCATTGTGATATCGCTGTTGCAAAATGACCCGCGGACCTGGGCCTTTGGGCTGGATGCATACAGTCTTTCATTATTTTTCATGGATGCGTTCTTTAGTGCCTTGGGGCTCATATATGATGACCCCGATAGGGTGGCTACCACAGAATCTCATGAAATGAGCAGAATAACACTGCTCTGAATTTCATAGGTGGTCAGTGGACTCTGGATGGATTGACCAGGCGCTCAGAAGCCAATTCAGAGTAGGACTTACTGACACCATCAAAGATAATCAAGTGCAGCTTCCCTGTTCCCGAATCTCTCATGAGTCTGTTTATTTGCATAGACAGGAAACACAAAGAATGCCAAAAGAAGAATGAATCTTGTATTGTTACCACTCGTCCTTTCTCTCCACCCTCTAGTAGGGACAATTCTGAACTCATGCATGTTTGTATCTACCACATATCTTTGAAAGAAAGCATCAGGAGAAGGTCTCAAGGATTATGCTGTGGAAGCGTGGGACATTCAGCACGAAAAAGTCCAAAGATGTCAGGAAACTTCAGGGCCTGGGAGAAGATGGGGAGCTTTTCCTAGGTCAAAGTAACTCTCCGGCTCCTAACTCCCTGCAGATTGCTGTTGAGGTTACTGATGAGTTCATTTTTCTACCACCACTCTAGTGGACAGTAGAGCAGCAGGAAATCACACAGAAATTACTATAGCCCTGGAAACATCAGTTTATATTTCAGGTTTGGATGGAACCTTACTGTCACTCACCGGACTGTGAGTGCTACTTCTAAGGTAGCTAGGAACCGTGTCCGTCCATTATAATGAGGTACTGCGCATGTGCAGTCCCTTCTAACCTTCAGTTCTGTTCCTTTAACTTAATTGGCTGATCAGGCAACACTCCCTATATTAAGCACCTGTGGTCAATACCACGTTGCCTGATCTTGGAGTCTCATTCCTCATGAGTCTCTGAAGGTGTTCCAGTGCCTCCTCGTGTGTTCAGCTTATGCTGATTCCTGTTTGCCGTTTGTGGTTTCCAGACCACTTCTACTCCTCGTGTTCCTAGTGACTCCAGCAGCTGATTCCTATCCGCTGCCTCCGTATATCTACAGTTACAGATTACTGCAAACTCTCCTGTGTTTCATCGTGACTCCAGCAGCTGATTCCTATCCGCTGCCTCCGTATATCTACAGTTACAGATTACTTCAAACTCTCCTGTGTTTCATCGTGACTCCAGCAGCTGATTCCTATCCGCTGCCTCCGTGTGTCTAACAAGTTACAGATCTCTCCAACTCTCCTGTGTTACATCGCTACTGTTCCAGCTGATTCCTGTTAGCTACTTCAGCGTGTCTACAGAGTCCTGCTCGTCTCAGCGCTCCAGTCTGCATTCTACCTGCCGTCAGCTGACCCGCTGCCTACTGCTTCTACAGTGTATCCATTTGTGTCAACTTGCCTGTTAGCATCGAGTCTACGCTCCTTGGCTTCCAGCTCTGCTACATCGCTTCAGCTCTCCTGTGGTCTCCTGCTGTTCAATTCGATATACTACTGCTTCCTGAGTATTTTGTCGTCCTTGCTGGCCTACCTACAGTGCGCTGCACCTACCTTCCGCTTCCATTCTGCAAGGATTTCTCATCTCGTCAGTTCCCTGCCGCTCAGGTATCCCTGCAGCTATCTCTAACAGCCTGCTCATCTGAACCACGGTATGCATACTTCTCATTGACTGTGCTGGTGTATTGCATATCCATCTGGACTGAGTTGTTCTCCTCCGGAGTTTCCATCCTCTGAGACTATTGCTATTATTGACTGTGTTTCCTTTTGCTGGACTATTCTAGTGACTTTGTTTATCTGTGCAGTGCTGTTCATTCATTATTATTATTGTGTGCAGTTCAACATGGGATCAAGTTCAGTGTACCCGTGTAGACTCTGCATTGCATTTATCTCCTCGTGTCCTTTCTCACATATATATTCAGTGATACAACTTGCTAGAGGCAGACCCCTGATTCCTGTTTCCCTGTGTCACCAGTTGCATATATCCTCTCACATAAGCAGTGGTACAACTTGCTACACGCAGACCACTGACTTCCCCGTTACCTCCACCTGGATTCCATTCCTTCACTACAGACAGCGGTACAACTTGCTATACGCAGACCGCTGACTTCCACCACCTTATTACTCCTGGACATTCTTTCTCACTATAGCAGTGGTACAACTTGCCGTGCGCAGACCACTGACTACCCTCACGTGTCCTTGTCCATCCGGATCCTCGTGTTCAGTTACCTATTGTTTACCAGTGCTGCTAGTCATAGACTTTCTGGGCATTCTCTAACCATCTGCTGTTTCCAGTTCCATTATCACCCTGCCACCAGAGTATCATATACCAACTCTACTGCTCTGATAAGACCATCAGCGGGTGATACTGGGTAAAGACTCCTAGTGCCCGTGACACTTACTCTCTGGGGGACCAATAAGGCTGAAAACCGTCCCTTTCACTTAGTTTACGGCTGGGATGTCTACACTCTGAGTTAATCTCATTCTATGTTGCCAGGTCTCCTAGTCATCCTGTTATATTGGGGTGCTCATGGCTGTTTCTACATAATCCGCAGATTGACTGTTCACACAGACAAATCACTTGTTGGGGTAAACCCTGTGCCCAAACTTGTATCTCACTCCCGTGAGGTTGGCTTCATCTCCATCTAATTCTATGCCAGATGTGTACATGGAATTTGCAGATGTCTTTACTAAAAAAGCGGCAGACTCATTGCCAACCCATAGGCCTTAAGACTGTGTGATTGACCTCATAGCAGGGGCTAAATTGCCTAAAGGACAACTGTTCAATCTGGCCTCACTGAAACTCAAGGCACTAAAGGAATTATGTTGCAGAAAATTTGTCCAAAGGTATCATCAGACCCTCTCGATGCTGGTTTATTCTTCATAGCCAAGAAGGATAAGCGCTTGAAACCCTGTGTGGACTACAGGGGGCTCAATTAAGTCACTGTAAAGAACAAGTGTCCTTTCTACTCATTCCTGAACTGTTTAATCAGTTAAAGGGAGTGTGTATCTTCACCAAAAAAACCTTGGAGGTCCATACAACCTCATCCGCATTTGCCAAGGAGATGACAGGTCATGCCCTTTGGGCTATGTAATGCACCTTTGGTCTTCCGAGAACTTATCAATGATGTTCTTAGGGCATTTCTTGGAAAATCATGGTATATCTGGACGTCATCCTTATATATTCTTGTTCTTTATCAAAGCATCATGTCCATGTTAAAGCTGTGATCCAGAAACGAAGAGAGTTTCAAGTAATCGCAAAATTAGAGAAATGTAAATTTGAAATATATCAAGTAGCCTTTCTGGATTATATCCTTTACGAACCAAGGTTTTACAAAGGACCAAAGCAAAGTATAAGCGATTCAGGACTGGTATCAGCCCACTAACCTGAAAGACTTATAAAGGTTTTTGGGATTTGGGAATTATTACTGGAGATTCATAAGTTCTTTTTTCATCATTGTCACTCCTCTTACCGCCATAACCCATAAACCATGACCAGTAAAGGAGCAGATCCTTCCATATGGTCCCAAGAAGCTTTGAACTAGAGATGCTCACGCTCGGTTTCCCGAGAACCAAATATACCCGAACCAAATATACCCAAACAGAATACTAATTTGCACTCCTTGCATTGTAACATGGTTTTGTCCAGGAGAATGAAATAAGAAGTATCTCAAATTAAGATCCTTAATAATTCAGGCCCCACATTCCTATTTTTATGGATTTTGGATGCAATATTTTTTTTTCATCGCAAAGACCTTTCATCATCATCATCATCATCATCATCACCATTTATTTATATAGCGCCACTGATTCTGCAGCGCTGTACAGAGAACTCACTCACATCAGTCCCTGCCCCATTGGAGCTTACAGTCTAAATTCCTAACATACACACACACACAGACAGACAGACAAAGAGAGTAGAGGGTCAATTTAGATAGCAGCCAATTAACCTACAAGTATGTTTTTGGAGTGCGGGAGGAAACCGGAGCACCCGGAGGAAACCCACGCAAACACGGGGAGAACATACAAACTCCACACAGATAAGGCCATGGTCGGGAATTGAACTCATGACCCCAGCGCTGTGAGGCAGAAGTGCTAACTACTAGGCCACCTTCTGATTTAATAAGGCAGGTACTTTTTATTTTCATTGTCCTACTCCAAAAGCCTCGGGCGGCTTTTTAGGGATGAATTCATTGGCTTTTCGGTTGCAAAAATATCCGAATGACTCATAATACTGTTTATGGTAATTAGAAATATGAAGCACAGCAGCATTCTGCAATCCCTCAAACATATTTCACTTCTAGACATTTAAAATAGCAAACTTTTGAGTTCTCCTTCGTAACATGTGCAACGAGCTGTGAATTTAGAGACTCCTCTTAGGTGACTAACTGTCTTGTTGAAATACAGTCATTTCTTATGTGAAAGCCCCGCCAGTGACCTATAGCTTGAACTTGAGTATTTATCTACACCTTTCTGTAACATTGAATGCTCATTTCCGCATGGTCTTCTCTAGTTGGATAATTACCATTCACACATTCTCATGCCTGTAGTAGTCATTGTTTTGGTAGTGATCACAGCTGTTGCTCAGAATTCGGGTTAGTGGGACAGACTGCTTGTGTGATTAGCGGGCTCCTTTCATCTCGGCTACAAGCTTTTGCATTAAAAGACTCAGGGAAAAAGAAAGTAAAAATAAGCTTAATTGTATGTTATTCCAGCTGTAATCTAGTAAAGCTTTTATCTTGCTTCTGTTTACTATCAACAAAGGCGTTCTTCATTTAGATGTATTAACGCCTTATCAAGAAAAAACTCGCCTTAGTAGGATATATAAATGCCTCTCTTCACTGTTCTGCTGCCTTCAGCATTCGTTGTCATGGCCAAAAGTTTTGAGAATGACACAAATATTGTTTTTTTTACAAAGTTTGCTGTTCCAGTGTTTTTATACCTTTTTGTCAGCTATGGTATACTAAAGTAAAATTGCAAGCATTTCATAAGTGTAAAAGGCTTTTATTGACAATTACATTACAAGTTTATAGAAAGAGTCAATATTTGCAGTGTTGATCCTTCTTTTTGAAGACTTCTGCAATTCGCCCTGGCATGCTGTCAATCAACTTCTGGGCCACATACTGACTGATCGCCGCCCATTCTTGCCTAATCAATGCTTGGAGTTTGTCAGAATTTGTGGGTTTTTGTTTGTCCACCCTCCTCTTGAGGATTGACCACAAGTTGTCAATGTGATTAAGGTCTGGGAAGTTTCCTGGCCATGGACCCAAAATTTCGATGTTTTGATCACTGAGCCACTTAGTTATCACTTTTGCCTTATGGCAAGGTGCTCCATCATGCTAGAAAAGGCATTGTTCATCCCCAAACTGTTCTTGGATGGTTGGGAGAAATTGCTCTTGGAGGATGTTTTGGTACCATTCTTTATTCATGGCTGTGTTCTTAGGCAGGAGAGGAAAAGAACATATATCCCCCCTCCAAAAAAAGGTGCTACAGCCTTGTCCTGACTGCACATTTAGTTAAAGCACAACATATGAATCTGCTAGATAGTCTGAGCACCAGTTATATCTCTGCATATTAGTTACAGCAACATGTATGGCTCTGTATATTAAACTTGAAACATTGTCATTTATTTATATAGTGCCACCTATTCCGCATCTCTGTACAGAGAATATTTGTCATTCACATCAGTCCCTACCTCATTGGAGCTTACAGTCTATATTCACCCATTGTTAGAAGTCAATTAACATACAGTGAGTTGGAGTGTGGGAGGAAACCGGAGCACCCGGAGGAGACCCACACAAACACGACTCCACACAAATAAGGCCATGATTGGGAATTGAACTAATGGCCCTTAGTGAGTGCTGTGAGGCAGACATACTAACCACTGAGCCACATTATATATGTTTCTGCATCATAATAGTTTTGGCACCATATATGGCTCAGTACATTAATCTGCCATGCTTGCATGCCCACCATGATTTCTGCCCGGGAAAACAATCCGCTCCGACCTGTTGTTTTGACATCGCCCTATCACAAAAACATAATGAAATCCGACATCTACGTCGGTGTTAATAATACCAGCTACAGGTGTGCTGCTCTCTTCAGGGCTCAGAAGGCTCCTGTAGCATCTCTATCCACATATAGTAGATCATAATTCTCAATAGTGGAACACAGAATTTTGATTGACATTGTAATTATGTACGTACCGGACACTCCATGCAGAGGGCGAGAGGCTGAGAGGCGGGAGGCGTTTGAAATTTTCGACAGCAAGGTATTTTAAGGTTCAGGCCTTCATACTCCTTAATAATCTGTTGCAGGCTATGTTTTCTAGCAAGAAATTGGAAAAGAAAGACAACATGAGTGCCCTGGAGTTTACTATTGCAACTGGAGCATGATTAATCCAGTCCATGTGGCCTCCCTACCACATTACTGCAGAGATGAACATAATGTATCCAAAAGCTATTAACCAACTCACTGCTAGAACAGGCAAACTTCTTGTGCCAGCATTTATCATATCTATTTTATCATACTATTTATTTTTTGCTATTTATGTTATTTTATTTGTTTATGAATATTTATATTTACATAAATATATCTATCTAGATATATTGTGACAAATGGTGGTGTTTGACACAGGCTTCTAAAAGAGGTGTTTAGCTGGCAATGTGCACAGAAAGGCTTCAAACAGGGTTACACTTTTGTGCAGTAGTGCAGCTATCTTAAAGATAAACAGGTGGAGGATATATGTGTGACAAAATACTATGAAGTCTAACTTAGCTTACATGCTCTGAAAGTGACAGGGCATGTCCGCAGTAAGAACCAAGCAGAGCAGCTGATGAGCACTCCTTGTTAAAGGGAAGCTGGGAGTGTGACCTGCTCGTCAAGATAGGGCTGTGGGAGGAGTCTCAAGCATAAAAACCTGTCTGTTGTCATTGTTCAGTGTGACCGATGCCAAATAAGTCGGCCGGTGTCTAGAGAGCTGGTCTCTGTTGTGCTCTTGCTACAAGATGGCACCTGATCTTGGCACCGCAGCACAGGAATACTTTCTGTAGCAACTCTCTGATCTATTAATAAAGCTTCTTTGATGTTTTATGCAAATTTTAAGTCCTAATAGTACAGTTCCGCTGTTGGGTTTATTTGTAGGTTCCCTTGGGAGTCTACTCTATGGCTCACCCAGTCTACCGGCTGTTCTATCTGTTTGTGCCCACCCCGGAGCTTTGTGACATACATGTAGCCTCACTTGTGTATAATATATAAGTAAAGTGTCAAATATGTACACACTGTATTTTGTAAGCCTTGCAATGGAAAATCTCTGAAAGGGATATTTTTTTACTGTCCTACAAAGTAACTATGTATAGGACTATTATCGGCTTATTTCTGGAACGTCTATGGAAAAGTGAATAATTTTTGGAACCATTTCTGCACTTTTATTGGATTATAATTATGATCTACAAGGATATTATAACTCTCTGGAACATCATTGTTTTTTTGAGGGTACCCCCCTGTTATGGACAACTTTTTGAGTTGTATTTATATATATATTTATACTTTCCCCTTTGCTATAATTATTATTATTATTATTATTTTTATTTTTGGTCAGTGCATCAAATCATTCTGTCGTATTATATTTTTGTGTGATTAATGATTTGTAATATATTTGGTTCTTGGTTTGTCATTTATGGCTTTTAGCGCCGGGGAGTTTCTTATATGTTAGAGATATAAAAATGCTTATCTTCTAATATTATCAGTATGAATGGGTCTTACCTGGGTTTCAAGAGGATGGATTGGCCATTGATGGGTCCTGACGGATGAGCAATATCTGATTCCAGCTTCTCCATGTGTCGGCTCAGTTCATTCTGATCTGGTAAAGATAAAAAATTGAGAACTCCTTCCGACAAATACCTTGTGGATAGACCAGGGCTGCTAAAGCTTGGATTGTCTTATTTCTTTACTAACCACCACAAGGTTTACGGTCACATAATTACTGTAACATGAATATGCATCATCCTAGCATGAAATTAGTAGCTATCATGGGTTCAGTGGGTCTCAATATTGTGTAGACTTATATTTTTTTTAAAATAATTTTGGCAACATTTCTTTGTTAAATTGCGGCAATAACTTATTGTTATCACAGTATTAAGCATAGCCTCATTCTGATTTTACACCACCTACCAACAATTTGGGCAAGACAACAACATGAGGTCACTTTCACAAAATTTTCCAGGTACACGTTAACTTTCCAATCCATCCTGCCCTTGTGCAGGGCCCTTGGGTCAAGCGCTAGTATTGATCTCTAACACCTGGTCAGTCTACTGGGCATAGTAAAGGTGCTCTCCCACTATAGAACAAATGTTATGTCCAAAATCTTCAGTTCCCGAAAGTTTTACATTATGCATGTTACTTTCTGCTGTTTTATATTAAACTATGTGTATTTTTTTTACATTATTAAAAACCATTCTGATTTAGGCAGGACAGTCCCGGTTTGAGAGCTCTGTCCTGCCAACGTGATCGGGACACAGCTTTGTCCAGCAGGTGGGAAATTTGGGATGTATTGTCTGTTCACTGCTGCTGTGTATGATGTATGAACTGTGAACGGGTGCGCGGGGCAATGGAGGTGATGGGAGGGGAGGAGACTACGGACAGCCGAGCACTTCTAAAGCGCTAGTCACGCCCCCGGGTGTGTAGACATGCACCCATTGAAATGTGACCATGCGCCCTGTCCCGTGGCTGTATACCCAGATGTTGGGAGTTATGCGAATATATAAAACCAAAATATATATTTACTAAGCAAAAAATAGAAAAAGTGATTTCTAAAGCTTAAAAAAAACTACTGTATCACAACATTGAAAAACTAATAGCATATAACTGCAATAGGCCAACTAAATGCTTGCTGTCATTGTCTAATGTTCACTAAACTGATCAAACAAATTGCTCATAGTTTGTAAATTTACTAATCATTTGTACTTGGTAAATAATCCAGACAAGGAAAATGTGTTATACAACAGCAAAAAGTAGGCATGCCACTGACCGGGGTGAAATGGTTCTTACACCAAAAGGGGGCAGTCTGATGGTGTCCTGTAATATGAGGACAGTCGGATACCAAACTCTTAGTGGGTATCATCTGCCTGAAGTTTAGACTGTGGGACTAAGGGGCCAATTTATTGAAGCCCTGTTGTTGGCTAAAATACGGAGTTTATACTTGTCAACTTCTGAGATATCCCCTTCGGGAGGGGGATTACTCGCTGTCGATTCCTGGTGGCATGGTCATGTGAAACGCGTCATTAGGCCCCACCCCTCAGCTAAACATCACCATGTTCAGCCTATTACAGCAGGGGGCGGGGCCATGATGACTCAATTAGCCGTGAATCGCCTTGCTAAGCCCCGCCCCCACCCACTTCACTAGCGAAGACATTCGGGAGTCTCCCGGACATTCCGGGAGAGTAGGCAACAATTGGATAGTTTTGTAGGGCTCTCTGTCACTTCAGTCTATTTATGAAATGGTTATCGCTGGTTATAACACTGCTATACAAAGATGATGCAGTGACAGTCATCACTTACACCTTGATCCTTGGCGCGCTCTTATACGTTCGTCTGCCCCTTCCCACCCCCATTCCATCCTTTAAGTCGTAGGTCATAAATGTAATTTGCGTTTGGGCCGGAACTCCATGCAATTGCATTCATTAGCATAAGTTCCGTTTTGGAGTGAATTCCCACAAGATACGGCACACAAATGGACTTACGTACGAACAGGAATCAGGCCATTATTGTGCATCAGTCCCATTGTAGATTATTTCTTTAACTTTAAGTCACAGCTTGTGACCTCATTGCTGGATTGTATCGCACATGATGCCATCAATCAGTAACGTTTTCGCCATATATATGATTAGTGACTTTAGAGACTAACACAGTAGGAGACAGTGCTGCATATATTCTTTTCATTTTGCAGGAAAATAGTTTATAGTCCTTGTGCTTTCCTTATGGTGATGCTTTTTCATTGGATGGCCTCCAGGTGTAATTTGGCACCATTCGTGGAGGAATTATGAGCTGGTGGGAACATTGTTCAGTTAAACGGCTGCGTTTTAAATCACTGAAGTAATTTCAATATCAAATCGTGTTTTGCAAACTCCTTACCTCTTACCTTCCAGTCACCTAGGGAACAGCTGATTTCATTGTCCTCGATTCCTGGCTCCATCGTCCTGCAGATACATTAAACAGTTACACGAGTAGCTTGAAGACCTTTAGGTGATTTAGTTGGTGTTAGTGCCAGGAAGGTCTTTAGTGTTTGTCAACCTTCAGAGTTTTGTGTTTTTCTTTATTCTCATGAGTACTGGCAAGAAACATAACTTCCATAAGCCAGAATTCCTTGCTGAAGTCTGGACAAGCTGGGACTTGTAGTTTCCCAACACGTTGACTAAGCTCGATTTAGAGAGAGTTCTACATCTTTTAAAATACTGCTAAATTTTAACGTATGAGTTGAACCTTCAAGCCAATAATATGTGTTGTGCTCTGTAGAAAAATCAGCTAGCTACCCACGATAATCATCATTAGATATTTATATAGCCCGACTAACTCAGTCCCTGGCCCATTGGAGCTTATAGTCTAAATTCCCTATCATACACAGACCAAGATCAATTTTAATAGTGGCCAATTAGCATACTGGTGTATTTTTGGAGTGGGGGAAGAAACCGGAGCACACAGAGGGCACCCACACAAACACGGGAGAACATACAAACTCCACACAGATAAGGCCATTGTCAGGAATTGAACTCATGGTCCTGAGTGAGTGCTGTGAGGCAGAAGTGCTAACCACTGAGCCACCATGCTGCCCATTACACATGTCAGACAGTATGACTGCCCAGTAGTCTTGGTACCACATATGCCTCTACATAATAATAGTTTTGGAACCATGTGAGGAAACCCACACAAACACAGGGAGAACATACAAACTCCACACATATAAGGCCATGGTCAGGAATTGAACTCAGAACCCCAATGCTGTGAGGCAGGAGTGCTAACCACTATGCCACAGAGCCATAACTTAGAATTCTAGTGCCTGGGGCGCTAAAGACAAATGCCGCCCCTCTAGCCCTCAATTTTAACCAAATTAACCTATAATATTCCTAAATTGCGCCCACCCTTCAGCGTTGCGCCCTGGGCTATCACCCCTGTCACACAGCCCTAGCTACGGCCCTGCTAAGCCACCATGCTGCCCATGATAATAGTATCACCCAAACTCAATAGAACAAGTAAAAAGAAAATAAGGATTTACTGTACATTCTGATCCTGGAATCTATCACAGAGACTGGTGGCTGCTGATGTATATTGTAAGATGTGATGTCCAGTGGACATTTAACACGTGAACATTCTAGATCTAGATCCGAAATGTGTCCTTTATGACAATGCAGAACAGAAACAATATGTGTTAAAGGGAAACGACCCATGATTTTCATTAGCAAGGGAGTTATGCAATCTGCCAACAGACCTGATTATGTATGGTCAGGAGAGCACGTGTCTATTGGGAAAGGGGTGTGGTCTCTTTTTAAATGGGTGTGGCTTTGGCAGACCTAGGCATTGATTAGATGGATTGGGGGCATAGCCTATTTTAATTCAATCTGTAATGTCGGCAGTTATGGCTGTATATTACACACTTTACAAATAACTGTATCTGCAAAATAATATTAAACTCAAAATATTTTGTGAGACAGTATAACCTTGGAAAAGATCATCATAGTTCTAAAAAGTTCCTCAGACATTGGCAGATCTACCACTGTTGCATAGGTCCAGTGCCTACAGGGGGCGGAAGTGAGGTGGGGCACATAGCTGCTGCACTCACTACAATGGCGCTATTTCCTCCAATGCCCGCAGCTACCACCAACTTGTATCATCAGAGAGCATGTGCAGTGAAGCCCAAGTGCACACATGCTCAGAAAAGCAGATAGCTTGCATTCCCATGGCTATTTGTTCAGCTGTAAGATGCCTGCTTGAATTAGGTCACACCATTTACTAATGATTTGAATAGGCAGCATTCTTATGAATATTGCTTTAGCCAACTGACATAGTGAAGGTCCACTGGGTTTGCAGCTGGGGCTACCCTCAAACCCACAACTAACGACTTTAAAGTTGATGTGGAACTACATGTACTGTCAGCAGTGACCCTTGATAATATTTTGAAAGCGGCCTTGTATAGGCGGGACCAAACCAACTAAGGGTGAGGCCAACACAAAAGTAGGCGGTGTTAGCATATGCTTAGCCCTAGCCACATAGGGGGTAGGCGAGGCCAATGCAGCACACATTAGTAGGCGGAGTCACAGCAACAGTAGGTGGAGACTGTCACTGTAGGTGGAGCTAACATACAACTAAGCAAAGCATTGATAGGTGGAGGAAACTCAAGAAAGTAGACCAAGAAGGAGTACACGCATCAGTTATGTGAGTGGGGCAGCTTAATCCAGTAGAAGGGAGTTCCCAGGGTTAGTATTAATGTACTAATAGATGGGTCTGGTAACTGTCAATCTCCCACTGGTTCTAAATAGAGATGCTCAGGATCGGTTCCCCGAGAACCGAACACACCTGCACTTAGCAGATTTGAGTACCGACCAGAGCTGGCTCGGTACTTTTGCGTGCCCTCGGAATTGAAAACGAGGCAAAACGTCATTGTTACGTCATCGGATCTCCGATCTCGCGAGCTTTGGATTCTATAAGTACCGCCCTCCACGGCGATCCAGCGCCATTTCACAGAGGGACACAGAAGGGGAGCACAGTTCTTGGCAGTCTGTAGAGCAGTTGGGCAGCATCATAGGTTGAATAGAAAGAGCAGGGGGTAGCAGTGTTCTTCAAAGTCTCCAGTGACATTCAGGAGAGCTCCATTGCTCCACTGCTAATTGTCATTGCTGAAATACAAATAATAGGTCTGGCAGGCTTGGTCTTCTAAATATACAGTTTTTGTTTGAAAGTGCATGAAAATAATATTGTGACCTGTGAGGTGGTCAAAATTGACTGCAAAGGACTTGAAATTAGTGTTATTGAGGTTAACAATAACGTAGAGGGAAAAACCCCCAAAAATATGTGATTTTAGCAACAACAAAAAAAGAGGGATTTTAGAAAAATAATCGTGATCCAAACCCTAAACTAAAGCCAAAACACTCAAAGACGGTTTTGCCAAAACCAAAACACAAAGTTAAGCCAGATCCAAAATCAAAACCAAAACCAGAACACGGGCGTTAGTGAACATCTCTAGTTCTAATGTCTCCATAGCTATATAAAGAAAAAATAAAATAAAAATTCACCGTACGTGTATGCAAAACTTTAGGTTGTCCCAACCATGGTGTCGGTATTTCCTAGGGGCGATTGTGAGAAGTGGAACCAGAGCATCACAAGGATATTCATGGGGAGAACATACAAATTTCACACAGACAAAGCTTTGGTTGGAATTGAATTCATGACCCAAGCACTGTGAGACAGCAATGCTAACCAGCATGCCACTAGGTTGTACTATGGTTGGAAAGCCTAGGGTAAAATGCCACTATACAATTGGACTAAAACAACTTATCAAAATATTTTTTTAACTTCGGTTCAATGTTAAAATATTACAGAAATAGTTGTTAAAATAAAATAAAAATTCTACAGGTGTCCATGTTTGGTGTTGAGGTCATTGGCAATTAACCAGAAGGGAAGATAAAAGTTGTTGTTTTTTATCTGATATCAGTGCATTTCTCCTAATTTCTTCCTTATCTTGGCAGCCGCACAATCTAAAGGTGCCTCCGATTAACCCAGAGGCTTTTCCATAGCAAACACATTACCCTGTGATTCATTCTGTTAGCAGAAAGATTTTGAATGACATCTGAAATGATAAAATAATAGTGCCTGGATTTTCATTTTTGGAAGATGTCATTCTGACAATGCCAGTGATTGTAAAAAGAAATGCAAAGGGTGGTAATAATTGGGCATCTTATTACAGCCTCCTAACCAGCTTTATAAGAACCTTAATGAGGTAAACTGCTGAGAAGCCTCAGCTGCTGGATTGCATTCATAGGGTCTATTTGTGGAAGATTAATTCTGAGCAGTACTGAGATAACTCAATCTTCCCCAAGCCATATGCATTGTGCATCTTGAAGGCTTATTTAGAAAAGTGATTTAAAGACGTGTATTATCAGAGAGATCACATTTAAAGCAGCAATCCTTAAATCACTGTGGCAGGCTAGCCGAAGAATCTTGATATTTACCATTTCTCTGTTTTTTGTTTTGTTAGGCTCCTATTGATGATTCTACAGAGCTTCATGGGCTTCCATGGCAACCACAGTCACATGATGAAATGAGCAGAGAGGCTTTGGAATACCCCTCTGAGCTCTTTCTGCACGGTGATGTCCTCCCCCTTCTTCACCCCTCTGCCATCACCACACATACTGAGAGCTGTGTGAACTAGCGTCTGTGTCTGGCAGTCATACCTGTTTTCTTCCAGAGGGGATAATGATTTGAAGGAGGACATCTAAGAATAATGTTCAGATGGATGATTAAAAGGTACTTCACTTGTTATTTAAAGAAAAAAAAAAACCTATGTGGGATGGCTGCTTTAAGATCCTTTAACTTGGTGCTTTTTTTTCAGCTTTATATTTATTTTTCAGTTTGGTCGTACTTATTTCGGCATCTGTCTTCTGTATATGTCATATGTGTTCTCCACATGTCTTGGCTTCTTATGGGTGTTTCGGTTCGTCCCCACTGTACAAAAACATACTGGTTAATTGCATACTTGACAACTTTTCCTCGTTGGCTTCAGGGAGAACTCGGGGGACCTTGACGAATCGCATCATTTTGGCCCCGCCCCCTAAACGATTGTCACAATTTTGGCCAATTACAGGAGGTGGCGGGGCTATTATGATGCAATATTTGCATCACTAAGCCCCCGCTCCCCCTCCGCCACTTATCTTTTGTGGGGGCGAGAACCGGGAGGTCTCCCAGAAATGCGGGAGAGTAGGCAACTATGCGTTAAAGAAAAGCAGCTAATGAATCTCTAGAGACTGAAGTGTCTTTTACATATCTGTCTCCATTACTGAAGTCATGTTGTCTTACCTGTCAGTCTTTGATTACATCTTGGTCTCCATGAAAATGGCCACCTCCATAGGCATCAATACATGGACATAGGACACAATTTCTGAACTGTGTCATCATGCCACAGATGGCGAAGCCAACCACGTCTTGTACTGGCTCAGCATCAGGGAGAATGCCAGACTCTTCAGGGAGTGAGGGAGATCATCCCTATTTCAGGGAGTCTCCCTGACATTCAGGGAGAGTTGGCAAGTATGGTTAATTGGCGTCTGACTAAATTGGACTTTAGTGATTGTGTAAGCTATAACAGGGCAGGGACTGACGTGAAGGATTCAATGTTCTTTGGAAAAGTGCTGTGTAATATGGTGACAATATACAATTAAACAATAATAATAACAATCTACATATGGAGTAGCAGCCATTTTGTGGGCTGATAGTGTAGCTTGGAGGCATGAAATGAAGCATTGTGTGATATCACTGACAACATCACTGACGCATGAGGTAATATTCATTGAATAAAGACTATTAATTCAGTAGAGAATACAAGTACAATGGCAAATGACCAAGTATCAAGCTGTGAGTTTCCGACTAGTTTGAAAAGTGGAGATGTTGCCAATAGCAACCAATCAGAGTCTAGCTATCAGTTTGTAGAATGTTCTAGAAAAATGATAACTAGAATCTGATTGGTTGCTATAGGCAACATCTCCACTTTTCTTAACAATAAAACCCAATATTGCTTATTATAAGTGAATTCAGAACTCCCAGTCCTGTTCTCTGTGAGGTAAAGGGGATATCTGTCTAACAACGGAATGTCCTATTGTAGGAAAATGGGAATTTTTGTTGGTAGTACGACCTATTTTCACTCAAAATGGTTGCCGGCGAAGAGTTCCCCGTGCCTTTTTGCATGATTAAGCCTATTTATCAAGTATTGTAGCGATACTTATACCACTTCGATATTTGTTTTATTATCGCCATCTCTGAGAGAAAAAAAATATTCTTAAAATGTTACTTATTTCAAAAAAATATTTTTATTCCCTAAAATAAATTAAATCTGTGCCATTTTTTATTTTATTTTTATTTAGCGGAACTGAGCATGCATGCCCACAGCTACAGAGACCGGCACGATTGAAATGGTAAGTTAACTCTTACCATCCCATGCCAGTATTCCCCTTGATGATACTCTCCTTCGTTTTTCTTCTTTTCAGCGATAAAAAAAAAATAATTATCCTAATATTCTTTGTAATAAATAAGGCGCAAAGTTTATTTGGCTCCGCCCACTGGGGGAGGGGCCAATCGTGAGTTTTGTTGTTTTTTTTTTTTTTTAACCTTTATTAAGACCTGGTAGTTTTATTTTGAAAGAGACTGCCAATTACACATTGATTATAACTTTTGTTTTACTTTAAGACGAATGTTTTTCGCCCGTCTCTTCTGTTGGATTTATTGTAGCGGTGTCTCTGACAGGCCAAGATACCGCAGTGCAAATTATTATGGAACTTTCCCCTGCAGGCAGAGGTTGGTGTGAGCTCGCCCTCCATCCTGCTTGATGCCCTGCGTGAAAAGTCTTTTTACCAAGCTTGTAAACTTCATCTCTGATTAGAACTGAGATTCTCTGCCTTCTGAGATGTCACATGTGACTGAGAGACAGCTTAAATTGGCCAACCATCAGATAATACCCTCATCCTGGCAGCCTTAAAGGATGAATTCCTGCAGATTAGTTAAGTGCAGTTTTCTAAAGCAAAGCAAAAGTCTACGTGAGTAATATGATGTGAGGAAAATCTATTTTGATTCACTGGATTTAGCTGTCGAGAAAAAATGGATCTGGTGGTAGCATAAATCAAGGGTATTATATATTTATTTATTTGTTTAAATCCCCAATCAAATTGCTCATTTGAAGCATTGAGCTGTTTGGATCAGAAAGGAAAGTGCTGTGTAAAGGGCCATTAGGACAGGATTAGTCAGACGTCTACTTGGTTTGAGTGCAAACACAAGAATAATGCTTTGATTGACAGTGAGTGTAAAAGAAAAAGCTTTATTGCATAGTCCAGTATTGAATAGATACAAAAGCCTATTTTTATCGTTTTTAGGTTCTGACCTGGCAATCATTCTCTATCTTCAATAGCAGTCCACTATCCCTCCAAACTAATTGAGCTCACCAGTATTCAGTCGCCCGCAGGACTTCCACACTACTAAGAGATGATTAACAGCAGGGTGACATGACTAAGAAACCAGATTCAAAGAAACGGAAGTCACGTCGAGGTTAATCCAGATAGGCAGATGAAGCACCTCAATAATATGGGGGGGTTAGACTAATGTCTAGATCAGGACATGCAAAAAAAAGCCAAGATCAGGAGTCAAACAAGTTGAAGACCTCAGAGAACCACAATGCACAACACATAGCGTTTCACCAAAACTTGTATCGAGTTATCGTGCCGCTCAACTGAAGACTAGCCCAGAGCCCATGGCGTGGCTTGACAACAGCATTATCATTTCACCGTACCATAGAGTCACAACATGCCCAGTTGGTGGTGTTTTAATATAAATAAATACTTTTCAAGACAGAAGTCTCCTCTCTCTCCTACTTTATTGGGGTTAGTGCTCTGGTGGCTGTTGACAATATAAGTATTTGCAGAACCATAAAATGATATTTGGAATGACATGACCATGCGTTTGTTCCTTCAAGATCGATTTTGTGCCATAACAGCATTAATTGTATTGCTTTCCAGTGATCTGGTAAAGTGAACGGTTAAATACCTTTGTGTGCTCACCACTGAGTTTAGTTGCCAAAAGCCCGTTATGCCTTCATATAACCACGTTGAATTCTGCCACCAGAGCCCGAAGCCTAAACAATACTTTCACCACTAGCAGTTCCCTTTCCCTTAAAGATAGACGCTGTTAACAGTGCTCCATTGCCCCGCGACTTGTGCACAAGATGTGCTTAGGATAGAGAACAATCACTACTGGGAAGAGACAGCACAAAGAAGGGAACTCCTAATAGCTGGGTAGCGTGGAGGAAGAACTGTAGGGGGACAGTTACTTATCAGCGGTTTGTACAAACCGCCAGCTTTCTTCTTTGTTTATTTCCTGTCTGGTGTCTGAATCATGTGATTTACTAAAGGTGAAACCGCACAGCATATAGGAAGATAAAATACTGAAAAGTTTCCGTACTACGGTCTGGAGACCTTGCTGAGATACAAACTGCATAAAAAACGCTGCTGAATATTTTATATAAAAAGATATGGGGCTTGATTCATTAAGGATCTTAACTTGAGAAACTTCTTATTTCAGTCTCCTGGACAAAACCATGTTACAATGCAATGGGTGCAAATTAGTTTTCTGTTTTGCACATAAGTTAAATACTGACTGTTTTTTCCATGTAGCACACAAATATCAACTTTAAATTTCAGTGTACAAATAAGCTATCAAGTATTTGTGTGTTACATGAAAAAACAGTCAGTATTTAACTTATGTGCAAAACAGAATACTAATTTGCACCCCTTGCATTGTAACATGGTTTTGTCCAGGAGACTGAAATAAGAAGTTTCTCAAGTTAAGATCCTTAATGAATCAGGCCCATGGTTCTGATAGGTGGGATGGCTCAAACCACTTGCTGCATTGAGCTTTCTCGTCTGTCAGTAATGTGAAAAAAATAATAATGAAAAAAAGAGTAAAAATATGCTCTCTCCATTACAGTAAATAAACAACCCAGATTTTCCAGCATTGAGCTCAGACCTCTAGGGGGGAAGCCAAAAAAACAGTTTGGGCCTCTTCACCTACAGCAGCACTGGTAACCTTGGCCGTTGGACACCAGGGCAAAAACTTTAATCTCAACTTGTGGTTAAATAAAATAGTACGGAACTTCCCCCATATTTAAATCTGAGTGGATCTCAAGATGCGTTTCGATGTGAATCTGGGAGTAAGTGCGCTCTACCTAAACGTTACTTGATAGCAGACACAACAGCATATGTGTAATATAAGGTCACATCAGAACACATGCAAATATAAACATTAATTAAAAAATACTTGTGCTTTAACTAAAAGTTTATTATTTTCTTACATTATATACATAAATCTAGATGTTCCAAATCCGTACTGTACATGTGCGTTTTAATAGTATATATTACTTGCACACACATGTTCTGCGCTAACTAATTGCATGCATAATTGTATTTTTTAAAACAAAGACTATGTCGTGACAGCCATTGCATTCAGTCGGCACTTACACCTGCCCTGCAGCTGGTGCAAATGACACTGCTAAAACAAGCGCACTTACTAGAAACCCACAACTTCATTCGGCCCCATCAGATCATCCTCAGCACAGCTTTACCATACATTGCCTAAATTCGTCCCCCCCTTTCCCAACCTCAGTTCCGCCTTTTAAATCGTAGCCAGTCGTAAATGTGTCATGTGCGACCGGACGTGAATTGCGTGCAACTTCGTTCAGTGGCGTAATTTCAATTTCGGAGCACGCGCAGAGAGAATTCACGCAATATATGGCGCACAAAGGGACTTACCTCCAAACATGAATCTATTGTAGCACTATAAGTGCCAGCATGTACTGAGAGCCCATGACTGTTATTGCATGCTGGCACTTGTAGAACTGCAAGCGACAGGATTCACATTGGAGCAAATGCATACTTTCACTTGTAGTTCCACAGTAGTGTTCAATAAAAGTGACCCATAATAAAATTTCAAAAAAAATCTCCAATAAAAGTGCCCCTATAATAATAAAATAACTGTTCCCTAATAAATACTTACCTAAAAAATCTTCTTTTCTTCTTGGTCCATGGGAAGCAAGTAATTCATAAGAGTTTCTTTTAAAATAAGTACAAAACAAACCAAAAAAAACCAACAACCTAAAACGACCTCTTCCGAGGAGCACACCCTGCAGAATGATGGCAGCATCTGTGAGCCTGGCTAGTAAATGGCTGGGCAGCTAATCAGAAGTGGTCTGTTATACTGCGCAGCTAAGTGTTTTTCTTGATCATTTATTTCCATTGCAGCCTGTGGATTAGATTTCACTTTATATAAATAATTGCAGCTCTACCTCACACTTAACTAATACAAATATTCTAAATCCTATCCTAGCCTAGAGCAAAATACCTCTCACACGTCCCCTTTTATTTCAAATATTACAACTGAATTTCAAATACTATAGACAGATGTCCAGTCTCTAGAAAGATGGGGCTTATCTTGCTTTTCCTTATGTCCCTTTCCACGGTTATAACCATGGTACATGACAACGATATGATCGGTTGGTTGGATTTATGTAATGTAATGTTGTGTTTTTATGTGGAGTGGGGAAGACGAGCTTGGTTAAAGTGAAAATAATGTCCAGAGCTTTCATACTGATTTACCACCCGCCAGATCCCTGTTTCCTGCTGAAGGACATCCTGAAAGTCATTTGGCTTCATAATTCTCCAAGGACCCAGAGGAGAAAAATAGAAATTTCATAGGAATTCTCTCCTTAAGTTATTCACCTAGTGCACTGGTCCCCTAAACACGGCGGTCCAGATTCAAGTCCGAACGCAACTTGCGGTTTATAAAGAGCACGGAACTTGAGCGTATTTCCACCCATATTCAAATCCAAGCGGATCTCAAGATGCGTTTGGATTTGAACCAGGGTAGACGTACGCTCTACCTAAATGTTGCCTAACAGACACAACAGAGGGCAGAATATGCACAGGAATATGTGGAATATAAGGTCACATCAGGATATATACATAAAAATGATGTTATAAAAAGTCAAAACAGTATAACTATTATTACAAATATGGTTGGTAAAAATGTATATATTTTTTTATTATACATTAAATCAGTGGTTAAAATCTGGAGGTGGTGTTATGGAAATTTAGAAGTGGCAGTATGAAAAATGTAATAGGAATGTAAGTGAATGGAATGTGATAGTTTTACAATGAAGGCAGTAGGAGAAGTTGCAGTATGACATACCTCCGTATACAACCCCACTACCACCACTGCATTAAATACATAAATAAAGATGCTATCAACGCGCACTGTACATATGAAGGGCCTGATTCATTAAGAAAACTAAAGCAAAAAAAATAAGTAACTTTGCACCTTGGCAAAACCATGTTGCATTGGATGGGGAAGCAAATTTGAAATGTGGTGGCAGATTTATAGTTGGGGCAAGGTATGTCCTAGATCAACTGTAAATTTCAGTGTAAAAACAAAGCTTATGTGCAAAATTATAAACTAATTTACACCCCTTGCATTGTAACATGGTTTTGTCCAGGAGAAAACGTACACATTTTTTGCCTTACTTACCTTAATGAATCAGGCCCGGTGAGTTTTTATGACCTACCTCATTTGCATACACATTTTTTATGCTAGTTAGTGGTACACATTATCATCATCATCAACATTTATTTATATAGCGCAAATTCCATAGCGCTTTACAAATGGGAACAAACATTAATAAAACAATACTGGGTAATACATACAGACAGAGAGGTAAGAGGGCCCTGCTCGCAAGCTTACAATCTATGGGACAATGGGAGTTTGATACACAAGGGCACGTGTTACATCATATTGCACATTGGACCAACTAGAATGCTAAGGTAAAAAGTATTGAGTGGGCTGTGTGATCAGTCACACAGCAAAGTTGGCCAGAGGGTTGTTGTCTTGTGTTAGCTGTGTAGAGGGTGGTAATAGGGTAACCTAGGGAGATTAAGATGGTGGTTGAGGAATATTATAAGCTAGTCTTTGAGTTTTCAGAGAACGCTTGAAGGTTTGAAGGCTAGAGGAAAGTCTTACTGTGCGAGGGAGGGAATTCCACAAAGTGGGTGCAGTCCGAAAAGAGTCCTGTAACCGAGACTGGGAGGATGTGATGAGAGTAGAAGAGAGACGCAAATCTTGTGCAGAACGGAAGTGTCAAGTTGGGAGATATTTTGAGACAAGTGAGGAGATGTATATTGGTGCAATTTTGTTGCGTTATCATAAATGCTTGTTCAGGTAAAAAAAAAATGTCTGTCTCCATTGTGTGGTAAACGGTGCACTATAAAACACAGACTTCAACTCATCTGAACCCTGAAATTGTCGATAACGTCTGTAGCATCTGGGACACACATAAATAAATTGATTTGCTCTTATTTGATATTTAGGTTCCGGTTTCACTTGTTATGAGCAAATATTACAGAGTTCTTTACTGCAAACCCCCGTTTATCCCCCTATTCCACTTCTGCATTGTTTATACACCTCTTATCGTGGGTTTTGGTTCAATAGCATGAACCAATGGGCAGCATGGTGGCTTAGTGGTTAGCACTTCTGCCTTACAGCACTTGGGTCATGAGTTCGATTCCTGACCATGGCCTTATCTGTGTGGAGTTTGCATGTTCTCCCCGTGTTTGCATGGGTTTCCTCCGGGTGCTCCGGTTTACTCCCACACTTCAAAAACATACTGGTAGGTTAATTGGCTGTTATTAAATTGCCCTTAGTCTGTGTATGTTAGGGGATTTAGATTGCAAGCTCCAGTGGGGCAGGGAAGGGACTGATGTGAGCAAGTTCTCTGTACAGCGCTGCGGAATTAGTGGCACTATACAAATAAATAGATGCTGATGATGTATATCATGCAAATGATAAAAAAAATGCAGATAAGAAGAGATTTAAGGCTAACCATAAAATATATGTAAAAAAGAATGAACAGGTTGATAGCGTATAATATTCACAAATGCGTGTACTTGTCAGTGAATAGAGTCTTAATCAGGCCTCAGTAATGTTTTACAATAGAAGCTCCATTTCCAAATGGAAACAAAATCCGCCATTTAGTTGTATGCTTATTAAATACTAACTTTACCTTACAGGTCGGCCGAGTAGAAGCATCTTGTAGGTTGGGGGATTTGCATGCTTATTATCCCAACTAGCATGCCAAACAGCCGAACTTGCATTTAATTTGTCGCCCCTTGCTCTATATCCTCGGTCCAGCCAGGGAGTATTGCTCTTGGAGAGTAGGGGGCTGGTAAGTAATAAGTAATTAGAATATAGAGCACATTTCTTATCTGCCCCCCTCTCGGGAGAATGGGAGAAAGGAGATTTCTTTAGGCAATGAATAGCCTGTAGTTAACAAAAGATGACCTGACTCAGAGGTAACAGTTCCTGTTAATGGAAAAAAAATATAATTGGAGATGCGTAGATAGAGAAACATGCTCTGCATCTCATCACGTCTTAACCTTTATGATATCTCCAAGTGCTATAGATAATATCACAGACACAGAGCTAGCACAGTCTCAGAGCTACTGCCCACTGAGGGGAATTAATCATTTATCCATTACAAGATTAGAATTGTAAATGGCATTCTACATCAAACGGTAGTGTTAAGACTTCCCGGCATGACAATTTATGATGCTATCATAATATTTCTATTAGCAAAATCGGACGTGAAAAGTGTATGTATTTGTCTAGCTCTCAGCCTTAAAAAAATGTAACCTTGCAATGCAAAATATAACAACATTTAAGCGACTTGTGTTGCCGGTATTCCGTAAGGATAATACGCGTAATGAAGGGAGTGAAGAGTTGACACCAGCCTCTATGATATTTCAAGTGCTATAGATAATATCACAGGCTCAGAAAAGCTCCCTCAGGCCTTTTAAGGAAAATGAATAATTTCTCTATTACGGGATTTAAATTCTAAATGGGATTTTATATCCTTCGCCATTCTGATGATGTGGCGGCAGCCTCTGAAATGCTGAGCCTATATAATCCTTAATGATCTTATAATGTCTCTTACTTAAATTGGAAGTGAGTTGTACAATATGTGTGTTTATGGCACTTTCCCAGAATTATGTATCAGGAATGTAACAGTGTAACTCATAAGATAACATTTCACCTGCCGAAATGGAAGTACTGTTGCTATGGTAGCTGAAAGGTTTTCTCTTTTTTTCCAACAATATACAGAGAGAGATGGGGCAGGTTCATTCATAAACTCAGGTGCAATAGTGTAAATTTGCAGAAAACCCATAGCAACCAAGTTTCGATCACTCTATCATTACACAATTTTTTGTGGCGGTGCGGGGCTGCCATGGGAACAATAGGAGGCCCTCTTTGCTGCTAGTAGCTTGCGATGGCTCACCTGGGATGCAAAATCTAATTAACAGTCTGATATTCATTGGAGACCACTGCAAGAGTAGAAAATAATAATGGAATCAGAACACAGACCATAGAGACAAGCCAAAGTTCATGGCAAGCGGCATAGCATCAAAGTCAGTAGATAAACGGAGATCTTGGTCACTAGCGAACAATCATATTCAGGAAACAAGCCAAGGTCAATAATGGATAGTCAGAAAGAATAAGGACACATGGGTCTGATTCATTAAGGAACTTAGGCAAGAAATTGAGCAAGTGTTCTTATTTAAGTGTTCTGGACAAAACCATGTTGCAAGGGATGTAAATTAGTTTATTATTTTGCACATAATTTGAACACCTGTATGCCCATATTCAGCAACAAGCGGATCTGAAGAAAGGGATCTTGTTGAATATGGATAGAAGTACGCTCTGCCTATACGGCACATGCAGACTGACAACACACTGCAATATACAAACAATACATATGTACAATATAAAGTCCCAGCAGAATGCACAGAAAAAAAAGTATTCAATTATTGTCACCTAACAATGGTGATAGAGTCCCGAACTTGCAACCTCTCAGAATACATAGACCACTTCCACCAACATCTGATCTGCACATAAAGGAGCTACTTAAAAGACACTTCCTATATTCTTAAGCTTTTAAATGATCTCGAGTGGAGAGACGACTATTACACGCCACCTGCATCACCTCCCTGTATACAGTTATCAAACACGATAGCGGTGGCACACACAACAAATACTTCCTTCAACAAGAAACCTATATACCCAGCACCCATACAGAATTCCTCATAGATAAAATGTCTTTCGTCCCCAACCACAAATACTTCTGGTACTTGTGGTTGGGGTTTGTGGTTTGTGGTTACAAACAGATGAAAGGGACAGCAATGGGGACAAAATGCGCACCAAGTTATGCTAACCTCTTCATGGCCAATTGGGAGGAGGAAAACATATGGAAGGACAACACCCACCATCCCAACAACATTCTATGGCAGAGAGACATAGATGATGTCATCTTTATCTGGAAAGGTAACCACAAAGACAAAACCACCTTCACCAACTACATCAACAGCAACAAACTCAACCTCCATTTCACCACCAACATCAATAGCAAACAGGTGGAATTTCTAGACCTCACCATTTACATTGAAGATGGAGACCTGCACACAAATACCTACTTAAAACTAGTAGACTGCAACAATTACATCCCAGCCACCATCACAAACACTGGCTACAGAATATCCCTGGAGAACAATTCAGGAGGCTCAGAAGAAATTGCTCCACTATATATAGGTTTGAGAAACAAGTCACAATACTTTAAAAAAATCCAAAAGAGGATATACAACCTCTCATTCCTCAACAAGGACCTAGAAAAAAACAAAAAAGCCAGAAAGAGACCACTTACCCCAACTACATAGATGAGAAGAAATTGACTTCCTCGCCCAGTTTAACAGCCACCACAAATAACTAGAAAGAATCCTGAAGATACATTGGCACATGCTCCTACAGAACGAGATACTGAAAGAAACACTCTCCCAAATCGAAGGAAGGATAATTGACAAGAAAGCTAGGAATCTAAAGAGCTTCCTCACATCAAGTTTCATGCCCAAAGATGATAAGAAGGGGCCTGATTCATTAGTGATCTTATCTGCAGTTTTGCTTATCTTAAGCAAATCCACTCTGTGCATGCTCAAAAAAGGGAGATAAGAAGCAAAATCCACTGCGTAAGTGAAGAATTTCTTAAGTTAAGATGAAAATCCATCTTAACTTCACTCTTATCTCCCCGTTTTTTTTTTAAAATAAGCATCTTAACTTTTGCACAAGATAAGATTACTAATGAATCAGGCCAAAGATTATTACCTGGCTAGGAGAAAAAAGAAACAGATTTTTACTACTGCAACAGATGTCTCGCATACAAAACTACAAATCACACCACCACGAAACTCACCACTGCTTTTATCTGTTGGTGATGGTCATATTTTCGACACTTAATCTGTCGTCAGTTAGGCTGTCGGCACCAAAATGTTGCCAGTTTAACTGTCGACTGATTAATTCCGTCTACATGCTTAAAACGTGGACACTGTGGTTTTCGACTGTAATAATATCGCCAGTCGCAATGTTGACATTAAACAGCAATGCCGCCGGACCCACGGGCACAAAATAGTTATAACAAATAAATAAAAACTGTACTAAAAGCTGCAAAATACCCCCCTCCCAAAATACATGAAAATTTGTGCTGGAGCCGGTGGATCTCGCAGCAATAGAGTCTCCAGACCCGCCAGCCTCTGCACACAAAACTTAAAACATAACAAAAAGCGTGCCCTCCCTTCCCCAATCAGATTAACCCTAGTACTGCCGAACTAGTGCTTGTACTAGCAAAATCTGGGAGACAAAGCATGAGGTCTCCCAGTTATTACTAGAACAAGCATCTGGCACTATAGCAATAAAATGCTGAAAGCACTCAGGCTCTTCCCACACCCCTGGGCGGTGGGTGTGGGCAATAAAATATTTTATTATAGTAAAGTTTTGTGTTGGTGCACTACAGGTGCCAGAAAGCCCTGACTGCCATAAACAGTTTGGGCATGGTGGTGTTTGTAGTACTACAAGCACCAGCATCCCCATGGCCGCAAGGGCATACAACACCAACAGTTTCTTCTATACTGCGCCAAGGAAACCTCCAACATCTTGCGGCATGCCTACATGTCCGTCATCACTATCAATCGGCACTTATGCCCTGCAGCTGGTGCAAGTGATACGGTTGAAAAACACGTACCTTAGAGATGTCTAAAGCTTGAATCGCACCTCTTGTGCATGGGCTCAGCCTTTACACACCCTTATTGTACATTGTCTACGCTAGTCTTCCCATTTCCCACCCAGATCCACCCTTCAAATCATAGGCAGTCGGAAGTGTAATTTATGTGCGATCATCTTTGGCGCAAGTCCCAGTTTTGCGCATACGGTGGCTAAGTGGTTAGCAATTCTGCCTTACAGCACTAGAGTCACAAGTTCAATTCCCAACCATGGCCTTATCTGTGTGGAGTTTGTATGTTCTCCCTGTGTTTACGTGGGTTTCCTCCGGGTGCTCCGGTTTCCTCTCACACTCCAATAACATACTAGTAGGTTATTTGGCTGCTATTAAATTGCCCTTAGTCTGTGTGTCTATCTGTGTGTGTGTTATGGGATTTAGATTGTAAGCTCCACTGGGGCAGGGACTGATGTGAGGGAGTTCTCTGTACAGCGCTGCGGAATTACTGGCGCTATATAAATAAATGGTAATAATAATAATAATACTCAGAGCAAAAATATGTAAAATATCATCTTTTTCTTTATTCCACCACAGCTATATTGTGCACAAAATTATTTATATATTGTCTGCTCCGGACTATATTTTCTTTTGTTTTGCACATACACAGTGGTCTTAATTGTCCTGGTTGCACTTTCTCAAATGATTCTATTCACTTGTACACAGTTCATTAATTTCAAAGGAGCACACCTCTATTTCACTGATTCTAATTTGCTTTTGCTTTGGACAGCTTTATTTTCACACTGATTTAGAGTCTAGTTTGGAAACATCCCCATTTCAACTCTTAGGGCTAGATTTATTAAACTGCGGGTTTGAAAAAGTGGAGGTGTTGCCTATAGCAACCAATCAGATTCTAGCTGTCATCTTGTAGAATGTACTAAATAAATGACAGCTAGAATCTGATTGGTTGCTATAGGCAACACCTCCACTTCAAACCCGCAGTTTAGTAAATCTAGTCCTAAATCTCTTTGGACATTTTATATTTGGCCTCTGGTAGGTGTAAAATCACTCCTTCTTGTTGTATTTACTCTAAATGAGTTCCACCATCTGTAAATCTATACAATGTGTTAAATAATATCCTCGCTTGTAGAACAGAGATTATTTTAGCTGGCACATCCCTCGCCTAAAAAATAATCTGGTATGAGGGAGTGCGATTTTCTCTAGCCAGAAACCAATAGGTCCGGTGGTTCTAGTTAAATAAACGCTCGCTTTGGATAATGTAATCAAAAGTTGAAATAAAAGCGCAACACAAGACTCAAACTAAGTTGTCGATTTAACCACTTTAAGATTGAGCTAGACTGCGGATGCTTTTCACAAACATATCACGTCATAAGAACCTTCATATTTCCAGTGTAGGTTGAACGTGGGAGTGGGCCATTAAATAAATTGCATTATGTTCTTGGTTCGATTAATCCTTTTAAGAGAGGCTTCTTGAGCTTCTATGCATTTTTTTTTTTAAGATGTCATGCGAGTGTCTAATATAGGATGTGATATATGCGAGTCATAAAGTGCTCAGGAGTAAGACCAATTTGCTGTGTCAGCCAGAAGACAAGGACCAGAGGAAGTATAGGAAAACACAAGATGATTTACATTTTCAACCAACAGTTCCTTTCGTAGCAAATGATTTGTTACATTAACCTAACTGTATTATTTAGGGAGTGTTCTACCCATGTGATCTCTGCATGAACCCCTGTCGTCAGCTAGTATGCCAGGCTCATTCTCCCTCTTATCAACAGCAGAAACAATTCCAAGAAGGATTATGTCTATTCCCATTTACTCACTCATCACTCAATTTTTTTAAACAGTTAGATTGATTTAAAAGTACACATATTAATATTCCCGTTTGTGCTGTTCATTATCTAGCATTAGGGAGAGACACTAGAAACGCCTCTTTTCCATAAGGAAATCAGATTTGATTTTTTTTTTTAATTAGCAGGTATTGATTAAAGCACAGGGGACGCTTTCAACTTGGATGTGTCAGATTTTGGACTCACTGCTAATTCTGCATTTTATACCATATTTTGTGATAGGTTCATTAGCGAAAAAGCAAAGACTGCTCTTTAAAGAGACCTATGGCAGCCCTTTGTGTTTGTAATAAGTAATCTTTCTTTCTTTCAAGCTGTAATTCTGTGTAATACTGATGATATCAAAAGCTGCTCTTCAAATTTTACATTCGCAGTTTCATATTTTTTATGTTTGTAGATTGTAATTGCAAGCGAGTTTTTTTTTTTTGACCGCATTGTCATTTTAACGCTGTTTTTTTTTTTATTATTTTCGAGCGAGTCAACTTTACCCGCGATTCAATTCCATTTTTAAAGCTCCCGTTTTTTTCATGAAACAGTCCTCTCTCGCGCTCCGGTGGAGGGTCTATTGAAAGTATAGGTTGTGGGAGAGGCAGCCGTTTTAAAAGCTATTCAGTTGTTTTTTAACGCAGTGCGTTAAACAGGAAAATATGCTGTTTTATCTCGCACCTCTTTGGGGTGTGTTAAAAATAAAAAAAACCTCTGAAAAATATTTGAAATCATGTAATAATGTGAAAAAAAAGTTAAGTTTATCCCTAATTTAAAATATTAAATCAGGCGCTACAAAATGAAAGAAAAAAGTATAGGTAAATTAAGACTGCAGCTGGACGTGGGATAGTGAATTCCCACAATAGCAACACAAACACAAACAAGATAGTTCTGTGCAATTCTTAAAGCCAGATTATATAGTATCCAAATAAATACAGAAGCCAAGCCACATTCATAGGTATCAATAAGTAGACATTCCCTATAAACTAGATATAGTCCATATATATAAGTGTATAAATTTATATTTATTATAAACAAATTAAAAAGTAGAGATTCTTAATTGTTGGCATATGCCATAAAATCAGCAATAATATTGTATATCTTGATGGTACCAAATTGATACATAAGTAAGATACAGATGTAACAATAATATAAATCAATAACACAGTAGATTCAGACCCTATTTGTGCATATGTGGTCGACAAGCTCTTAGGAAATAGTATACCCAAAAATGATTAGGACTCAAGACCTATGCAAACATAAATAGGAAAGAACTATATAGATAGTCAGTATTTTGGGCTCATGGACTCATGTATTCCCAGAGTCCTCGCTTCTTAGAGCTGTGACGATTTCCTGCTGAGCAGAGGTCACGTGAACGCGGGTGCGCACCCTATTTTAGTTGTATGGAACAATTAGCAGGATACAAGTTTCCTAGAGAAGTTGGTTCCTTCCAATGAAGTGATATACACTATCTGATTCGGGTCTCTCAGATCCACGGGTATGTGATAGATAGGACTCACTGACGCGTTTCGTCCGACAAGTGCAGACTTTTTCAAAGCAGTTTATCACTAATGCCTAACATATAAAAGTTGATTTTCTTGTGAAAAAATAATGAAATAAAAAAATAAAATAAAAATAAAATCACTAATTAACTATATTTATATATGTTTTTGGTAGAAATATGTACGTAGTAATGTGTTTTGACATGGTATTGATGATTCTATGGTAAAAAATATGCTAAAGAAAGTACTGTAATGTAGATATTATCAATGTTTAATGCAATCTAATGTATGAAAATGTATGCAAAAATTTATTGGGGTGTTATACATGACCGCGTTTAAGCTCCGCTTCAGTCCCCTATAAACTCTCAAAAAAAATGATTAACGCGCAGGAGCAGCGTTTCCTCTTTTTCAATTGAATTGCACGAGTTTTCGCGCTGCGCTAACTAAAAACAGTCGCTATTGCAGTTAAAAACCCGCAGGAGAATTTTTTTTTTTTTACACCACAGTAAAAAAAAACAACAACTCGCTGACAATTGAATACCCCCCATGCGTTGATACATATTAATCACCTTTACAACATTCAAAAAGGATTAAACATTTTTTTTACGGACCATTAAACCCAAATATAATCATTTTTATTCATCCCTCCCTTAGTTATAGTCATTCCTCAGGCTGTACAGGGATTCACAGAGAACCAATAAAATGGAAATATATAGTTTCGATTGTGATTGGTAATTAAACACCAATCATTATTAAAATGTAAGATGTGTGACCTGAGCAGGGGATCCCTGTTTACTGGATCATTGTAAACAAGACGGTCATCAGCGTCTCTTTGTTGACAGCTGACATAAGTCCCCCATAACTTTCCATTGCTTAAGAGGTTATCGGCCCATTCCAGAAGCTCCGTGACATATTGACATGGGGCCTGCTTCATTAAGGAAAGGAAAGCAAAAAAAAAGAGTAACTTTGGATCTTGGCAAAACCATGTTGTATTGGAGGGGGAGGTAAATATAAAATGTGAGGACAGATTTATAGTTGGGGTAGGGCATGTCCTAGATCAACTTTTAATGTTAGTGTAAAAAGAAAAGCTATCAAGTATTTGTGTCCTACATGAAAATATAGCCATTATTTTCCTTATGTGCAAAATAATAAACTCATTTGCACCCCTTGCATTGCAACATGGTTTTGTCAAGGCTTAAAGTTACTAATTTTCTTGCTTTCCTTTCCTTAATGAATCAGGCCCATAATTATTAAAGATTTTTTTTTATCCTGGTCTGTTTAGGAATGATTAAAGTTGGGGATAACTACTGGAGTAAAAAATGTCAAACTAACCATTACCATAATCATCATCATCATCATGACTACTCCACATTGGAATTTTCTTATGTAGACATTAAAAACTGTTTTGTTTGGTTCCGTGGTAATAATTCCAAATATATTCCATAATGTAACAAATGAATAATCTCAAAAGTGTGAATACATTTTATAATTCCTGTCTAGAATGTATAGCAGAAGAATTTAAAACTGCAGAGGTTTTGAAAATTGACACTTAACCTGCTTAACCAAACTCAACTCAACAGTATTTATTTGAAAATGCAAGAGCAAGGTAACAAGATTTGAGGTTTCTGTGAATGCTTTAGGTTTGAGAAAATTAAGAAATTATGAGAGACATTGGAGCATGTTTTACAGTTTACTAAACTATGTATTTAGTAATTATGATGGGTAGGGCTGGTTGGGATAGCAGAGGGTCATTTAAATCAGCAGGCACTGGAAATGTCTTGGCTTCTTGCCTCCACCTTGTTCTGCTTGTTTCCACCATGCTTGCCTCCACCTTGTTCTGCTTGCCGCCACCCTGTTCTGCTTGTTTCCACCATGCTTGCCTCCACCTTGTTCTGCTTGCCTCCACCTTGTTCTGCTTGTTTCCACCCTGTTCTGCTTGTTTCCACTATGCTTGCCTCCACCCTGTTATGCTTGCCTCCATCCTGTTCTGCTTGTTTCCTCCATGCTTGCCTCCACCTTGTTCTGCTTGTTTCCACTATGCTTGCCTCCACCCTGTTCTGCTTGTTTCCACTATGCTTGCCTCCACCCTGTTCTGCTTGTTTCCACCATGCTTGCCTCCACCTTGTTCTGCTTGCCTCCACCTTGTTCTGCTTGTTTCCACCCTGTTCTGCTTGTTTCCACTATGCTTGCCTCCACCCTGTTCTGCTTGCCTCCACCCTGTTCTGCTTGTTTCCTCCATGCTTGCCTCCACCCTGTTCTGCTTGTTTCCACTATGCTTGCCTCCACCCTGTTCTGCTTGCCTCCACCCTGTTCTGCTTGCTTCTAATATGCTTGCCGTCACCTTGTTCTGGTTGCCTCAACCTTGCTCTGCTTGCCTCCATACTGGTTCTACTTGCCTCCACCCTGGTTCTGCTTGCCTCTACCTTGTTATGCTTTCGCTCACCTTGTTCTGCTTGCCTCCACCTTGCTCTGCTTACCTCCATCCTGGTTCTACTTGCCTCCATCCTGGTTCTACTTGCCTCCACCCTGGTTCTGCTTGCCTCCACCCTGGTCCTGCTTGCCTCCACCTTGTTCTGCTTGCTTCCACCCAGGTTCTGCTTGCCTCCACCCTGGTTCTGCTTGCCTCCACCTTGTTCTGCTTGCTTCCAATATGCTTTTGTTCACCTTGTTCTGCTTGCCTCCACCTTGACATGCAGCTGGCCATGCCTGAGAGGCCCATGTTTAACTGAATATTGAGGAGATGTTTTGTTCTGCAGAGTATCCACTCCGTATGCCACTACAGACATCTCTTTTCATGGCTAATAAATTTATTTGTAAGACTTCACAAGTACAGCTTGATGAGAATTAAAAGACAAATTGATATTGATCGGATCAAGATTGACCAGACGTTGCATTTATTAGAAAGAAAGTACATCATTACAAGGATAGGTATATAAGGGAAATTACAAAATTAATTAATTGTAGAATTTTCTATCTGTCTGCTACTTTTTCTCATTTGTATTCTGTGGCTGGGATCCATCTCTTTTACCAGGTGTAGAGTTTCATATATGACAATAAATGCGGCTCTCAGTATGCTGTTCTCTGACACTGGCTGAATATCACCCAATATAAATAATGCCCCGAGACATTTAATTCGTTTTGGACTACCCATGGACCTGGGATGTCAATGGACAGGAACAAATTGATTCTATCCCTGCTGTACAATCACATAAGTGCAGCCCCTATTGTAAGTCATGTGTCCAAACTGCGAAACTTCTATAATCAATGCAGGGGGTGGTTAGGACTCTCAGTGACTACAGTATGATGCCACTGGTATTCCGTCAGATGTGGGGGCTCGTTTAGAAGAGTAGGTGAGGTGGGGATCGGACATCTCCTGACTCCTGACACTAAGGAGTCTATTTATGCGATCAGTCATAAAACCCATAGAAAACAGTTGTTTTCTCAAAAGAATGGTCATCGCACAATTTATGAAGAGGTTAGCGCAGGAGAAATCAGAGATTTCTCCTGCACTAGCCTACTTTTTATGGGTTACCGCAGTCCCCATACAACTTTATGGTAGTAATTTACTAAGCAGCGTAAAGCATTGCTTTTCGTTTCAAACTAATGCAATCTTAGGTGTGGGGGTAAATGTATCAAGCTGAGAGTTTTCCGGCGGGTTTGGAAAAACAATCAGATTCTAGCTATCATTTTTTAGCACAATCTACAAAATGACATCTAGAATCTGATTGGTTGCTATAGGCAACATCTCCACTTTTCAAACCCGCCAGAAAACTCTTAACTTGATACATTTATCCCCTGGTGTTTTCTGGAGCATGTGGTTGTAGACAAAAACAGTTAGGGATTGAGCGATACCCAAAGTTGCACCCAAAACGTTCAGAATTATGCGAATTTTATAACCTTCATAATGCAGGGATTGATTTTTTTTTCAGATTTCCAACGGGTAGAGAACTAACTGCATGTTGCTTTTTCCTGCTTTGTAGCGTAATACTGCAGCAAATCAACTATACATAAAATTGACATTTATAAAGATTCAATATCAGTAGCACCCGATTAGTCCCGCTATTATCTCTGCCCGTGGTTGATAATGCATCCTTTGTGCACGTTCTGTGCAGTAATGATAATATAACATTATTGGCAAATTAAATACCCATGTACAGATCTACCGTAATAAATGTCATTGTTCCCCAGTGAGATATTATGTTCTAGGCTATATTGGTATTTTCTGTGCTGGGGTGATATAACAGTATCCGTGTTATTTATTATAATAGAACAATGCATTTGTCCAAAGCTCGCGGCAACTCTTGGTTAGGTGGAAGTTTTGTCATTCTTATCCATTGCACTGCACTGTGGAATGTATTCAGGCTGTTTATACTATAGAGGCGATAGTGAATAATATTGTAATACATACTCTAATGTCGCTCAGAAGCATAAAACGGCAGTCAATTTATAACACAAAATACCAATAACAAAACTTAATAAATAACACCATTAAAGTAACGCCAAAACAAGATAATTTTTTACCCACTCGGAGCATTCAATAAATTATTCCTTTACTGGCTGCAGGCAAGCCTCGGCTCACAAGCTTAGAAAGTACCTCCATTTTATTGGGCTTCAGTTCAGCAATTTATTATTATACCAGGGAGCTACAAACAGTATCCAAATTATTAATTGCCTGGGGCAGTCCAAGCATGCAAAATTGGTGTTTTAGGGACCACATTTAACCCTCTCTGTTCTCCTTTGCATCCACATCATAAAATGCTGTTTAACCAGGTCTAAGAACCTTTTTTTATAATAATTCCACATCTCCTTCATGCCCGGATGTCTCCAGTTTTTAAGTGAAACAGGACATCCTGGAACTATAATCAGATCAACAGAATGTTCAGAGCAGCACAGAGTATTTCAAGAGAGGGGTATTTAAAAAGATGAGTGGATTGATCTTGATCTGTCCACTGATGTAATTATGTTAATCAACGTAGAAGCCAGATGTGCGCGCTTGATCACCCCCCATAATTCTCCTGCCGCAGCCACTAACGGTGTCTATGCCTCCTGTTATTCAGTCATATAGGGGGAGACTTTGAGAGCCCTCCAATTTTTTTGGGCTCCTATGTTAATGTGACAGGGGCAGTGATATGATGTGAGGAGGCAGCAGGAAGCCACAGACTGACAGTTATATAGCAGAAGGAGCAGGGTCCCCAGTATCACAAACTATAGATGTCAATCTTCTGCCAAACTGTTGAGGGAAGACAGTGGTGTCAACTGCGCCTCTGTACAAAGCAAACTTTTAGAAGTTGTTAAAAGTTTAGTATATGTGATCCCGAACCTTCTAAGGTATTTATTTTATGCCAAGTTTTTAAACAATGCCTTTAATTACTGTGCAGTTAGGAAAATAGTTCTGATTATGTAGTGCAGTGATTTCATTGAAACTAGGGTTGAAAAATTCTAAATTACTGAAGTAGTCATTAAAAATGTAAATGAATCCTAATATAACATCTAAACTAATGCAGCATCTTTTGCAAAATAGTACATAGGTCCAGTGACAAATTATATTTCGGGCGTTTAGGGTGGCTGTGAGACCAGACCTTCCCGTCAGAAAGCAATGCAAGTGTGACCTTGACAAGTGTCCAAATGAAAAGTGTCTATTTTGCCAGCAAAAAAATAAACTCAAGAGTGGTCCAAAGGGCATTTGGAAGAATTATAAGATTTCAGTGTTTGATCTAATACAAAAATGATGTAGAGTAGAGGCAAGGATATAACTAGATATTTGTGAACCCCAAAGCGAAATTATGCATGGGCCCCGATGTACCACCCAATGGTAAAAAGCACACAAACGCAAATGGGACTTTGACATTGTAACCCCCCTCCCCCGCCCACACCTGGAGGCCCCATAGAAGCTGAACCCACAGATACGGGGTTAGGCTGTTGGCTCATGGTTGTTTTAATCTGCCTCTGTGCGCTGTAATCAATAGAAATAATGTGGACAATAGTTGAATGATGGGTCGCACATTTGTATGATAGCCATCATCACTGTGTGATGTGCTGCAGAATGTATGTGGGACTGTGCAACGTGCTGCAGAATGTATGTGGGACTGTGCGATGTGCTGCAGTGGGATTGTGTGATATGCTGCAGAGTTTATGCTACACAAAGTATGAGTGTATGATGGACTGCAGAGTGTGCTGGAAGGTTGTGCGATGTGCTGCAGAGTTTAAGAGGGGCTGTATGATATAATAGGATATGCTGCAAAGTGCATGGCATGCTACACTGCATACGTGCCAACTCTCCCGGAATGTCCGGGAGACTCCCGCATTTTGCGAGAGTCTCACGGACTCACGGGATAGTGTGGCAATCTCCCGGTTCTGCCCACTTTACTAGAAAGTGCCCACCTCCTAGTTAAGTGGGCAGAATTAGGTCTCAAACGCCGCAATTCCCAGGAACCGCGGCGTTTGGCCCCACCCCCCGCTGTCAAATGACACGCTTGTGTCAATACGTCACAGGGGCGTGTCCAAAATGACACACATTTTGGAGCCCCGTCCCCCATCACGCCCACCTCCCCCGGCAGGCTCCTGGAAACCAACTTTCTAAAGTTGGTAAGTATGCTACATTGTACTACAGAGTATTCTAATTATATTTTTGAGTTCTGACAATTTCCTTTTGAATGTAGAGATCTCTGTTGTTATTGAATTTTTATTTATGTCAAAAACAGCACTCACCTGACCCTTCCTGACTTGTGTGTGGCAAGGGGTTAATCATGTAAGACCTCCTGGTCTGTCTAAAAATGATGAAAAACACCTTAAACTTATACGGCATACTCTCTATTAATCCAAAACTGCCATCACCAGAATTTATTTTCAAAGAACCCACTTTGAGGGAGTCTTAGGGTATTCCCAAAATAACCTTCTCAAAATACAATCACAACTTATATCCCACTAGAACCTAATATAACCAGTTATCCTTAAACAAACAATTCCCTATATTCCAGTTATGTAGCATTTAATAAACAAGCTAACTGGAACATGAATTTGTTAATAACACAAATTCAGAATGTTATTAAATGCATTTTAATGTGGCAAATGCTTAAGGCATAACAAAAATGAGAAAACAAAATGACACACGGTAAAATAAAATAATGCAAACAATTTTCTTTAAAAATAAAACAGGAGAAATTCAGATATAGAAACTAACGTAATTTCTTGATTCTTGTACTGGGGAAAACAGAAAGTTGTACAGAACTTCACTAACCAGGGGGTATATTTACTAAACTGTGTGTTTGAAAAAGTGGAGATGTTGCCTATAGCAACCAATCAGATTCTAGCTGTCATTTTGTAGACTGCACTAAATAAATGAAAGCTATAATCTGATTGGTTGCTATAGGCAACATCTCCACTTTTCCAAACCAGCAGTTTAGTAAATCTAGCCCCATATCTTTTCCCCCTCTGTCTCCTCCTTTGTGAGGTCACTAAGAGAGAAGGCTAAGGACATTCTTTATGGTTAGTATTTAAGTTTGACATATGTCTTCTTCCTAATCCCACTGATGATAAATGCACACAGACATCGATGCCAGTTTGAATTATGAACATTATTCCTTTGATGTATTACATTGCCTATACAACTATATAATACTCCGGACCCTACAGAAAGTGTCCTTTGTGATTTCAAAGGGATTTTACATTTGCAGTCCCCCTTCCCTTGTGGAATTGTGCCGTAAGTATAATTTTTCAGGCTGTCAAAAAGCCATCCCATCTAGTTAAATATAAAAATCCATTGATATTTTGCTTTGTAAAATGATGTTTTGGTTTGTTGAAAAGCGGTAGAATTATGCAGCACCTCCATCACATTAAAATAGGCATTTACAATACAGAATCCTCTCTTCTCCATACAAATATAATATTGTGGTGGTCATGGGATAAGTGGTGGTGATTGGCCAGCTGCTCATGCCCGGGAATGTAGAATCCTTCCCCACAGGATTGTCTTGAAGGCTTGGGCCATTCCACGGTCACTTTCACTTATATGTTTGGTTTATTTGCACTTGGATTTGATGGGGTATGGTTGACCCTTATGGGCTCAACTCCAGAAGGTCTATGGTGTGGTCCTAGTGGCTTCTATCTCCCTGAAATCAGGTCTCCCCTTCTGGGGACACAAAAGTTGTGGTCCCTGGCTGAAGCTTTGTTGGATCCCAGGTCAAAGGGATCTATCTAATCTTGCAGCAAAGTGGTGTCTGAAGACCATTACCCCCTGTGAGGCCTGGTTCTAGAGGGTGGTGGATAAAGCGACCCTTCCTCTTTTGAGGAGGGCCTGAAGTATTGCAACCTGAAGTACTATTTTGTGTGCTTTATGCACTTATTTTTGTTATGAACCCCAAAATCAGCAACTGATAACCCTTGTACAGAACCTATGGTGTGGGATGTTTTTCTGCATTAGCAACCGCTTTTCCCAGACCCACACTGTTCACTGATACTCGGACATCCCCTGGACTTGATCCCAGTGTCTAGTTGTTTATCAGTTGTGAGTGAGGTAGAGTCAGGGGGACTCACAACTATGGAATAACACATAGACAAAACAAGACAGACAGGACACAATAGAGAATGGTCTATTGGCTAGTCTAGTCAGAGGACAGAAGAGGTACATGAAGTCAATAAACAGGCCAGGAGCTCAGCACAGCAGAGATCCAACAGCAAGGGGAAGAACAAAGAAGAAAAAAGAAAGAAGAAAGAAGAAAGATCACCAGCTCTCAGGCTAAAGAAGCAGGAACTAGCCTAGGTAAACCAAACTATAGCAATGCAATAATGCCAATGAGAGTATTTATGTAGGTCCTGGCCAATCAGCTGCTGGGTAGAAAACATGTGAGCAGCAAGTGAGCACTGCTCAGCTGTTAACTAATGAGCAGTGATGAGTCTAGCAAGAGCTGGTAATCAGCTGCAATGTGGATTCTTCGTTAGCAGCTCAGGCAGCAGGGTGAGTAAGGTTGCTGAGCAACAGACACACAACAACTCTGAATGGAATCCCGAGACAGAGCAGAAACAAAACACAGAACAGCAAAGACATAACAATTTTGGAGCACTGAGGTTTTTGAGAGCACCATCCCAGGCATTCAATAAAAAACAGGATTGAAAAGGGATGGTTAGACACTTGCCTGCAGCCTCAGGTTAGCGCTCAAGTAGGGCTCAGGCAACTGAGTAGAGACCTACAGGTTGCAGGAACTTGACAAAGGAGCAGGACAGTATGAGCATTTAAGTCCCATGAGCCCCAAAATTGCCAATAAGACTCTTTAGAATCCAAATGTATACTGATAGAGTTATAATGGGGCTCGTTTATGAGACACATGAGTGGCTAATCTAGACTCAAGGGCATCAGACTTAAAAGAGTAAATAAAAAATTGCAGGTAATATTGGGTCACCAGAAAGGTTATTTCTCCAAATGATGGACAGTTGATTGGTAAGTCTCAAACGATGATTATCCACAGGCCATATTTGTGGAATAGCCACACAAGGTCACTAAAGGGGTGGTAGGATTGCAGGGCTGGAGAGCAGATTATTCTTGGTTGCATCATTCTATTACACTTTTTTGTGGTTTGTCTATGGGGTATATTTACTAAACTGCGAGTTTAAAAAAGTGGAGATGTTGCCTATAGCAACCAATCAGATTATAGTTATAATTTATTTAATACATTCTACAAAATGACAGCTAGAATCTGATTGGTTGCTATAGGCAACATCTCCACTTTTTCAATCCCGCAGTTTAGTAAATCTAGCCCTATGGCAGATATTTAAGGTTGGCTGCGGAAGCAGCATGACTGTTCCTAATTATATTATAGCGCACCTGTTCTCGGCACTGAGTGGAGGCTGCCATATTTTGACTACAGAAGGTCAGAATGTAAATTAGAAAGACTGTGTGAGCTGCCTATTTCAAAATAAATATAGCTGCAACTAACTAATCCTTAGCGCATAAACATTGTTTAGCGAAGAGATACATGAATGCATCATGTGCCAATAATTCAATGCTATCTATTCATGAGGAAATATACAATGCCACTTAAATACTGTATCATATATCGCGCATCTGGAAACACAACAAACAGATTAATTGCTTTGATATATTGTATGTACAGTCAGGAATTGACATGTTGCATCAACATTATAACCAATTGGCATCCCACAGGTATTTAATCAATATCTCTCTGTCGGTGGGAGGATATTCCATTTTGTCAGCCTCTAATAATTATTGTTATTATAAATTTGTTAGGCGCCACAGTTCTTCGCAAAGCCGTACAGTAGGGAAAACAGGACATACATACAGCAAGGACATACAAGGTAGACAAAATAAACGCAGACATGAAAACAAAGGGTATGGAGGACCCTGCTCATTACAGAGCTTACATTCTAAGTGGAAGAGGGCACAGCTGAGACAAGAGGAACGAGTGTGGCTCAGAGTGAAGATTGGGACAGTTGTGAGGGTGTATTCGTGTGAATAGTGTTATCGGGATTAAGGTGAGCTCTAGAAAAGAGATGGGATTAGTGCCTCTAATGGTGTAGCGGGCTTCTGTGTCTTGCTTTCTTCTACTTAGCTCTCGGTGAAAAGTGACAGGATCCAGAATTAGAACATAGTAGACTTATTTAAATAATATGTCTTAACATTCTATATGGAAAATCAAACACAAGCAATTGAGTCCTAACGTTGCTTGCTCAGCGACATCTACAGTCAGGGCCTGGTTATCCAGTAGCCTGACTAGGCTGCAGCCTAGGGCGGTAGACTTTTGAGGGAGCAACATTGTGACAGGGAGAGGTATAAATGAAAATGAATTTTTAAATATTAGAGAATAGTTTTTCTACAAAGTAAAAATAAAACATGAAAGAAAAATATAAGGTTTTAATCATTACGTATTGAGTCATCATTGGGCGAGCGATTGAGGATAAGCGAGTAGGAGAGACAAGAATGGCGACAGATGCAGGTATAACAGTCCCCTCCACATCTTCACCCTCGATAGCGCTTGTGATCCTGTACAAAGCCAAGTGGAGCTGAGTTTCAGGAACATGGGAACAATAATATTGGTGGAGGAAGGAAGCCAAATTAAAATTAAGGACAGGTTTGTTTTTTCCTATTGCGTATTAGCCTGGTGGGGAAGACACAGGGTCGACTAGAAGCCTTAATCAGGCTTTGTCTACTGTCTGGAAAAGATCAGCCTGACTGCTTGCGCTTTGCGGGCCATACTGTAACAAATTTACTGACATTCGTTTATTTTTACAGATTGGAAAGGCAGCAAAGAAAAATGAAATCTTCATCATTCCTTATTTTAACTGTGCCGATATAAATTTGGATAATTAAACCAGTGATTCTGGCAAAAGAAACAGATTTTTATCTGTTTAAAAAGGCAACTACATTTCACAAGTTGTAGAAGGTATGGGAGCATTTAGGGAATAGTAATCACAACTTGGAAAAATGTTTAGAAAGAGAGCTACAGAAATGATGAATTTTATAAGGGCAAAGTTTGATCAGCACGTTGAACATTGTAGACTAGGATAGTGTACAATATGCAAGTATATACCATATATTAGCAACATTTCTAGAAATAGAAAGCAATCAATTGAGTTAAGTAAAAGCATACTGGAGATAATTATAATAATTTTGTTTAAATGTCTAAAACTGCACTGAAAATTATTTAAGGAAATACATTCACTGTATCAGTATGTAAAAAGGAAATCAGGTTAGCAATAACACATTGCACAAGATTGGAAGCCTAATCCCAAAATGTTTGAGTCCACGGAGCCTGCCGCAGAGAAGATACAACACTGGGACAGTGAGTACTATGGAGAGAGGTGGTTGAGGGAGAAGCAAAGACACTAAGGACAATGCCATTATAGAGAAACCCGAGGCAATGCGGAGTCTACAAATTCTTTAGAAGAGCTGCAAGTCTTATAAAAGTAGCTGAATGTTTGACCGAGAGAGCTGTCAACCTTACAGAGAGAGCTGCCAGTCTGAATAAGCTCCCAATCTAACAGGAAGAGCTGGCAGATTGCTAAAGAGGGCTGCCAGAATCAGAAATGGAAAATTTCAAGAGAGGAGATACCATTTTTTATGCTGCCAGAGGTCCACAGGGAGTCCAGGTCCAGTCCAGAGGTTCAGAGGGAGTCTAGCTCTGACCCAGAGGGAGTCCAGGTCTAGAGGTAAGGAGTCACAGAGAGAGTACAGGCCCAGTCCACAGGGAGTCTGGAATTATTCCAGCTTTTTGCAGACTATCCTGTTTCATTACAATTGTTCCAGGTGCCTGCTATTACTTCTGCTGTTACATTACAGCCTTTGATTCATGTTTCAAGAGTCCTCCTCCACAGTTCCAGAACTGTTCAGTGTCCATGGCAAGTGCGAGTAATTTGCTACACACTGCACAACACCATACATGGGGCTAACCACCAGCACTGAGGCCCACCAAAGCTAGAGGTTTGGCCTGGCACAACCCCACACTGCTGGGACTACTCCTACCCTCATATTTTGCATTTATATGTCCTTATTCTGGTGAAATGGGTTACTACCTCCATTGTCCTCTTACCAAGTATTATATATGTTCATATTTTATTAACTCAAAGAGGGAGCCCATATTCTGAGCTATATTGTTTTAGTTTTCATCTCCTGTTTTCATGTCTCCTATTTGAGACATTAGATGAGGGTGTACAGTCAAAGCCAAAAGTTTTGAGAATGACACAAATATTGTTTTTCACAAAGTCTGCTGCCTCAGTTTTTGTGATGGCAATTTGCATATACTCCAGAATGTCATGGAGTGATCAGACGAGTTGCAATTAATTTCAAAGTCCCTCTTTGCCATGGCAATGAACTGTGTCCCAAAAACAACATTTCCACTGCATTTCAGCCCTGCCACAAAAGGACCAGCTGACATCAGGTTAGTGATTTTCTCACTAACACAGGTGAGAGTGTAGATGAGGACAAGGCTGGAGATTACTATGTCAAGCTGGTTGAGTTAGAATAACAGATTGGAAGCTTTAAAAGTAGGGTGGTGCTTGAAATCATTGTTCTTCCTCTGTTAACCATGGTTCTATGCAAGGAAACAAGTGCAGTCACTTTTGCTTTGCATAAAAAGGGCTTCACAGGCAAGGATATTGCTGCTAGTAAGATTGCGTCTAAATCAACCATTTATTGGATCATCAAGAACTTCAAGGAGAGAGGTTAAATAGTTGTGAACAAGGCTTCAGGGTGGCCAAGAACTTCCAGTAAGCGCCAGGACTGTCTCCTAAAGTTGATTTAGCTGCAGGATTGGGGCACCACCTTTGCAGAGCTTGCTCAGGAATAGCAGCAGGAAGTTGTGAGTGCATCTACACCCACAGTGAGGCAAAGACTTTTGAAGGATGGCCTGGTCTCAAGAAGGCCAGCAAAGAAGCCACTTCTCTCAAGGTAAAACATCAGGGACAGATTGATATTCTGCAAAAGGTACAGGTATTAGACTGCTTAGGACTGGGGTAAAGTCACTTTCTCTGATGAAAATGACTTTCAGATTGGGGCATCTGGAAAAACGCTTGTCCGAGCTGGAAAGGTGAGCGCTACCATCAGTCCTATGTCATGTCAACAGTAAAGCATCCTGAGAACATTCATGTGTGGTGTTGCTTCTCAGCCAAGGGAGTGGGCTCACTCACAATTTTGCCTAAGAACACAGCCATGAATAAAGAATGTAACCAAAAACATCCTTCAAGAGAAACGTCTCCCAACCATCCAAGAACAGTTTGGTGATAAACAATGCCTTTTCCAGCATGACGGAGCACCTTGCTATAAGGCAAAAGTGTTAACTAAGTTGCTCGGGAACCAAAACATCAAAATTTTGGGTCCGTGGCCAGTAAACTCCCCAGTCCTTATTCCCATTGAGACCTCTGGTCAATCCTCAAGAGGAGGGTGGGCAAACAAAAACACACAAATTCTGACAAACTCCAAGCATTGTGTCACGGGCACTAGGAGTCTTTACCCAGGGATCACCAGATGGTAGGCTTACCAGAGCAATGTAGATGGTAATAGGGTACTCTGGTAGCTGGGTGATCACGGAACATGAAATGATGGCCGATGAGATGCTCAGGAAAGTCTATGACTAGCAACACAGGTAATAATGAGGTAATGATACACAAGGAACTGTATGGACAAGGACACGTGAAGGTAGTCAGTGGTCTGCGATAGCAAGTTGTACCACTGCTATAGTGAGGAGGAATGTCCAACAGAAACAAGGAGGTGATGAGAGTCAGCGGTCTGCGGGTAGCAAGTTGTACCGCTGTCTGAGTGAAGGAATGGAATCCAAGTGGAGGTATCCAGGTAGTCAGTGGTCTGCGGTAGCAAGTTGTACCACTGCTATGTGAGAGGATAATGGAACAGGTGATACCGGAAACAGGGATCAGTGGTCTGACATCAGCAAGTTGTACCACTGAATATATATGAGAGGAGGTGCACGGGGGAAGACTGCAACACAGGATATACACAGGCACCTTATACACGATCCACAGTAATATGCACAATATAGATATATATATATGTAAATGACTGATCAGGTCTGCAATCTAGAAAGTCTCTTGAAGTAGTCCAGCACAATGATAACACAGTCAATGATGGCAATAGACTCAGCGGATAGCAGACTCCAGAGCGAAATAAACACAGTCCAGCAAGATATGCAATACACAGCACAGTCAATGAGAAGTATGCATACCGTGGTTCAGCAGTAGCAGTCAGATGGGATGCAGCGGTACCTGAGCGGCTGGAGGCCGACTGGATAGGAAGTCCCTGGATAGGTGAAGCAGCGGTCTAGCAGGTGCAGCGCACAGGCGAGCAGACCAACAGGGACACGAATCCACAGGAGTCAACAACACGTGGAACTGGACTCATAGGGGACCCAGGAGAATGGAGATGATCCAGCAGAGGGTAGTAGATAAGATACAAATCCAATGCTGACAGAAGGGTAGAGACCAGTGGAACACGTGAAGGCGTGGAGAGTGGATCAGCAGGAGATGGACGATAGCGTTGACCACCGCAGCAGGACTCAGCGGCACACGGGGTAACCAGTAGCAACCACAGGAACCAACAGCGATGGGAAACAGGAGTGCAGCGCAGGGCAGGAGCTGTTGATCACGAAGTGTAACAGATGGTAATGAAAGCGGCAGTCTCGAGGAAGTCATAGCAAAGATGAGATGAGACTATAGTGCACAGAGGCAGCGGATAGCAGTCACGATGTTGAACACAGGCGAGTTGCAAGCAGGAGACTGTAGTGCACAAAGGCAGCGGATAGTAGTCAGCTGGCAGTCACGATGTTGAACACAGGCGAGTTGCAAGCAGGAGACTGTAGTGCACAGAGGCAGCGGATAGTAGTCAGCTGGCAGTCACGATGTTGAACACAGGCGAGTTGCAAGCAGGAGACTGTAGTGCACGGAGGCAGCGGATAGAAATCAGCAAACAGACTTGATGAGAAGCAGGTGAGTGAGGTAAAAGCTGGAGTGCACGGAGGCAGCGGATAGCAATGAGCAAACAGTCACATAGATATAAAATAACGTTGAAGTGGTGTAGAAGACTGTAGTGCACGGAGGCAGCGGATAGGAATCAGCAAACAGTAATGATGATACAGTTGATGGTGGAAGTGGTATGGAACCACAGGAGTAGAAGTGGTTTGGAAACCACAGGAATCAGCAGCGCTGAATAAACAAGTAATACAGGAACACCTTCAGAGACTCATGAGGAATGAGACTCCAAGATCAGGCAACGTGGTGGTGACCACAGGTGCTTAATATAGGGAGGTTGCCTGATCTGCCAATTAAGTTAAAGGGGTATACACTGAAGTATAGAAAAGGGCTGCGCATGCGCAGACCCTCAGGATGGTGGACGGCCACGGTTCCTAAATGTCCGGGAAGAGGCACTCACGGTCCGGTGAGTGACAGTACCCCCCCTTTTAAAGGTGGGCACAGACGCCTGGAACCGGGCTTGTCCGGATTTTTGGAGTAAAACTTCTTCAAAAGGGCAGGAGCATTAAGATCTTCAGCTTTGATCCAAGAGCGCTCCTCAGGACCAAAGCCCTTCCAATGAACGAGGAAGTGGAGGACTCCTCGCGAAATTTTTGCATCTAGTACCTCGGTAATCTCAAAATCCTCCTCCTGATGGACTTGAACTGGCTGCGGAGCTGAGGGAGGAGTTGAAAAACGGTTGATAATAAGAGGTTTGAGCAAAGATACATGGAAGGCATTAGAAATCCGAAGACTCTTAGGAAGAAGGAGTTTCACACATACTGGATTGATAACTTGAATGATCCTATATGGACCAATAAAACGAGGGGCGAATTTCATGGATGGAACCTTCAAACGAATATTTTTTGTGGATAACCAGACACGATCTCCAATTTTTAGTGGTGGAATAGCCCGCCTCTTCTTATCAGCGAAAGATTTATATTTGACAGATGTCTTCTTTAAACAGGTTCTAACCTGAGACCAGATATTTTTAAAGGTCTGACAAACAGTTTCCACCGCAGGAACTTGGGTGGGCGGGAGGGCAGGAAATTCCGGAAAAGACGGATGGTGACCGTAGACCACAAAGAATGGAGTTTTGGATGATGACTCATGGTACATGTTGTTATGGGCGAACTCAGCCCAAGGGAGTAACTCTACCCAGTTGTCTTGATTGGCTGATGAAAATATCCTTATAAAAGTCTCAAGATCTTGATTGACACGTTCGGTTTGTCCATTGGATTGTGGATGGTAAGAAGATGAGAGTGCTAATCGTATGCCCAAGGTTTTACAAAGGGCTCGCCAGAATCTGGACACGAATTGTACTCCTCTATCAGACACAATCTCAGATGGACATCCATGGATACGGAAGATCTCTTTAATGAAATGTTCAGCCAGGATAGACGAGGAAGGCAAACCAGACAGAGGGATGAAATGAGCCATCTTCGAAAATCTGTCCACTACCACCCAAATAGTGTTATGGTTCTTACTAGGTGGTAAGTCAGTAACGAAATCCATACTAATATGGGTCCATGGTTTGGACGGAATGGGTAGTGGTCGCAGCAACCCTGCTGGGGTTCTGCGGGAGGATTTGAATTGCGAACATAATTCACAGGAAGCAATGAACTCTTTGACGTCTCTCCTCATTGAAGGCCACCAGTAACTTCGAGAGAGGATCTCAAAAGTCTTGTGTTCACCGGCGTGTCCAGAAAAACGAGAGGCATGGAACCACGAAAGGATTTCCTCCTTAGAGTAGGAGGCACGAGGGTCTTCCCAAATGGTAGCGTTTTGGTGGATGAAGCAGCCAGTGAGATACATTTGGGGTCTAGAATGGTATGGTTGGAAACCTCTTCTATATCAGAGGACGTAACAAAGGCTCTAGATAAGGCATCAGCTTTTTTGTTCTTGGCAGCTGGTTTGAAGGTAATTATTAATTCAAAACGGGAAAAGAAAAGAGACCATCTTGCTTGACGAGGGTTCAAGCATTGGGCAGACTGGAGATATGACAAGTTCTTATGATCCGTGAAGATCGTCACCGGATGGCGAGCTCCCTCCAACAAGTATCTCCATTCCTCTAATGCGGCTTTGATAGCCAGTAATTCCTTGTCTCCGATGGTATAATTCTTCTCTGCGGGTAGGAGACCCCGAGAATAGAAGGCACAAGGGTGGAATTTTTGCTGTTCCGAGCGTTGGGAGAGAATAGCTCCTAAGCCCACATTAGAGGCATCTACTTCTAGGAAAAAGGGGAGTGTCACATCAGGCTGACGAAGGATTGGAGCCGAAGAGAAGGACTCTTTTAATGTTTGAAAGGCTTGAATAGCCTCAGTAGACCATTGCTTAGGATTAGCCCCTTTACGAGTCAGGGCCACAATAGGAGATGCAATGGAAGAAAAGTCTTGAATGAAGCGTCTATAGTAATTGGCAAAACCTAAAAAACGCTGGATGGCACGAAGAGTAGTTGGCTGGGGCCAATGTAGTACAGCATTTACTTTGTCAGGATCCATCTTCAGACCAACTCCGGAAACAATATACCCCAAGAATGGAATCTGGGGTAATTCGAATGAACATTTTTCTAATTTACAGAACAATGAATTTTTCCGTAGCCTGGAGAGGACTTCTGCCACATGTTGGTGGTGAGAAGGCAGGTCCTGTGAAAAAATCAATATGTCGTCCAGGTAGACGACGACACATACATATAATAAGTCCCGAAAAATCTCATTGATGAAGCCCTGAAAAACAGCGGGGGCATTACATAGCCCGAAAGGCATTACCAGATATTCGTAATGCCCGTCTCTGGTGTTAAACGCCGTCTTCCATTCGTCACCGGAACGGATTCTGATTAAATTGTAGGCACCACGAAGATCCAACTTAGTAAAAATACGGGCTCCCTTGATGCGGTCAAATAGCTCAGTGATCAACGGAATGGGATACCGGTTCTTGATAGTAATGGCATTGAGTCCACGAAAATCTATACAAGGGCGTAATGATCCATCCTTCTTTTTGACAAAGAAGAACCCAGCTCCAGCGGGCGAGGTGGAAGGTCGAATGAACCCACGCTGGAGGTTCTCCCGTATATATTCAGATGTAGCTTGAGTTTCAGGTAACGAGAGTGGATAGACCCGGCCTCTGGGAGGAGTCTTGCCAGGAAGAAGATCAATCGGACAATCCCAAGAACGATGAGGAGGAAGACGTTCAGACTGAGCTTTATCAAAAACATCGGTAAATGAAGCATATTGAGGAGGGAGTCCCGGTGAAATAGCTGAGATGGAAGCTTGCTGTACCTTGAGAGGAATGACTTGGGAAAGGCAATGATGGTGACATTCAGGCCCCCAAGACGTGACTTGAGGGGTGCGCCAGTCAATCTGGGGAGAGTGACACTGAAGCCATGGAAGGCCTAGGACAATCGGACTTGTCGTAACAGGAAGAATTAAAAACGATATCTCTTCATGATGCAGAGCACCAATCTGAAGGGTTACTGGAGACGTACTCTGGGTGATGAGACCGTTGATGAGACGTGATCCATCGATAGCCGTCACAGTAATGGGAGTTTTTAAGGTAATCATTGGTAGAGAACATTGATTAACTAACGATTTGGAAATAAAATTTCCTGCTGCTCCGGAATCAATCAATGCCTGTGACTCAAAGGTCTTGGTAGCAAAGGAAATAGTCACATCAAAAGCGCAGACTTTAGATTTCATAGACGATGGAGAGGACTCCAGGGACCCTAACTTCACCTCTCCAGAACTAGTTAGGGCCTGGCATTTCCCGATCTCTTAGGGCAGGAGCTGAGGACATGAGTGGAATCAGCACAATAGATACAGAGTCTATTCTTGACTCTTCGTTTCCTCTCCTCAGAAGATAACTTGGAACGTCCTATCTCCATGGGAATCACAGAGGGTGAAACTGGACGAAATTGAGGGTTAGAGCGAAAAGGTGCTTTAGCAGAAGTCGTTTTCTCAGCCTCTCTTTCACGAAATCTCATATCAACACGATGGCATAGAGAGATCAAATCTTCAAGTGACGAAGGAAGCTCTTGGGTAGTCAGTGCATCTTTAATTTTATCGGAAAGCCCCTGCCAGAAGGCGGCAACTAGGGCTTCAGTGTTCCACTGAAGTTCAGAGGCTAAGATCCTAAATTGAATGACGTACTGGCCTACAGTATGAGATCCTTGTCGCAGACGGAGGATGCTGGAAGCAGCGGAGGTCACACGACCCGGTTCATCGAACACACTTCGGAATGTAGAAATGAATTTGGCACTATCTTGTAATATTGGATCGTTCCTCTCCCACAGAGGGGAGGCCCAAGCCAGGGCTTGTCCTGAAAACAAAGAGATAAGATAGGCCACTCTGGAACGATGGGTAGAAAAATTTTGAGGTTGGAGCTCAAAATGGACTGAACATCGGTTAAGGAAACCCCTACAAGTTTTGGGGTCTCCATCGTACTTTGACGGAGTAGGCAGGTGAAGCGTGGAAGCTATAGACACCTGGGATGGCAATGGGGAAACGGAGGAAAGCACAGGAGCTTCAGTAGTAGCTGTCACAGTCTGTCCAGATGTTCCTTGGGAGGTTAATGACTGATAACACTGAAGTAACAGCTGTTGGCGGGCATCCTGTTGCTCCACACGGCTAACCAGATGTTGCAGCATCTCTTTGGCGGTAGGTTCCACATCTGGGTCTGTCATGGCCTGATCTTACTGTCACGGGCACTAGGAGTCTTTACCCAGGGATCACCAGATGGTAGGCTTACCAGAGCAATGTAGATGGTAATAGGGTACTCTGGTAGCTGGGTGATCACGGAACATGAAATGATGGCCGATGAGATGCTCAGGAAAGTCTATGACTAGCAACACAGGTAATAATGAGGTAATGATACACAAGGAACTGTATGGACAAGGACACGTGAAGGTAGTCAGTGGTCTGCGATAGCAAGTTGTACCACTGCTATAGTGAGGAGGAATGTCCAACAGAAACAAGGAGGTGATGAGAGTCAGCGGTCTGCGGGTAGCAAGTTGTACCGCTGTCTGAGTGAAGGAATGGAATCCAAGTGGAGGTATCCAGGTAGTCAGTGGTCTGCGGTAGCAAGTTGTACCACTGCTATGTGAGAGGATAATGGAACAGGTGATACCGGAAACAGGGATCAGTGGTCTGACATCAGCAAGTTGTACCACTGAATATATATGAGAGGAGGTGCACGGGGGAAGACTGCAACACAGGATATACACAGGCACCTTATACACGATCCACAGTAATATGCACAATATAGATATATATATATGTAAATGACTGATCAGGTCTGCAATCTAGAAAGTCTCTTGAAGTAGTCCAGCACAATGATAACACAGTCAATGATGGCAATAGACTCAGCGGATAGCAGACTCCAGAGCGAACCAAACACAGTCCAGCAAGATATGCAATACACAGCACAGTCAATGAGAAGTATGCATACCGTGGTTCAGCAGTAGCAGTCAGATGGGATGCAGCGGTACCTGAGCGGCTGGAGGCCGACTGGATAGGAAGTCCCTGGATAGGTGAAGCAGCGGTCTAGCAGGTGCAGCGCACAGGCGAGCAGACCAACAGGGACACGAATCCACAGGAGTCAACAACACGTGGAACTGGACTCATAGGGGACCCAGGAGAATGGAGATGATCCAGCAGAGGGTAGTAGATAAGATACAAATCCAATGCTGACAGAAGGGTAGAGACCAGTGGAACACGTGAAGGCGTGGAGAGTGGATCAGCAGGAGATGGACGATAGCGTTGACCACCGCAGCAGGACTCAGCGGCACACGGGGTAACCAGTAGCAACCACAGGAACCAACAGCGATGGGAAACAGGAGTGCAGCGCAGGGCAGGAGCTGTTGATCACGAAGTGTAACAGATGGTAATGAAAGCGGCAGTCTCGAGGAAGTCACAGCAAAGATGAGATGAGACTATAGTGCACAGAGGCAGCGGATAGCAGTCACGATGTTGAACACAGGCGAGTTGCAAGCAGGAGACTGTAGTGCACAGAGGCAGCGGATAGTAGTCAGCTGGCAGTCACGATGTTGAACACAGGCGAGTTGCAAGCAGGAGACTGTAGTGCACAGAGGCAGCGGATAGTAGTCAGCTGGCAGTCACGATGTTGAACACAGGCGAGTTGCAAGCAGGAGACTGTAGTGCACGGAGGCAGCGGATAGAAATCAGCAAACAGACTTGATGAGAAGCAGGTGAGTGAGGTAAAAGCTGGAGTGCACGGAGGCAGCGGATAGCAATGAGCAAACAGTCACATAGATATAAAATAACGTTGAAGTGGTGTAGAAGACTGTAGTGCACGGAGGCAGCGGATAGGAATCAGCAAACAGTCATGATGATACAGTTGATGGTGGAAGTGGTATGGAACCACAGGAGTAGAAGTGGTTTGGAAACCACAGGAATCAGCAGCGCTGAATAAACAAGTAATACAGGAACACCTTCAGAGACTCATGAGGAATGAGACTCCAAGATCAGGCAACGTGGTGGTGACCACAGGTGCTTAATATAGGGAGGTTGCCTGATCTGCCAATTAAGTTAAAGGGGTATACACTGAAGTATAGAAAAGGGCTGCGCATGCGCAGACCCTCAGGATGGTGGACGGCCACGGTTCCTAAATGTCCGGGAAGAGGCACTCACGGTCCGGTGAGTGACACATTGATTAGGCAAGAATGGGCGGCCATCAGCCAGTATGTGGCCCAGAAGTTGATTGACAGCATGCCAGGGCGAATTGCAGACATCTTCAAAAAGAAGATCAACACTGCAAATATTGACTCTTTGCATAAACTGTAATTGTCAATTAAAGCCTTTGACACTTATGAAATGCTTGTAATTTTACTTCACTTTACCATAGCAACATCTGACAAAAAAGTCTAAAAACACTGAAGCAGCAAACTTTGTGAAAACCAATACTTGTGTCATTCTCAAAACTTTTGGCCAAGAACTGTATGCCTGTAGGTTTAATTGTGAGCCACACCCACTCTAAACCCAAATCCAAGTCAAGTGATTTAAGCAAAGAGTGTGATATTTAAAATGGAGTGATATCAGCCTCCTTTTAGAGAGCTAAAACAATTATCATTGTCCTCGTTGGCTTGTATTGTTGAGAGTACTGCCATTGCTGAATCTATCACTTCACCAATATTATTAATGATTATTTCACAGCACTTTTTCACTACATGTTATCATCATTTAATGCCTTTATTGAATTCCATTATTGAAGTGAATGTACGGTTAATCTTTTCTGCTAATATTGTACTACTGTCATGACATGTTATTTAAATTTCATTGTTATATTGATCTCAACCTGTCAGAGACAGAACCTTTTCTTCATTACCCTTTGTTTATCAGGTTATAGATGTAGTTACACGGACAGTAAATAAACGTGCCAAGTGGTTTTCCCCTCTTTCCTGCTGTTACACTAAGGTACCCTGTGGCGCAGGGGCTATACAGAAATATTACTTGACGGAATTCTGAGTAGCAGTGCACAGTGCCAGGCAGGTGCTGCAAAGTCAAATAAATAAGATGCAATCATAGTATTACCACTGTAGCCTCTAGTTAGAACATGAATATGAGCTCCACATTAAAAAGGACATAGGAGAATTAGAGATGGTTCAGGATGGGCAACCTTATTAATAAAACTAATTGTTTAATTTATAAGGAGAGGTTACCAAAAACTAGGATATTTACTTTGGAAAAAGGCACCTTTAAGGTTAGCTTAATAATATCATCATCATAATTATCATCAGTTATTTATATAGCGCCACTAATTCCACAACGCTGTACAGAGAACTCACTCACATCAGTCCCTGCCCCATTGGAGCTTACAGTCTAAATTCCCTAACATACACACACAGACAGAGAGAGAGACTAGGGTCAATTTGATAGTAGCCAATTAACCTACTAGTATGTTTTTGGATTGTGGGAGGAAACCGGAGCACCCGGAGGAAACCCACGCAAACACGGGGAGAGCATGCAAACTCCACACAGATAAGACCATGGTCGGGAATCGAACTCATGACCACAGTGCTGTGAGGCAGAGGTGCTAACCACTAAGCCACCGTCTAAAAAATAATTGAGGTCAATACAAAGATGTGTCTAACAAACTTTCATATGAGGGATCATACAGTAGATAACGGTTCATCAGTTGCAAACGGAAGAAGAACACATTCACCATCCTCCCAGGAAGGGATTCTTTACTGTAAGGGTGGTAAAGCTGTGGAATTCCTTACCAGCTAAGGTGGTGATGGCAAATTTACAAACAGAGTTGAAAAATAGATGAGCTGCCTTTCTTACAGAAAAGGGTATATGTAGCTATAATTAGTAGAGGAGATTATAGGAGTTATTTATCTGATTGCTATTTTTAGGTCCTGTGAGGGTCGATTGAAAACTGTCACATTCATTTTAATTAATTTTCATCTTACTGGCCATTACTATTATTATTACTGCGTATATTGCTAAACATTCGTACTGTTAGGACATTTATAAATAGAGCAAAGTTGGGACATATTCCCGTGGATCCTTGTCCAGTAGGCTACGCCCCATTCTGGGACCAGCTCCACCAAAATTTAGAATGACAGGTGGAGTACTGCTAATGATAGGCCTATAATCTGCCCCTTCAGCCCACAGTCTCCCACTTTATATCTGGATAGTTGTAGGGTACTGGGGGGTTGGTCTCACTCTTCTCAAGTATTAGGAAGGGTAGAATCACCCCTGAGCTACAGGCGCACTTTGTTACCTGTAATTATTTTTGCAAAACTAAATCCAATTAATAACTAGCCCATATTACTGCCAATATCTGAGAATGAGGTCATGTAGATGCTATACATAAGTATTCAGCAGTTTCTGCATGAAACTTCAATAACCTTGACAAAATACTTTAATTTCACTGAGAGCTAATTCGGTGGTATTAGTAGCTTGCTACACGATCGGTCTTTACAAGGCCTCGAAGCCAAATATCGATCATATACAAATATATCATCAAGTTTCATATAATGCTATACACCTTGGGGGCCCATACAATTACAACTATCTAACAACACATCACTTTGTATCTACTGCGGATTCATCTCTCCAGTTATCGAGGTTGCTGTCAGCTATGCCTTAGGAAGTAACATAATGACAGATGCATACAGGCACATGTTGAGTTTTTGCCTTTTGTTTTTTAATTATGCCAATTAAAATAACACACTATGAATGAAGTACTAAAGCATTGCCTTTGAGAGAACACTTGTCTAAATAATCTGTAGTTCTGAAAGCGTTTTACTGCTTTGCGGAAAACTTCCCTAGTTACGTTTGTCCATGGCACTTTAACTGGTTAATGTAATACAGAATATAGAAGGGGCGGGGGCTAAGCAAAGGATGCTGGGAGACAAGAAAAAAAAAATCAATATGTTTTTATCTGCATCAGAATGTTAAGTGGCAGAGGGGATGTGTTGCAGACTCATTACTGTTCCAGGAGCAGTCTGTGCCTTTCAGCCACTAGCCGAGTACATTTGGAATCTATTGTATCAGAGGATTTACAGCCCCTAGCTGTGCGGGGAGCTGTGAGTTTGATCTCTCTTCTATGATATTCCCTTTTTCGGACATGAAGAGAGTTCTAAGAGATAATCCCAAGCAGGCTGTTGGCCCAAATGCAGAGTAAAGATCGTGCGTAGCCGAAAAAAATAATAATAAAATCATAGCGAGCCCCTTTGAAACGTAATAAAAAACACTTTGTCACTTATTGTGTGAAATTAATAGCCCTGGTTAATTTGAGTGCTCTCTCCTCTGGGCTGGGACAGGATCCAGCCAGGTTGAAAGCGAACCTTGGGGTAATAAATATTACATTTTTTTTTCCTCCTCTCCTGCTCCAATATTTCTGGCAGGAATTCAGCGTACAGTCACTTATGCCATCAGCATTCGCAATTAGTTACGATATCTCAGATGATGTCACGGCTGAATACGAGAAACCATCTTTATCTATCAAAGGTGGTTTTTTTTTTTACCTTTTAAATTAAACAAGAAGAAATAAAATGTGATGAGTTAACTTATTTCTGTCTCTGCAGTAAGAAGCAGATAAAATCGGAGGAGAAATCTGACAGGTGTTTAATTTTTTTTTTTTATATATGATTTTAAAAAAAGAATAGCACCCAAAACTTTAAATATAGTTTTATGAGGCATTTAGTATGTTAATATAGGTAATAGAGGAACCAGAGGCTGAACTAGCTCGCTAGTTCCACATGCAGCGGGCCCCATTATCTCCATGGGCCCCAGTGCACTGTACCCGAGTGACAGTTCCGCCACTGAGAGGAGCATCAACAAGACCACTGTCTGCATGAAACGCGTTAGTTCTTAGCAGCACAGGGAGCGTGTGAGGGATTGTAGGACTCTGCGGAATCGAACAACACCGTACTGCCAGTGAGTCAGGGGAGGGCTAGAATTTTTTATCATGGGGGGGGGAGACTCTGCTCAGCAACCGATTAGGAACATTTTAAAGGGGGAAAAAATGCAGATAGACCAATGACCCAGCCTATGGTAGCCCACTATGGAACAGATGCCCCCCAGCTCAGTAGTCCCCTCAGTAAGTCATTCGAACTAAACATACAGAGCGCCACCTAAATCTATACCTTATGATTTTCTGTGGCGTCCTTCCATAAGAAAGTTGCTATTAAGAATTGTATTAACATTACTACAGTATATTTACCATGTACCTCATCAGTGATTTGGACCTGGCTATAGTTGGAAACCCCATATTTCAAAATACTAGGGGCTAGATTTACTAAACGACAGGTTTGAAAAAGTGGAGATGTTGCCTATAGCAACCAATCAGATTCTAGCAGTCATTTTGTAGAACACATAAATGAAAGCTAGAATCTGATTGGTTGCTAAAGGCAACATCTCCACTTTTTCAAACCCGCAGTTTAGTAAATATACCCCTAAGAGACTTCTTACTTCTGAAAGACTGAAATTGCTGAGGCTGGATTGTGGCCGTGATTCCATTTGCAGTTTAATACAACACCTCATTTTGCCTGTGTAGGAAGCGTTGAACGTCTTGGCAGCATAACGGATGGAAATTGTAAAAATCTCCTGCAAAGTTCTGTGTAAACGGACTTTTTAATTTCGCCAATCAGTCAGTTTTTCGACAGCATAAACCAAGGAAAACATTTACCCAGCAAAATTAACATAAAAAAACATTAAAAAAGCAATACCGATCCTCTGAAGGGAAACTTCCTCTGCTGACTTCAGTTACAGCTATTTCCCTTGTCTTTCACACTCCCCATAGAAGCTATAGGACAGGCCTGGACAATCTGTGGCTCTCCAGGTGCTGTGACACTGCAACCCCCAGAATGCTTTGCCATTAGCTAGCCAGCTGTCAGGGCATGCTGGGAGTTGTAGTTTCACAACACCTGGAGAGCCACGGGTTGGCCAGGTCTGGTATAGGATAATGCCCTTTGAGCATGCTTCTTTTTTCAGGGGGAAAAAAGGCAAAAAGAAGTGTTATTAAAGCCACATTTTATAAATAGACTTCCAATAACTTAACTAGTACTTGGGGGTATATTAAACTGCCGGTTTGAAATAGTGGAGATGTTGATTATTGCAACCAATCAGATTCTAGATTTCATTTATTTAGTGCAATCTACAAAATGACAAGTAGAATCTGATTGGTTGCTATAGGCAACATCTCCACTTTTTCAAACCCGCAGTTTAGTAAATATACCCCTTGGTCCCCCCGGACTGGTGATTATGAGGCCAAACCTCCATTACATATCATTTAAGCCTTCTTTCTAAAAATTAAAACTGCTGTGCAGGGAGTGATGGTTAAATGTATCTTTTATTTGAAATAAAAATGGGAAGAAATACACTTTTACATACCCTAAACACCATCCAGACACTGTCTTATAATTATGACACTTTATTAAAGTATTATATTGTGTACAAATAGGGTAATGTTAATTTGCTTTTATTACTAATGGTCTCATGCTACATCTCTACTCTAACTCTATGCTATCTCTACTCTAACTCTATGCTATCTCTGCTCTAACTCTACGCTATCTCTGCTCTAACTCTACGCTATCTCTGCTCTAACTCTACGCTATCTCTGCTCTAACTCTACGCTATCTCTGCTCTAACTCTACGCTATCTCTGCTCTAACTCTACGTTATCTCTACTCTAACTCTATGTTATCTCTACTCTTTCTCTACTCTAACTCTATGCTATCTTTACTCTATCTCTATGCTGTCTCTACTCTAATTCTACACTATCTTTTTTCTAACTCTACGCTATCTCTACTCTAACTCTACTCTATCTCTACTCTAACTCTACTCTATCTCTACTCTTTTTCTACTCTAACCAGGGCCGGATCAAGGGAATGGAGGCCCCTGGGCTAAGGGGGCCTCCATTCCCCCGTGAGGGCCCCCCCCCATGATCCGAGCTGCCTGCGCTCCCCTCCCCCCCCCCCGTGATCCGAGCTGCCCGCGCGCCCCCCCCCCGGCACTTACCTCCTTCCCCGGCACGCTGTACGCTCTTTACCGAGGAGATCTCGTGAGAGTGAGACTCACGAGACCTCCTCAGTAAGGAGACTACAGCGCGCCGGAGAAGGACCGCAGTGAAAGTGCTCAGCAGCATTGATCGGGCCAGGGGCGCCCCCGACCGATCAATACTGCTGCTGAGCACTTTCAAGGGCCCCCTGGATGCCATAGGCCCCTGGGCTGTAGCCCAGTTAGCCCTATGGTTAATCCGGCCCTGACTCTAACTATACGCTATCTCTACTCTATCTCTATGCTATATTGGGGGGTAAGTCAGATACACATTCCTTAGTCCTTATGTAAACCTGGCACATTACAGCTTATCGTACAGCTGGCTAAATATCTGCACATAAATGCACATTTCCATGTTTATATCTTTTCTTGCTTAGATACGAAATGCAAATATTTCCACCTGTCCATAAGCCCTAATATGTGTAATGCCCAATATTACCCTTGTCTATCCTTTTGTGCCATAGTCACACCATAATGTGACATCACAGAGCAACACCATAACACAGTGGTTAGCAGTGCAGGGTTTATGGTTTGGTTCCGACCAGTGTACAGTTTTATGTTCTCCTCTTGCTTGCATGGGTGCAAACATGCTGGTAGCTTAATTGACTAGTGTGTGTGTGTGTGTGTGTGTGTGTGTGACCGTGTTGTAGGTAATGTAGATTGTAAGCTCTGCTGGGACAGATGTGAATGATTAAATATTCTCTGTAAAGCGCTGTGTAATAAGTAGCTGCTATAGGCTTTATTTTTAAATAAAATAAATATATTGATGCTGAAGACGGTGATTGCACTAGTAGACTCAAAGCTGCAATTAGAAAACTTACCAAAACCATTCTTACCTATTCTCCCAGAATTCCGAGAGTCTACCAGAATCTTGCTCACTTTCTAGTGACAGCCCATGTATATTATGGGGATAGGAAGAGCTGGAGAGCAGCCAAGCACTGTCTAAAATTATAGCCACGCCCCCATGCATGCTGGTCACGCCCACTGGTGGCGTGGTGTGGAAACTTCTCTCTACAAATCCTGCATTTGCCCCTGGTATGGCTAAATGAAATAATTTCTGCTGCAATAGTCCTAATTTCCCATTCATTCTATAGGCGTATGATTTAGAGTGCAATGTGTAGATCAAGAGGGACTAACAAACACAAGCTACTTTATAAAGTACCAGCCTCATTCTATTACAGTTTGCGGAAAGTGATTTGAAATATTGCTCAAGTTGACATCGTAGAACTTGTTATTTCTTAACAAGTTTCTACCACCGAGTATAGATTTGTTGCTTCAGCTTTAATATCTCTATCCTTGGTTAGGGTTTGATGATTGGGCTGAGAGTATTTCTTCTATATCATGTTTACTACAAAGATAACTTTTCACTGCGGCTTCATTTTTGCCTCAGGACCCTGTATCTCCCCCCCAGGCTTAACATACCTGACATTGTACGCCTGGGTTGGTCAGGTTGTTTATTGTTATGCATTCTGCTAAAGATGTTTTATATTGTTTAGTATCATACAAAAAAGGAAGTAACACGTATAAATTCAGGTTGTGTAATACTAGATTGTGTAGTTAAGTGCATAATACAGACTCCACTTCAATCCAAAATCTTTCCATTATAGCCAATTTCCTTGTCGGTGACCCCTGAATTAGTTCCCTTTTCTTAAAGGACCCCCTAAATAAGACCTACCATATGTTTGGGCCCTGTGGGTATTGTAGTTACAAAGTTGTAGGAGCTTAGATAACGGTTATAATGGGAGGAATTCAATTCCCCCCGAAGTACCACCGCGTTATAGATATTAACTTTATTACAGTAATATTAACCCGGCTTTCTGCTCGCAGCTCAGGGAGCCGGCGTTAGAACTACTGTAATAACGGTAATTACACGCACTATTACCATAATAATGGTAATAGTTTTAGCACAGTGGTACTTCGGGGGGAATTGAATTCCCCCCAATGAAGAAAAAAAATGAATGGATGTGCTTTCTATGGTACATACTATCATTTTATTATTATTATTATTATTATTATTATTATTATTATTATAGATTTGTAAAGCGCCACAGTGCTCTGCAGCACCATATAGTAGGGAAGAAAGGACATAGATAAAACATGGACATACCAGGTAGACAAAATAAATACAGACATGAAAACAAATGGTATGAAGGACCCTGCTCACTAGAGAGCTTACATTCTAAGTGGAAGAGGGCACAGCTAAAACAAGAGGAGCGAGTGTGGCTCTGAGTGGAGATTGGGACAGCTGTGAGGGTGTATTAGTGTGAGTATTGTTATCGAGGATAAGTTATCCTTTAAAAATCAATTTATTTTTATGCATAGGACAACATTTATAACCTGTCCTCCAGGAGATACCGGAGGAAAGATCATGTGACAGGTGGTAGGAGGAAGCGCGATGACGTTATCGCATCACCATAGCCCGCACCCTACTAGAAAATGACAAAATTCCTGGCATTGAATATTGGGGGCAGGGATTAAATACACAACCCCCCCATTAAGCCCCACCCCCCTCCTGCTATTCAATGCGGTGAATTTTTGCATTTTATAGTAGGGGGCAGGGCTATGGTCCCCGAGGACTCCCCAAAATTCTGGAGCCTCTTGGGAGAGTATGGTTTTATGTTTGTGATGAGTATGCTTTTTTATTTGCAAACTGGTTTGACTGTATATGTGTTTTTGAATGGAGAAAAACAAAGTTATAAATGTAGTTACATACACTGCTATAATAAAGAACACCGTTGCAGAACTTTTTTTAGTTTTAAAAAAGAGAGGGGAGAGGAAGGAGGGGGTGACTGCATGATGGAAGAGAGAGACTGCAGCCATAGACAAACTCAAGAACAGCCTGAACAAAAACAGACAATTGGGGCTTGCTCTTATTGTAGTAAAATAGGTCATTGTAGATCACCATGTCCTCATCTCCAGACTCAACAACAGGTCATCTTGTCCCATTCATAACCCTTTCCTGTCTGCAAGGCTACCGTCACAGTATTGACTAAATTCTAACAGCATAAGACATTTTAACTGCCCCATTAATTCCTGTACAGCAATCAGCTCCATTGATTACTCGCACAGCCTCAGGGAAACCTGTTAAATTTTTAATATACACAGAGGCTTCTATGTCATAGAGCACCTGTCACACGACCTGTGTGGTATCTGTGGTCATTGGCTGAAGAATATGGATCTCTTAGGGTTTGAGACTAAAGGTTCAGCTGCACCACAAAATATTGACAATGCCATGCAAAGCCCAAAGCAAAGGGATTCCGTGAATGAGATTCTATCTCGTTTACCTCCTACTTTATACACGCCAATGAGGTGGGACAAAAACTCACAGTAACTCCTTTTAAAGAGTACAGAAAAACCCATAGGGACTGATTCATTAAGGAAAGTAAAGCAAAAAAAAAAAAAAGAGTAACTTTGCACCCTGGCAAAACCATGTTACAATGCAAGGGGTGCACATTAGTTTATTATTTTGCACATAAGTTAAATACTGGCTGCTTTTTTCATGTAGCACACAAATACTTGATAGCTTTATTTTTACAATGACTTTTAAAGTTGATCTAGGACATGCCCTACCCCAACTAGAAATCTGTCCCCACATTTTACATTGAGCTCCCCCTCCAATGTAACATGGTTTTGCCTAGGTGCAAAGTTACTTCTTTTTTTTTTTGCTTTCCTTTGCTTAATGAATTAGACCCGTTAAAGTCTAAGGCAGAAGAGAGGACGAGGTCATAACAGTATTTATTAAAATGAGTTATTATTGGAATCCAAAGTACTATAATGCATCTAATAAAATGAAGAAAATACTTACATATTTGCATAGGATCTTAGAACAGCAGTCTTACCCAGTGGCAGATCCAGGGGAGGGGCGATCAGGGCAATCGCCCCCCCTAGCAGTACAAGTCCTTTAAATTTAGGTCCAAGATGCCGATCAAAACGGGTGGAATGGGCGGGACCAATGGCGGGTTGTGGGCGGTGTTTTCCAAGGCCAGTCAATCAGAATGAAGGAGGGGCGTGATTATGCTAAATCACCCCCCCCCCCCCCCCTAAAAATGACATCTAGGTCCGCCCCTTGTCTTACCTATGGTCATAACGCTTATAAATAAAAATTGCATCCCTACTTAGGACATGACATAACACAGGAACTTACATACATTTATCCAAACTAGGATTAACCTTTATATTTTTTTCCTATTATCACAGACAGAATGGGACACACACAGCTCTATAGCTTATTAGAGTATATTGCTTTACATGGTAGCTTAGAGTTTTCTCTCATGCATGAAAGCTCTTTCCACCTTATGTTCATATTACCATATGTTCTCTGCTTAATGTTGCTTCATTCTTGTCATCTCCAAGTGAACAAGCTGAGCAGGATTTATATTCAAGTCACCTATCATCCAACCTCTCCTAGGATTGACTTCAAAGACACAACTTTACAAAAGTCTGACGTTATTTTGTGTGTGTGTGGGGTTCTTGTTTATGATATTTGTTTCTAGATCTGGGGGTAAATGTTTAAATCTGAGAGTTTGCCGGCGGGTTTGAAAAGTGGAGATGTTGCCTATAGCAACCAATCAGATTCTAGCTGTCATTTTGTAGAATGCACTTAATAAATGATAGCTAGAATCTGATTGGTTTTTCAAACCCGCCGGAAAACTCTCAGCTTGATACATTTACCCCCTGCTGTCTGTTCTCAGCATGAAATAGTTGAGAGGTTACTCACACCTGACCTGATTCAGATTGAGATGTCGGCCGTTTTTGTAGCGTGCGTTTTGTCACATGCTCAAATAGTGAACACAACTTTGGCTATTCAGACCTGCATATTTTTGGCACCTACGACACCGTGACCGGGGAGGGAAGGGGTGTTCTAACGTAGGCAATGTACAGTAATTGCATGTTAGAACGATTGTGTATGGATTCAGACTGGGAAGTTGTCGAGGACATGGCTGAAAAAAGGTTGTAGATGATGACGAACGCCCGAACTAGCAAACTGATTGTAATTACAGGCTTGCAAATTATTCCCAGACGCTTATTGAGACTTCAATCATAGATTAGGATTTGCTGAACATGTTGTAGGAAAGATAATTTATTTATTTATTTTTGGTATTAGACGTTGTTCCTGCTGTATTAGCTAATTTATCCAAGTTTATCCAAATTTATCCAGCACGGTGGCTCAGTGGTTAGCACTTCTGCCTTACACCACTGCGGTCATGAGTTTGATTCCCGACCATGGTCTTATCTGTGTATAGTTTATATGTTCTACCCGTGTTTGCGTGCGTTTCGTCCAGGTGGTCCGGTTTCCTTCCACACTCCAAAAAACATACTAGTAGGTTAATTGACTGATATTAATTTGACCTTTGTTTCTCTTGTTGAATGTGTGGTGTGTATGTTAGGGGAATTTAGACTGTAAGCTCCAACGGGGCAGGGACTGATGTGAGTTCTCTACAGCGATGCAGAATTAGTGGCGCTATATTAATAGTTAATGATGGTTCATAGAAATTACATTTATGACATATAAAATAAAAGCTTTTTATACATGTTCGCAAATTAAACTTATCTGCTACTCATTCAGACCTAGGGGTAAATGTATCAAGCTGAGAGTTTTCCGGCGAGTTTGAAAAGTACATGTACCTCATCAGTGATTTGGACCTGGCTATAGTTGGAAACCCCACATTTCAAAATACTAGGGGCTAGATTTACTAAGCGGCAGGTTTGAAAAAGTGGAGATGTTGCCTATAGCAACCAATCAGATTCTAGCTGACGTTTTGTAGAATGTACTAAATAAATGATAACTAGAATCTGATTGGTTTTTCAAACCTGCTGGAAAACTCTCAGCTTGAAACATTTACCCCCTGGACACATCTTCAGCTATGGATTTAGATGTAGAGAGATTTAGCTCGATTTAGAGCAGGGGTGTCCAACCTTTTAGCTTCCCTGGGCCACATTGGAAGACGACGAGTTGGTTTGGGCCGCACATAAGATACACTAACAATAACGATAGTGATCATCCAAAAAACCATAGAAAACATAGTTAACATATATATATATATATATCACTTGTTTTTCAAATCCCCCTATACTTACCTTTCAATCGCCCTGTTCAAAAAATCCTCTCTAGTTGTTATACTATAATCACTTTTTCTATTGCTTCGATGCAATATCATAAAGTGCATTTACTCCAGGCATTGTATATCAGGGTGCCCTGACCAGGCCTGCGGTACCTGACATATACATCACTGTGACCCCAAATTGTGACCTGTTTTGCTAATTACACCACTATGTTAGTTAAGGGATAACAACTTATAATGGGCCAAAGAGAATAATATATAATGCCCCATTAGTATTACAAGTAGAAGTATGTAGCAAGGAGATAAGGTCCATGATGCTCCAGGACCAGGTGACTTTTATTCACTGGTCAGCGTCCCTTGAAATAATTAAAAAAATCCCCCTTAACTTACCTTTTAATCGGCTTGTTCTCCTGTCCTCTTCTCTTCTTTTCTCCAATTCTGTGCTGCTGATTGTTCTTCTTGCGCGGGTGACTCCTCTGTGCTGCGCTCCGCAATGGATGTTGGGCGTGATGACATCACGCCCGACATTCACTGCGAGCACCGCACGGAGGAGGAGACAAGTGAGGGAGCCGGAGTACCATTGGACGTGACCGCGTGACCGCAAGGTAAGTATTTTCTTTTCTTTTTTTTTTGCAGGATTTTTTTTTTTCCATTAACAGTGCTGCCCCCTTGCCACAACCAAAACTCCTTCTGGGCCACATTTACAGGCGTGCTGGGTCGCCATTGTTTAGAGCATAGCTGAGCTAAGTCACTATTATCTGTTAGGCTACTTAATTTTCATGTTTTTGTTACTTTCTCTTTACAATCACATATTTTTCCCAGTTTTTCTAAAACCAAAATGTGGATGGAGATCTTCTTTAACGACAAAATTGGAATGAAATCGTTCAATAAAACAACATAAAGCATAGTATATATGCTTTTAAATGGCAGAACGGTCAATTGTAACAAAAATCTTTTTCTAAAATTAAGAAAACCCATCATCACCTTTTGTGAATAATTTAAAGTCAGTAATTACAATTAACTATAATTTGAGGATGACAGTCCTTTAAGATAGATCGTCATGTCGTGTGGAATAAATTGCTTTAATTTCTTTTTTGTTTAATCAAGTCAATCAATTCTGACCATGTTATTTGTCTGTCAATACCTGAGTTCACGCTGGGCAACCAATGTGGAACCTCCATGCATGTTAGAGTGTTACAATTACATGACTCCTCTGTAACTAATAATAGTTTGCCTTTATCCTGAAATTAGCCTTAGATTAAGCTCCTAATTAGTTTTTGCTTTTAATTAATTTTGGTCAACTCATTTATCTTCAAGTACACACATGTGTCTGGAAGGAATTTTAATCATTATTTAATCAGTCATATTATTCAGATGTGGCCTGTATCACTGCAATGTTTTCCATACCCAAGTTTATATAGGCACAATATTGCAGCCAAACCAATGTAACCTTTTTAAATTAAAGTTAACTGTCTGGATACTTCCATCAGGAGGAAATATTCTGTAGAACAATAGCACCTGCTGTATTTTTTAGAGGCCATAACCAAAACATGATCCATCAACTCATGGTGAAACAAAGAACATCATCATCAGGTATTTATATAGCGCTACTAATTCCGCAGCGCTGTACAGAGAACTCATTCACATCAGTCCCTGCCCCATTGGAGCTTACAGTCTTTTCAGTATCCTGATGCTCATCCAAGGTTTCTCTTGAGTGGATAGAAGTCACACACAGTTATTCACTATCCAGTATATATAAATAGGTGAAATAAATAAAATCTAGTTGCGATGTCTTTGCTATGATATACTTTGATTGACATGTCCCAGTATGAGAGACCAGTCATTGACATGGCATTCGGAGACATGTTCCATTGCAGCACAGTGGCTCAGTGGTTAGCACATCTGCCTTACAGCGCTGGGGTCATGAGTTCAATTTCCTACCATGGCCTTATCTGTGTGGAGGGGGCTCTCCAACAAGTATAAGGGACTCCGTGGTACATCCTACTTCAAGGCTTGGGCATCTATACCATCTTGATATAACTTTAAACTGTGTCTCTTACGACTCCTTATGCCTGAACAGGCATAAGGAGTTGTTGACAAAAAACTCTAATTGGTATGCACTACCACCAAGACTGATGCCCGAGATATCTAGGTTGGCCTCGGTTGGCCTTACCAGCACTTCTATACAGGTGACAAAAATCAAAGTTGAAAGATCTGTATAGTTCAGTTTTTAATATCATTAAGGATAGAGATTTATTCTGGCTGTAGGAGAATCGTAGAGGGCCAGAATCTTATGAAGACAGGTTGGGCCCATTCCCAGATTTGTCACTTGCCTGTCATAAAACTCCAATATACCCTGTCAAAGGCATTCTCAGTGTCTGTTGACAGATATTTTGAAGGAGAGTCCAACTGAGAAATAAGTAAATTACGTCTGTTAACGGCTGTGCTCTCTGAGGCCTTGCAGCTAGTTTAAGTGCCATGTCCACTGTTCAAAGGGAATTATGCTAGGGAGAGAGTTATATGTGTCGGGGCATGGTCGGACCATGCTATTTGCCCTATTCTAGTTTCATGTATTAAGTGTAAATGCCTATAACTTATTAAGGATAAACTCTGTTTGGATGTGAATGTGTAATCTCGCTCATCTGGGTGAGGAAGTCTTCAGGTGTTGGTCAGCTGGTGGTCATGATAGGTGTGCCTTACCTTGCAGAAGTCCTTTTCTGAATGCCTCAATCTCCTACAACCACTGTTATGCCATCTACCTTCTCCAACATCTTGACATAGAATGCCAGCTGTCCCTGATTTGGAGCATAGAGACTGATAAATGTTAAAGGCTTGATAAAGAATGTAGACTTCCCCAGAATGCCAATAGACTCCTCCAATCTGTCCATTTCCAAACCCACCTAGAGCAAGCACCTATTTAATAATAAAATAAAATGGATTCCCCTAAAAAAGGTTATAGCTATAATATACTGTATGTTTGGGTAGAACGGAAGAGGTAGTGGTGTCATGCTTAAAGTATGTTTCCTGGACCAGTGTCACATCCACCTTATCTGTGAGCAAAGCCTGGTGCACCCTAGCCCTCTATTTAGGGATACTCAAACCCCTAGCCTTCACTGAAATATATGCAGCCTGTCAGTCATGTTGGCTGTATTATAACCTGGAATAATACCATTAACTGCCCCCAATATCTAGGGATATTGGGGACAGTTAATGGTTACCTACAGCAATGAGGCATGGACCCCACTAGGGGAGGTTGGAGACTGGGAAGGAAGGAGGGAGGGGGTGGTAAGGGCGTGGGAGGGAAAAGGGAAGGGTGGAATAGGGAAATAGGGGGAAAAACAAGTAACACATTCTAAACCTCAGACAAAGAGGAATAAACTAAACAGCAAATTCAATGTTAATTTTAATGAGCGATATCAATGCACCAGTAGTTTTAAAGTTCGGTTTTCAAGCTCAACTGATAAAAGTGCCAATAGTATCATGTACCTGTAACATATCATAGGGACCTCTTTCCTCTTCATCATAGCGTGAAAAGCCCTATTGCCGGAGAAAACATGGATTATCAATGTTGAAAGGGCTTTTTTTTTCCTGTAAGGGGAATAGAAGAGGAAGTGGGGGGGGCACTTTTATTATCTTGCCTCTTGCCTTAGCTGCCACACTTCTTTGCTACAGAACTGGAATTAAAACATTGATGTAAGTACAAAGGCAAGACTGCCATGCATCCTTCAACAGAAAAATGTTGGCAACCGCTGCACCAAGGTACATTAATTTTACTGCAGCCATTCTGTAAATGATTTTACTGACTAATAGCCAGTGCCAGACAGGCGAGAAACTGAACAGTGTAAATATCAATCTCCCTGACCCCATAATAAGGAATAATCTCCTAAAATTCTATAGCCAAAGCTCGCAGGGTGTCGGGAAATAAGCCGTCTGGCTATGCGGACGTACTTGACTGTTTTACAAAACAGGCTTAAGGCGGATAATGCTGTCTGAGGCTGTAAGCTATAATTGTAAGAGGATAAATAGCATTTTTATGTAAGGAGGAGAGACACGGTCAAGGGATTCTGCTTTGAAAGTAAACAATGGGATGGTTCAGCTTGCCAAAGAAGCAAGCGACCATGAAAATGAATATGCATGGAACAGAATCCCTCAGTCAACCAGAAATGTATTGTCAACAGAAATATTTGCACATAGGAGTTGGCAGCACTTTACAACCAAATGGCCTACCTTGTATACGCTTTTATTAGTAGATATTTAATTTGCAATATTTGTGGTAGCTTTTAATGACCCCTTATGTTCTAAAGGTAAAACAGTTCCCTCATTCTGGGCAGGAATTATTATCCCTTATGTGGAAATAATGGGCCTAGTCATTTTATGTGGATTGAGCACAATAAACTTCTACAGATTAAGGACAACAGTTGGACAAAAAACTATCCACGTGGCTTCGAAATATCACTTCGTAATCTTTGTCAATGCGCTAACAATGTATATTTATATATGGTTTTGGGTTTATATTATTAATACTCTATCTTTGAAATGCATAGAAAATGTAGCATGTTGCATTTTTGGTGCATTTTTCTTTGACGTGTGTCTTGCGACCAAAATATTACATTGTTCTAATTAGGCTGTTATTGTTGTTTAGGTTAAGAAAAATACACAGAAATCATACAGTGAAAGAAAAATATAAAGTGTTTTTATTTATAGACCTTTCTCTGTTATACTGGACGAAGTAGATGGAATGGGCTTGATGAGGAATGTTACCAGATGCTAAGGAGCTGGTGCAGACTGTATGCGTCAGTTTGGCTGTGAAATTGCTCTTCGTTTGCCAAGAAAGTTGGTGCACACATATGCGTCTATGCAGACTGGCGCGATTCTTTAGAGGCCCATCTACACTTTTAGAGATGGGACAAGAGAGGGCAGAATACAGGAAAGTCATGTTTATGCAAATACTCATGCCGAAACATGCCTATTCGCCCTACACCATCTGCACCTGCTTTACGATAGGTGCAAATACTCACTAATGATGATGACTTGTCGCCTACCAGGTGCATATGCTGCTGATGCAGAGAAGCATCCCACCTTGCGATGTGAACTGCTTTTTTTTTTGGTCTATTTTGTGTCTATTTTAAGTCTTTATTACTATAATTGTCATTGATCTGTAAGGTGTCACAGTGCTATGCAGTGACGGAAAGCTGGTAAAGCAGAGCATATACAAAACAGGGACATAAAAGGTAGACCAAAAAAATGTGCAGATGTGCAATCAAAAGGTTGGAATTGTGAGAAGTCTAGCCCTGTACACACCCCAAATCTTCCCCTTTTGCAATGATCATGTATCCAATCAGAAGGACAGGCTAAATTACATTACTCTGTTTATTAGACAGATATTGAACAAGAGCTTCCAACTCATAGTGGGCCCGATTTGTCTTCAGCCGTAAATCCCATTGCGTGCCGTATCTTGTGCGAAATTCCTTTGCGCATTCTCAGAAACTGACTTTACGCCAGAGAACGCAATTGCATCCAATTCATGTCCAAATGTAAATGACACTTCCGACTGCCTATGGTTTGAAGGGCGGAATCAGGGTGGGAAGGGGCTGTTCTATCTGCATACGGCCAGCAAAGTACAATGAGAGCGTACTTATTCCCATATTCAAATAGAAACGTTACTAGAGATTCACTTGTATGTGCGTGTAAGTTAAGACAGGTTTTTTTTAACACAAGTCACTTTTAAATTGCTTTCCAAGATGCATCAAGTCCAGTGTATTTTATTAATACTATAATAATGTCTGAACAAACACATGTCCAAACACATGTCTATTGGTCTTCCTACTCACAACCCCCAAAACGTGTCACACAGGCTTGATTTTTAACTGTGGGCGTTAGATTAACCACAGACCATGGATAATGACAACTGTATGCTCATGCCTCTCTGTGCCTTGAATCTGTATCTACAAAGCAGTTTTGTGTCATATCCAAGTGCATTAAAAATAAAAAGATCTTCTTCGATTATAATAAGGCTTTGATTAAAAATATTTCCTGTAACCAGTTTCAATGCTCTAGTTCTCAATGTTGGTTTTAAACCAGTTTATACAGTAAAGATCTGTGTACCTATGGACATATAATCTATTTAATGTTCACTGTTTTGGCAGTAATGAGCATCAGTATATCTTCCCACACCTGGGTCACACATTGATGGTTGAAGTGTAGAGAACATCAAAGGAAGTCTCTTTCAATAGTACTGTATTCCCCTACAATTGACCAAGTGGTTAATTACCCCACGTGCCGCTGTCCGTGGTGCTGAAATCTAGTATTGAAAACTGTTCTGTGCAGAGATTTATTTTGACCGTCTCTAGCACTGAAGTGCAATAAATCACTTTATTGGTCGGACAATTTTGTCTAGGGTTCGATAATGCATGGAGCGTTAAATCTTCTAACTTAATTGATTGGACTTACAAAACAAATGTGATTGAAATGAAACTGTTTTTTAAAACTAATCTTCTGTTGAATGATTATATCCTGATGAGCTAATGATTTCACTGTATGTTGCCAGTATATGCTTATAAAGGGAAAACATATACACACACACATGATGTACACACACGCACAAACACATGCATATACTTGGTCTAATTTGCACTGCTTAAAAATTCTGCGACAAACCCCTATTTTGATGTTCTATGACCTGTACAAGTGCCCTATATTTCTGCCAAAGTGCATAGGTTTATAGTGTAAGATTGCAGTATTGGTGAAGGAGCAGATGTTGCATCAGTCATTGGTAGGAGTTGGGTGGAGCAATCATTTTAATGTACACAGTAGACACACCAGTGCACTTAGTTTTGCAGAGCAGTACAAAAACAAGATTTTCAAGTGCTCCATGTAAGAAAGATGATCCAATATCCCATTATTCTACAGATTTTTATTTAAGCCATGAATGAGGCTAAAATGACTATTACTTTAGGAAAAATAATGAAATGGTTTAATTTGATGAAAGTGGTGGGTCTAAAGTACTGGGAGGTTGGACTTGGATGTGATAATTACACTGTTGCACAGAGCATCTCTTCACATTCTCTCTTCTCCCGGCAAAGAGTACTTTTACTTAGTTTACAGAGGTGTCTCTACATCCCGGTAAGTAAGTATGCACCTCGAGGTGCCCTCGGCTGAATGTCTAAGTGCACCAAATCTGCAACAATGAGGTCCACTCTATGTAACTGAAGTCCACTAAGTTCCTTGTTGTGAGCATTTGGCCATATTTGTGGAGGAAAAGCAGCTCCGCATAGGCCTTAATATACCCTTAATTTGCAATAACTGTATAGGAACAAATTAATAAATGTCAATATCAGCCCCTGACTGAAATTTGCTACAAGAACTGAGACACTTAATTACATTAAACTTACACTGGTTTCTACACTTTAGGCCTGATTGGAACGCAAGTTGCATGTTTAACAAGACCACGGAACTTGAGCGAAGTTCCGACTGTATTCAAGTCCAAGCGGATCTCAAGATACATTTCCACTTAAATCTGGGTTTAAGTACTTTGCCTATACAGTAGTGCAGTATACACATAAGCGTATGTGTAAAATAAGGTCACATCAGAATGCATTCAAAAAATATATTATAAAATAAACAACTCTTAACAGTATAATTACTCATAAAAATCTGGATTTAAAAGACAAAACAAAAATGCATATTTTATTTTTTTACATTAAATACATAAATATTTTTTTTTAAAGAACATACAATGTCTTTTTATAGACTATCTTACTTGAATATACATGTTCTGTGCTATCTAATAGGACTCATACGCATAGTTTATAAAACAAAGACTATGCCGTGTGAATTATCACTATCAGTCGGCACTTACACCTACTCTGTCGATGGTGCAAATGATACTGGTGCAACCAAGCGCACTTATGAGAAACCCAGGACATGAATTGTACCCATCTGTGTTGGAGCGCCCTTACTGTACATGGCCTATGTTAGTCTTCCCACCCACATCGTAAGTGTAATTTAAAAGCTTGCGGACATGACTTGCATGCAATTGCGTTTGTAGACGTAAATTCTCTTTCTGAGCAAGTGCAGAGCTATTTCGCGCAAGATACACTCCACAAATGTACATACGCCCGAGTATGAAACAATACCTTCATGTCCAAAGGTTTGCAGATAAGAAAAACGCTTGCGGAAAAATAATTCTTGCTTTTACTTAGCTATAGCTATTGTAGGAAACAGAAAATAAGTATTGGAGAGTGACAGGCAGTTGGCTAGTGCTACCAATTGTTATAGCTCTGTAAAGGCTGGTACAAGTAGACAGATTAGCCTTGTCCCTGCCCCTTGTTCTGTCACCTTAACTCTGTAGTCTGTTGGGAGACTTAAAAGACTTTTTTTTTTACCTGAGGCCACATGAAATGCAAATTGTAATATCAGACACTGAGAAAAAATTTTTTTATTTTATTTTAATGGTGAGCCTCTATATTCACTATTCATTCAGAGACTCTGAAATAATGAAATAGTGAATCTTGAAATGTGATAAATCTTAAGCTACTGTATTTAAGTGCCCAAATGATATTAGTAATAATAGCATAAACCACAATGCAGAGGCCTGTGGGTCAGAGCCGACCACCTGGGACTGCAGGTTATTGTTATCCCCCTTACGTTCTTTGGGGCATATTCAATTGCCGGTTATTACGGTCCGTTATTACGGTAATCCTGTGCGGAAAAACCGTTAATACGGTAATTTGCTCGCTGGATTTCAGCTCGAGCTGCGAGCTGAAATCCAGCGAGAGATTACTGTATTAACGGTAATAGTTTTTCCGCGCTTGAACCCGCGGACAATTGAATAACCCCCTTTATGACTTCTGAAGGAAACGAGACAGAGGGTTGCGATTATGTAACAAACACATCAAGTAAATATGAGTAGAGATAATTACATCAGGAAGTGGCTGATGTGAGTATATTATAAAACAGGACCCCTTTTCTGTTCATTACCTACAGTCATCCGCCCCTTCCCGTACTGCCCTCCAAGCCATAGTCTGCCATAAGTGTCATATGCATTTGGATGTGAATTGCATGCAATTGTGTTCATTGGTATAAGGTCAATTTCTTCACACAAGATTTGACACATAAAGGGACATACATTCGAACATGAATCAGGACCTAAATCTCTCCCCTATACACGTTTTGGTATTTATGGTGTTACAGAAATTAACAAGTCGAATATGGCCAGGATTAAGGCAGGTTGTTTATTACAGCGGATCGAACGGCTCCAGCATCCATGCAATAGGCTGCAAGACCCTCCCTCCTAATTTGTCACACCAAGAAATAATTATTTAAAGGGTATGGTTTCTGTTCTAATTAATTTTGTCTCTACATGAGTCCTATGATTGCCCAATTATCCCAAAGGCATGTGTCTAACGAAAACATTTTTATAGCTACAAGCAATGGGTGTAAAACACTCGTTATATTCTCATCCTTATCTACTGTAGGTAACGTACACAGATCATAACAATGTAGGCAACTCAATAATGTGAGATATTTGTTGTTTTTACATAACAGTCGACTGTCTAACATTGGTGTGTGACACTTTGAATCAGTCTATAAATTAGAAATGAGATTGAGTAAACAAACAAACATCCGAATATCAGATTTCAAAATGACTATTTTGTTTAGAAATACAGAGAACGTTTTCGGAGGCTGATATTTAGGAAGCTATGTGAAGCCTACAAGACTTTGTGTCAGCACTAGACAATGCGAACTCATCATTCTTGTGCTATCATTGTTAACTTCAGGATCAGCTTTTCACATACAGTTCTTCATTCTCCCTGCCTGTAAATAGGATAATGGATAGGCAGTGATGAAGTTTCACATAAACAGAGAGTAATATATGGGTTGCACATGAGGATGTATGATAGGTTTGTGCTTAGGCAGCAAAATGCAGTACATTACCAGGAAAAGTATACATGCTACTAAAAATGACATGTTCAGATGTTAATCAATATAACTGTAGTTACCTGATATTGTCCCGTAGAGACAAAGCAGTGATGTCATTGTATTATGGAGTAATATTGCAGGTTTAGTAATAATGTATTGTATCTATGCAGCAATTAGCAGAATGTGGGTTATGTTTTTTAAACTGGTGCAGAGGGAAAGAGTGATATTGTCCATAGCAGCTAAGAATATTATTTTCCAATGCAATTTAGAGAATAAAAATAAACCTTTGATTGGTTGTTCTCACTTTAGAACCATCCTTTTTTTATAAGGACAGTGGCAGGTGGGGAGTTTGACTGGGGTGGTACACCTGTCAAACCCTAACGCAGGTGTCGTAAGGCAAGCTCAGGGAGGAGAGAAAAACCTCCTGTGGAGCCCTTCTGCTCCACGGGAGGTTTCTGTCCTCTCAGAGCTCACCTTAGGACACCTGCGTTATTTTGCATAAAATTCAACTCTGTAAGGGACCCCAATAATGTATTTATTACATGAGGCATAATTGTAAAACTTTTACTTACATTGGGTAAAATGCTCCTTGAATATGCTTCTCCGCAACTGAAAGGTAATGAAAAGCCATACACGCTTAATCCACAAGCCTTGTCATTGGGAAAGGAGGGAAATGTCTTTTAGTCCAGCGCAGTGGAGAATACTTTCCTTGTTGTGCATGGTGCTGAAACGATTTGAAGTAGTCACCTGTGAAGTGAGTTCAGACAGTGTTAGCTTGAGCAAAAGGATTCCCTGAATTAGACTTTTGGAAAAGCACCTTGAAAAATTGAAGGAGGAGATGAAACAAAAAAATTATGCTAAGTATGTCGGACTTGTAGATGAAGTACTTTAATCGCTTCGTCGGGATCGAAGAGTTATCAACTTCTGGAAATCGTATCAATACATTTTGGCGACTATGCTTGATTCTAGGTTTAAGAGCTATGTCTTCTCTTTATTTCCAACTGTCCCAGATCATAAGAGATGCAATGAGTTCCTGGTCAGCAAGCTGACAGCTCAAGTGGTACAAGACACGAGAACTCATCCTCCCTCAGTTTCTTTGGCAACTGCTGCTAGGAAAAAACTTAGCTTTCCCAAGACACCCAGTTTTGATGCAGATGAGTCAGCACAACATTTTGACATTTGGTCTGGTGTAAAAGAATTGGTCAAAATTCGTGACAACTCTGTCATAAAATGAACTAAAAATTCCATGGGGAAGGCCATTTCCGGCACTTACATCAAAATACAGAGACTTCTGTAATGGTGGATTCCAGCGGGGATGAATTAGTATTGTCTGAGGATGATGTACACACTGATGAGCCAGCCCTTCAATTTGTCTTTCAGTCCTGAAAACTGCCACCTCTTCTGTTTCTGTGTGAACTATAACTCTGTAGAATGTCACTGGAGACTTTAAAGAACACAGCCACCCCTCCTCTTTCTGTTTAAGCTATGACACTGCCCAACTACACTGGAGCCTGCCAACAACCTTGATACCCCTTATGTGTCTCTCTGTGAAATGGCGCAGGAACTCCGTGGAGGGTGGTACTTCTAGAATCCAAAACTCGCGAGATCCAACAACTTGACGATCACGTTTTGCCTCGTTTTCTATTCTCAGGGCGTGCAAAAGTAACGAGCCGGTTTGGCTCGGTACTTGGATCAGCTAAGTTCAGGTGGGCTCGGTTTTCCGAAAACCGAGCCTGAGCATCTCTACTGTAAGCATTTATTTTATGTACAATGCAAATCCCTACACTGGCTCCCTGTGTCCTCTGGAATCAAATTCAAATTACTCACCGTTACCTACAAAGTCCTCAAAAACAACAACCCCTACATACATCTCAAATCAAAATACTCTCCCTTCTGGCCTCTTAGATCTTCCTCTGACCAGCGCTTTGTCTCGTCTCTGGTAACCACCCCTCACTCCCGCCTACAAGACTTATCACATGCTGCTCCCCACTTATGGAATTCCCTACCACACCTATTCAGACTTTCCCACAGCCTTCAAACACTTTTTAGAGGTGACCTTGTCCCCGATAACACTATTCACACTAATGCACCCTCACAACTGTCCTAAATTCCACTCTGAGCCACATCATTTGCTCCTCTTGTTTCAGCTGTGCCCTTTTCCACTTAGAATGTAAGCTCTCTAATGAGCAGGGTCCTCCATACCCTTTGTTTTCATGTCTGTATTATTTTGTCTACCTTGCTTTATGTATGTACTGTTTTCCCTACTGTACGGAGCTACGGAGCACTGTGGCACCTTACAAATCTACAATAATATATACCGTAAATATATGTAATTTACAAGAATGTGTCACCTGGCTACTAAAACAATTATTTCTATGCTCTAGAGCAGTGTTTCCCAAACCCAGTCCTCTACCACCCCTAACAGTGCAGGATTTCCAGGTCACAAGCGATATAATTATACCCCCTGTGGATCTTTCAAATTGTGTCAGTCAGTAATGACTACACCTGTGCTTCAGCAAAGAGATATGGAAAGCAAGCACGGTCAGGGGTAGTTGAGAACTGGGTTTAGGAAACACTGGTCTAGAGGGTACTGAGGATGGAGCAAACATTGTATTAATAATTTTATGATGGCTCATAGAGCGCACCATCACAAGTTTTATATGGAGACCAGACATTTGTTAGGGCTAGTCTAAGTCCAGTGATGTGCATTGTGCCCGGTGAAGTCAGTATTGTATGCATGCTCTAATACAGGGGCAAATGCAGGATTTTTAGAGGGGGGTTTCCACACCACGCCGCCATTGGGCGTGACCAGCATGCATGGGGCGTGGCTATAATTTTAGACAGAGCTTGGCTGCTCTCCAACTCTTCCTATCCCTATAATATACATGGGCAATGCTTCGTGCACTGCTGTTAGGTGCACGCAGATCTCCCTTTTCAAGCAGAGTCGTGTGAAGCGGGAGCAGGGTCCAGCCACCTCAATTTTACAGTGCCCCGGGCTTGGAGGGGGGTTTCCAGGCACTAGGTAATCCCCCCTCTATTTGCCTATGTAATATGTGTACAGTAGACATTAAGGACAGCCTAATAAATTTTTTTCCAAAGGAAAACACACACATATTATATATATATATATATATATATATATATATATATATATATATATATATATATACTTTTTTTAAAAAAATGTGCATTTATAATCATACATGACTATATTATTGTTAGATAGCATTAAGTGCTTATTTTTGTGTGTGTGCGTTCTTTTGATCTTTTATATTCCACATAGGGTTTGTACATGTCATGCAGTGTCTGGTTTAGCAGAGCAGAGTACACCCACTACCGTAGTCATCACAACAAGTATCTTTAGCTCTGTTCCTTGTTTACTTCAGGAGTACGCAGAGCCGATTTACCTGCGGTTTATAACAAAGGCACAATGCACTCACTATGAATGCCTTAATGACTCAGGCCCTACATGAGGTCCACATTGAGAACATTACTAAAGGTTATGTTGGTTCTAAGGAAAGAAGGCTTTGATCAGTGTGTTAAGTAAAGAACAAGAGTATTCTTAACGCACATGAAGAGAGAGAGAATTTCAGAGGTTGGTCTCTGTAACAGAAAGAAGTTTATTATAAGAACGAGCAAAGGGGGTATATGTGAACGGTAGTTGGTATTATATCAACGTGGCCAAAAACACCATATGTCTTGTCTCTGAGTCGACAGCTGGCAGAAAGGGAGATTCAAACGCCACTATGTCAGTTTCTAAAGCAGACTCTAACTATCCAGAGAAGGAACCTTGTCCAATAAGCACTAATATTCAAACTTGTATTTCAGCCTGAACTGGGGCAGCACGGTGGCTCAGTGGTTAGCACCTCTGCCTCAGAGCGCTGGGGTCATGAGTTCAATTCCTGACCATGGCCTTATCTGTGGGGAGTTTGTATGTTCTCCCCGTGTTTGTGTGGGCTCCCTCCCACACTCCAAAAACATACTAGTAGGACAATTTAATTGACATTAGTTAAATCTAATTTAGGACATTTAGACTGTAAGCTCCAATGACAAAGGGACTGACGTGAGATCAGCACTATACACTTTGTACAGTGGTGTGGAATTATTATGATGACAAAGTGTTCTAAATGCTGAGATAAGAAGCTCTACGGGTTAGGGGATGTTGGGTTCCTGCAAACTCTGGGAGTCACTGACATCAAACCCCTGCAAATCGGCTAATAGGGAGGGAGAAAAGACCTAAGGTGCAAAAAAAGTTTTAAGGTGTAATTACTGTGATAAGTATGGCAGACGGACGACACTCACACAATTATACTGAACCACTTTTTCAGGATGGTACAGACAGCGAGATATGTTGTTCCAGCAAACAAAAATAATTTTCAATTTCCCGCGAACCTGTGTCTGGATAAACATTCAGGGCCTGAGCCAATAAGGAGAGCAAAGCAAAAAAAAAAAGGAGTAGGTTTGTTTCTGGACAAACCATTTACAATGCAAGGGCTGCATATTAGTTTATTATTTTGCACATAAGGAAAACAGTGGCTGTTTTTTCATGTAGCACACAAATACTGTATAGATTTATTTGTACACTGAAATGTAAAGTTGATCTAGGACATGCCCTACCCCCAACTATAAATCTGTCCCCATGTTTTAAATTGACCTCCCCCTCCAATGCAACATGGTTTTGTCCAGATGCAAAGTTAGTCCTTTTTTATGCTTTGCTCTCTTCAACGGCTCAGGCCCTCAGTCACCGGCCAACTAGTTCATCCTCAGTCAGCCTGCACACAACACGGAACCACTTCCTCCCCAGCACTAATTATCTAATAAACAAAAAATTCATTAAACTCATGGCTTCCAGCTGTGATCCTTTGTGCAAGGGACTAACCCTGTCTACAGCCTGATCTTCTGAAAGACTATCAGTCTCTCTCTTAACAGGCCGTGTCAAACTGTGCTTTTTGCCACATAACCTTTTTACCTGTCACAGCATAAACTATAAAAAGAAAACATGAGAAAGGAAAATGACAGATCTAGGACTAGATTTACTAAACTTCGGGTTTGAAAAAGTGGAGATGTTGCCTATAGCAACCAATCAGATTCTAGCTATCATTTTGTAGAATGCACTAAATAAATGACAGCTAGAATCTGATTGGTTGCTATAGGCAACAACTCCACTTTTCCAAACCTGCAGTTTAGTAAATATACCCCCTAGTGTGTTTTTAGAGAAGCAGAGCAAATAGAATGCCAATTACATGGAGCATTATTAGCGTTGCCACAACTCCACGCAGTTATGCGTTTAATACGATATGATCCGGTGCATCCTCCGCAGTGTCGCCAGATTACGCCACAGGAGAAAAAGAAGAGTGCGCCTTCTGTACATAACAGCATAAGCCATAAATGCAGAGACGTGACCAACAGTCCTAAATCAGTATCAGTTTCCCTCCTGAATCTACAGCATTATCCATAAGATGAGATAAATATGCTACAAATTTAGCGTCTTCGGTATTTTGGTACAATCCACTTAATTTTAGTCAAATCACAAAGGGTAATTTGCTCTTCAGAGAACACGCTGAGAACAGATTTTATGATCTTTCTTTCTCCAAAGCGTGCGGGCTGCCAATAGCTGCAAATAATGGATGATCGTACATTATTGCACAATATCTCTGAGGATACCTGACAACAGGCTAAATGGGGCTTAAACACTCAAAACAATTTCTAGGGAAACGTGCAAAGCATCTCAGCGGTGGGCAAGGAACTCACACTATATAATTAAGAGGTATAAAATAAAAAATAAGAGAAACACAGTTCTTTAGAGTACAGAATGAATATATTGTACCACTTCTCATCTGCACATTGTATGCCAGCTCGTATACTATCAAGGCCAGGGGGATAATTGGCATGGGTCTATTTTGCAATTACCATCAAAATACATTTTAATCAAATTAATATCAATTCAAAGCTTTTTAAAAAATGCCATTATATATAAAATTATACGCTAGATATAATCTATGTTATCAGCTTTTTCATAATTTATTTGTAAGGCATCACAAAACTCGGCTGACGTGGGATGAAGGGTAGAGGGCATAGGCAAACCGAGGGGGGGGGGTACCTAGTGCCTGGAAACCCCCCTCAAAGCCTGGTTCACTGTATAATTGAGGTGGCTGGACCCTGCCCCCGCTTCACACAGCTCTGCTTGAAAAGGGAGAGCTGCGTGCACCTTACAGTAATGCACGCAGCATTGCCCATGTATATTATGGGAATAGGACGAGTTGGAGAACAGCCAAGTACTGTCTAAAATTATAGCCACGCCCCCATGCATGCTGGTCACACCCACTGGGATCGTGGTATGGAAACCCCCATCTACAAAGCCTGCGTTTGCCCCTGGATTTGGCGATGTTTCCTGAACAGATTAGTTAAATGACAAATATTATATTATATTTCTAGCCTAGGAAATATGACTATAAAATTCTATCTTTTTGCCATACTATGCATATAAAATATTACTTTTAAGCTATAGCAAGTATATCGCTTTCCACCGAATCGCACATTTTCAGTGGAACCATGTGCATGGTACAGCACAAGTATGAATTTAGTGGTGAAGGCTTGCTGACTTCAAATTTTGGCAAAGGGCCTTGTGTACCATAACCATTTGTGGCTAAACTATAGATTTATGTGTCTTTGGATTTATTTATTTTTCAAGACGTAGCATAGGGATTTAACAGGAAGTCAAACCTCTTGTGAGAAGAAAAGTGACCTAGTCGTATTGATAAGATTAATATTAAACTTTGGTAAGTACAGGATTACATGGTGAAAAGTTTACCTTGACAATGCAACACTACCTATATTGTTTGATCCTGCTTCAGCATGTTATACTTTTAAAATATGTATAGCATACTTGCCAACTCTCCCTGAATGTCAGGGAGACTCCCTGAAATAGGGGCGATCTCCCTCACTCCCTGAAGAGTCTGGCATTCTCCCTGATGCTGAGCCAGTACAAGACGTGGTTGGCTTCGCCATCTGTGGCATGATGACACAGTTCAGAAATTGTGTCCTATGTCCATGTATTGATGCCTATGGAGGTGGCCATTTTCATGGAGACCAAGATTTAATCAAAGACTGACAGGTAAGACAACATGACTTCAGTAATGGAGACAGAAATGTAAAAGACACTTCAGTCTCTAGAGATTCATTAGCTGCTTTTCTTTAACGCATAGTTGCCTACTCTCCCGGAAAGTCTGGGAGACTCCGCATTTCTTCACTGGGGTCTATATGTGTCGTCGTGGGGGTGGCTTGTGCCCATGTGCATACTGACACTTGTAGTGCCACAACTATGTACTTTAAATGGTTTTGCCAAGGGGCAAAGTTACACATTATCTTTTTTTGCTGTACTTTCCTTAATGAATCAGGCCCTATATTATTAACAGGTGACAATCATTAAATACTTTTATGTATTTGTTTTCTGTGCGTTCTTTTGGGACTTTATATTCTACATACGTATTGGATGTATCCTGTTATATATTGTCTGTCAGAGCAGTCTGTACCTAGATCCGTATTCAGCAAGAGACGTTTCTTAAGGTCCGCTCCTAGTTGAATACGGACTTGCGTATGTCCCATTTACGTTAATTTTTTTTTTCTTTGAAAAAGAAAACTGAATTTATATCCATTTTAAGTGCATTAATGAATAAGTCCCAGTATGTGATATGACAATGTGCTGTACTGCTTACTAGTTTTCCTTGTATAATGTATAGCTGGAATTGGGGGATGTTTCCTGCATAGATGAGTTTCTAGTTGAGTATCACTGAGAACCAATGTGGCACCAGAATGTTGTACACGTCTGTTCCAGTGGAGCATCCACTTATACCTTAAAGACTTTCTGCTGTGTTATAGACATTGAAACGGTGGGGGTTCCTGATATTGTAGCAATCACAAGTGGTTTTAGATTGAAATAAGCACTGACAGCTGTGTTTTTTTGCTTGTATAAATATAGGGTATCTATATTGGCATACAGCTGGAACCCTGGATAGCATGTGATTAACTGAGCGCAGTCGTATTTCTTTTCCATTTTGGTTCTAAATAGAGTTTATTCCGGAGCCACTGATCCTGAGGTAAGGCTATGAATTAACTGTGTAGCGGTAAAATTAATATCAAATTGTGATGCAAAATCTTTCAGAATGATACTGGAACTTTCACCTCCAAAATAAAAGTATTGTTCTGCAAACATTGAATTAAATAAGGTTCCATAGGCAAAGGAAAATCTTATTCCCTGGCACATCAAACTATTAAATATAACGTTTATTTTTGTGCTGTATAAAACCTACAATATAAAGTTGTGTTGATAATAAGTTCCTGCACAAGAACCCAAACTTATTATATCAGGTTTAGTGGCGCAATAAGACATGTGCATAATAACAGTCTACAGGGGGGGAATTAAATTGGCCGCTTTACTGTAAGAAGTAACGCGGCCAGGGGCAAACGCAGGATTTGTAGAGGGGGGTTTCCACACCACGCCGCCAGTGGGCGTGACCAGCATGCATGGGAGTGTGGCTATAATATTAGACAGTGCTTGGCTGCTCTCCAACTCTTCCTATCCCTATAATATACATGGGCAATGCTGTGTGCACTACTGTTAGGTGCACGCAGCTCTCCCTTTTCAAGCAGAGCCGTGTGAAGCGGGAGCAGGGTCCAGCCACCTCAATTATACAGTGCCCCAGGCTTGGAGGGGGTTTCCAGGCACTAAGAACCCCCCCCCCCCCCTCGGTTTGCCTATGGCGGCCTGCACGCTATTGCCGTTATTATGGTAATAGTGCGCTTAAATACTGTTTTTACGGTCATTTCAACACTGGCTTGTTGCCCGCGAGCAGAAAGCCGGGTTAAATTTACAGTGATAACGGTAGTAGGATTGACACCGTGTTAATCTGGGGGGAATTGAATTCCCCCCTATAAGTAAGGATGTAACACATTCCGATTGACATAAACATCATGGATATTAAAAATTAATCGATTGTTGTAGACATAGGATCCATTTCATGAGGGACGCATGCCTGCTTCAGTATTTTCAACTTGTTTTTAAAAAACTGAATTTACCTCATACCTGCCAACATTGAGGTTTTGTCCTCTGGGAAAGGTTGCGGGGTGGGAGGACGGGAGTGGGCGGTTTGTGGCAAATTGCATAATTTTGGTTGATGTGGGGGCGGGGCCAAAATGGTGCGACTCACCGCAAATCGCGTCATTAGTATTAATATTATTTTTTAATTATTTAAAAGGCGCCACAGATTCCGTAGCGCCGGATAGATAGGCAGGTAACAAATAGATGAAGTGATACACATAAGTAGCACAGATGAGTGTGAGTAATGCTATGGGGACTCACACAGAGTGCACTAAAAGACGTGACGGGACGTACGGGGGAGTCAGACAGTGGACAGACGTGGGACAATTGGTAGAGAGGACCCTCTCCGCAAGAGCTTACATTCTAGAGGGAGGGGTGGTGAGAGACAATAGGACCAACTGTAAGAAAAAGGGGATGGTCATTGAGGCTCACATCCTGTCCAGGATGTGGGAGAATAGCCTGCTATCCCGGGAGTGTGGGAGACCTACCCAGAATTCGGGAGCAAGTATGATTTATCTGGCCTGATTTAGATAACAGATTTAAAAAGCTTGTCCTATATCCATTTGTTAAGACTACCCATCCACTGGCGTGCAAGATGAGGTTTTTTTAACACTAATAAAAAAGCATACACATCCAAAACACGTCTGCTTTGCTTTTTTTACTTGCATTTTAGAGATCACTGTATAGTTTCAAATGCGGCCAAAGAGGACAAATGCAAGTGGGAAATAACAAATAAAAGTGTAAGTGGTAATGGGCTCACTTAGAACAATGAATTTTATTGTCACTTCCATTTACATGCATTAAACTAGTGTTAAAAACACATTTAAAATGCATAGAAAACTGCCTAAATGAACCTAGGTGATTTATATAAACAAGTGAATGGGAAATACTGATGGAGAGAAATGTCTGTACTGGGAAATAGGTCACGTTGGCATTTCTGCCACTTGGATCATGGATTAACTGCAATAATTTCATCGATTAAGTCTATAGCAGTGATATTGCTAAGGGGAAACTATATGGCAGTTGGCTTACTCAGAAAAGTGTTATGTGTATAAAACAGACTGAATGCTGTGGTTAAATTATATATCATAGACAGAATATTGTTGTTATTATTATTATCAATGCTTATTTTGTAAGAGAAAAGGTGCCGGAACTCACATCACGTAGTCAATCACTGTACACACAGCCACACACGTCAGTTGTGTAACGAAACATAACGTTCGCCGCCCGCAGTAAGCTCTCAGCGCGCGACCACACGACCAATCACAAGCTGAGCAGCGCCACAAGCCGAGCAGTGCCATCACAACAAGTGCGGACCAGGTACCCATGCATCGGACTAGACACACAAGCAGCTCGCAGGCACCGTTTTAATTATTTTGCTGCCGACCTGCTACGCTTGACAGGGCGATTCATGTCCACGTGGCCCAAACATCAAATGTTGAAAAGTTACTTTTAAAACTTGGAAAATCCATTGAAAAAAGGTGCCGGAACTCAGTTCTGGTGAGTTCTATGACAAAAAAACCACTGATTATTATTATTTTTATCTTTTATTTATAAGGCGCCACAAAAGGTCTGCAGTGCCGTACTTGGAAATTACAGTAGATGATCCATGATACATTACAGAATACATTATTAGACTAAACATAATTATACAACCAGGGGGTATATTTACTATGCGGCGGTTCCGTAAAACCGCCGATTCCCGGCGCTTTGAACTCATTTTCTTCAAACAGCAATTTTATTAAAGACAAACCGCCGATCGTCCGTTTTAAAAAATGTCTTCAAAGCGCCGGGAATCGGTGGTTCTACTGAACCACTGCACAGTAAATATACTCCCAGACGACTACTGGTTAACAGATTACACAGGTAACGTGGTAATGCAGATCAAGACATTTACGGGACAGTGAGTAAGAGTGAAGGTAATGTCCAACATGATGTAGGGGCTGAAGAAGAAAGGGCTAGGGAAGCAGGCTTAGAGGTACTGCGGGTGATGGAATAATAGAAGAGTAACACAAGGAAAGACGGCCCTGCTTGTGAGAGCTTACGTCCTAGAGGGAAGGGGGAGACACGAATAGGGCAGAACTGGGTGGGGGAGTATGTTATGACAAACAGAAAAAGAAAAATTTGTTTTTGGGCAAAACGAAGAAAGAGGGGAAGGGTTGAGTTCGTTTTTGTTGTTTTTTTTTGGGGGGGGGCTCTTTCATTTGTACTGGGCCCCACCATTTTCTGACGGCAGCCCTGGGAGGGTGACAACCCCACCTGCCCAGCAGATGAAGAACCATCATCAGCTCCTCGCTACCATAGCTAGTTGCATCCCTTGAGACAGGTTTACTTTAACAGGTTTGCACAGGTATTTCTTTGAGCGGTGGTTAGGTTGTCTTCTCCCTTTGTTAATACTAAAATAAACATATGACAGACGAATATAAATGGGTCTTGACAGGAATCAGCCAGGGTAAGCACTTATTTTTTCAAATGATCATTGACCAAACTTTATTTAATGTGCTGCAAGATAATACCTATTGCGTTTCACTTAAGTCTCTTATCGAGTAATAAATCATTAGGCATTTAGCACCAGCACAAATTAGGCATGTAGCATGTCTGGGTCAAACTTATCTCTTTCAAAATTGCTTAATGAGTTTAGCGGAAGCGATAAACCCTTGAAATAAGTACCAATGGTGTGATGATTGAGCAAGTCTTAAAGAGAAAAAGTCGGTTTCGCTTTATAACCGTTGCCTAGAGTGACTTTGTAATTTGTTAAAATGTGTTAATAAAGTACAAGTTTATATAAATCTGATTTTTGCTTTTAAAATGTTGGGAGGTATGTGAATTGATGATGAAGTGCAAAGACTTTACTAGGAACACATTCACTCTATCCTCTCTTTCTCCCCTCTGGCAAACTTCTGGGGAGGGGGACAACAGTTGCCTGAAAACCCTCTACTCGCAGCCCAAAACTTAGCCCCAGTCAGCTGCCGGAAGACTGACTGAGAAGCCTGGTGGTCGATTCCGATACAACTTTGCAAATATTGATTTTATTCTTGTACAATGTACTAAGGGATGTGGGGTTGACTGAGCACGTTTGCCATTTTTAGTCCCTTCCAAATTTAGACTTATCGTTCGGTGGTAACTTTTCATTCTCTAATTCGAGCATTGGACAATAGTAAATAGATGACTATAGAATCCAAGTGCTCCTCATGGTCATTCTTCAATGGCTGCCAATAATCACTGACACTTAATTGTAATTTCAGATGTACTTTGTTCTCACCGCTGCTAGACACTGATATATTGTCCGCAAAGGTGTGCCCAAATAAAGAAAGATCTGATAAAGAGCATGATAGAGATTCTCGAGTTTAATTATCATCTGAATTGCCAACATGGGCTAGTTAGCGTACGGCCAGACTAGCCCGTCTTACAGGGAAAAGTTAAACCTCTCTGCCTGAAGGTCCCGCCCTTTACCCCGACCCACTGCCATATGTCACACGCAATATATCAAAAGGAACAATCACTGCCCCGGTCAAATGAGTGATTCTTTTTTTTCACTCAGGTGAGATGAGCAGGGCAATGATTCTTCTATCCTTCTGCCACATCTAGTGACTAGCCACACCTTTCTGACAGCTGGTTATGCCCTTCGAAGGTGTGGCAGACCACACACCGATTCATACCACTGTATTACCCCAGTGGGTCCTTCGAGCCCCATTCCGTCAATGAATCGGCCCATAATTACATATATTTAACCCACAGCTTTGTCTTAAGATTTTCGTGTGGTACTTTTAAAACGCCAATGAATACATAGCAAGCATTGCATTGCCTGGGTACTTGAGCACCTATATGGATAATTACAAGAACAGAAACAAATGATTTTAGATTTATTACAATACTTAATGAAATAAGATGTGATGATACGGACAATACAGGGAAATCCAAAAATGCTGCTATGTATAAAGTGGACACAATACAGAAGTGCAGATGAAGACAGTCAACCACAATTAATAGAATTCACAGGCCTTTTTCTTTACAACAACCCGTGAAGAACAAGAAGGGCTGGAAGCTCCATTTATATATTTATTTGCTGATTTACATTCTGTGCACTGAAATTGGTCTGATTCTCTGGGCGCGTAAATTATCTGTCAATTTTTTGTGCATTTCAGCAATTCGTCGAATCACTGAAATTTGGCTGAATTTAGGAACCGGACCAATCGATTTGCCCATCTGAAGGTACTAGTTCTGCAATTAGCACTCATCTACAGCTAAGTGTTTTCAGGGACCGCTGTAGTATCTGACTTTCAGCTTGACATTTATTTCATAATCGGTTCAATTAACTTTTATTCTCATGTCATTTCAGAGCGTGCACAAAGCTTGTGCAGAGTTAAATCGTTGACAGGTGACATTTCTCTCATAATGCATTTAAATGATAGGGCAGAAATCATCACTAAAAGAAAAACAAAGAGGCGCTAATGCCATCCCTGTAAGAAATATGCAAAATAAGCACTTTTGAACACTACATCATCTATTTATATAGAAAATTGGCTGAAATGTGCAAAATGCAAAACTATAGGCACATCAAAGAGCTCCCCCGTGAATGATGGAAGTAGAAACATATGCAATATCTTGCTGTATGAAACATACCCACCAGCCGACTTTCCACAAAGAAATTGTGACACATTACAACACCTTACTTGGAAATGCCTCCAGCCTAAAAACTAGAGATGCTCAGGCTCGGTTCTTTGAGAACTGAACACACCCGAACTTAGGGGACCCTAGTACAGAGCCAAGCTGGCTCGGTAATGTTGCACACCCTCGGAATTGAAAACGAGGCAAAACATGACTGTGACGTTGTTGGATCTCCAATCTCACGAGTTTTGAATTCCTATTTAAGATCCAACATAGCGAGGGGAGGGAGGGCAGACGCCCATTTTTCTTTTCTGCCACTGCTGTGTGCCAATGTGTCCTAGATGTGCTAGGAACTGCTGTGTGTTTGTGTCATTGCTCTGTCGCTTACCATCCAGCCAGGTCACTGCAGTATTGTCCGAAACTGTATGAAAATAAAATTGTGCAATGTGAGGTGGTCTAAATTGTTTGCAAATGACTTGAAAATAGTATTATTGAGGTTAATAATAATGTAGGAACAAAAAAAGAGCAAAAATATGTGATTTTAGCATATTTTAGGATTTTTCCTAAAAAATCCAAAACCAAAACCCACGAGGGCTGTTTTTCCAAAACCAAAACCAAAGCACAAAGCTAATCCAGATCCAAAACCAAAACCAGTTCACGGGGTCAGTGAGCATCTCTAATATAAATAGTTGATGGTGATGATGATATGTAATCACCATTGTTCTGCTTGAATTGAATGGTCTGTATTGCGCATACAAGAATAAACTGAGCATATTCTAAAGAGACTTCATCTTTGATTCCATAACACGCCCTACCACCCAACTGTCCCGATTTCAGCAGGACAGTCCTGATTTTACGACTCTGTCCTGCTCGAGGGACATGTTTGTCCCATGGATGAGAGTGTTGGGGGAAGGGAGGTATCTAATGGGCAGCCTTGTGCTTTCCAGCACTAGTCAGCCCTCTGGTGTCGTGGTCAGGCCCCTGTCGCAACTTGACCACGCCCCCCATTGTGACATGGCCATACCTCCTATCCCGCTGCCGGGGACAGACTTGGGAGGAATGCCATGCTGAACAGGGAGGGGCAGGTATCACGTTAGGTCCAGGGGACCCCATGTTGCCAGTCTCCCTGGTTTAGTGTGACCAGCCCTGTCTGCAAATGCTTGCCGCTTTTACAGTGGACCCCGCATTCATTGTCCCCTATCATTTATAAAGGGAGAGACTTAATTATTATTATATTATGCCTCTAGTTCGGCCCCTTAAAGTGGGCCTGATGCCTACTCCAAGTGGAGGCAGCCATTTTGTGAGACGAACCAACATTCACGAGAATGTAGCTTACCAATTCACTAGGAACTTATATCGATACAGCCAACAAAATGGCTGCCTCCACAGACAGGACCACTTTAATGCATAATGTATTCCCACTTGTTTCACTCTTGTTTACATCCCAAAGTTAAATTAGTATTTTTAGTGGTCCTCTCTGACAGTCTCATGTGCGGTAGACTCTTACTTCATAATTTCAAACCCGACTTGTCCCTGGCAATGTTTTCATTATGAATCTTTTGCTTCCGCTCAAAGGGTCTTAGGAAATAAATAATGGAAATGTAATGGAACAATGGAAAAAAAAAAAGAGAAATAGGAGCAACAATGAGGGATTTCTCTCAGTGCTCCACAGGACTTCTCTCTTTATCATGCTTGTCAGATCGTCCAGCTCCGACTGCTTTACTTAATAGGGGCGACGGCTGAATTGGCCAGTTGCCTAGGAAACGGTTGCCATGGAGACATGTCTTTAATCCCCTTCCACCATGCCATACAGCTCTCTCTCTCTTCTTTTGTTTTGTCTTGGAAACTTTAGTAGCAGTCTCCAATGAAATCAGGAATACAGGGATTGTTTTATTTGTTGAATGTCAGTGAGTTATAAAAAGTATCACTTTTAGTCTTCCTTCATAATTTATTATAATTACTTATTTATAAGCTGCCAATATCTTCTGCAGCGTTGTACAGAATAAGTAATACACACAGGACGTTATAACAAGCACGACTTTAACTTTTACACAAACTTTAGACAATAGGAGGGAGGACCCTGCTCGAGCAGTTCTGACTGTACAGTCGTTTCCATGGAGCAAGAATTGAGAGCAATTCTATTATTTACTATATACAAAATGGACCCAATGGTGTGGTTTGCTGTATACAGCTCTGCATATCAGAGACAAATTTGTGGACACCCCTAGTCCAAGGGAAAGGGGATGGGCACCACTATTTCGTAAGGACGTACCCTAAACAGTTCTGGCCAATTAGAAGCAAAGGAAAGTGTATAACGCCGGTAGATGTGTGGACTTTTGCTAAATCGGGTTTAGGCAACCTGTGGCTCACGAGCTCTTGTGAGCCAACAGTTTTCAGCATAATCTACCAGCTAAAGAGTGGCAAGTTATGCTGGGACCAGTAGTTCCACATCTGCAGCAGCACAAGTGCCAAAATTAATAGTACCAAAAACAAAATATTTGGATACCAGAAGAGAACAAGTATATTATCAACAAGGTCTTTTAGACAGGTATAATCTGTACTATTAGTAAGCAAATACATCATACTTATCTACTTTTCCATGATTCCAAATTCTCCTCCAAACTCGGGGGACTCATGGACATACACAGAGTAGGTAACTATGAGATACGTGCAAGCACATTTGGAAGGCTGGTCAGGTCATGTTGCTTATAATTATGGCAAGAATGCCATTGGGGACTATAGTGCCTATCATCATCATCATCAATTATTTATATAGCACCACTAATTCTGCAGCGCTGTACAGAGAACTCACTCACATCAGTCCCTGCCCCATTGGAGCTTACAGTCTAAATTCCCTAATATACACACACACAGACACAGACTAAGGTCAAATTAATAGCAGCCAGTTAACCTACTAGTATGTTTTTGGATTGTGGGAGGAGATCGGAGCCCCTGGAGGAAACCCACGCCTATGGGGAAGACATCAACAAAAGGCATGTTGGAGGCTTAGTTTCAATAGGGTTGCCAGATCAGTCGTGTATACCTGGACCAATGCGAATTAAACATGTTGCATGGATGAGCTAAAGTTAGTTCATATCTATGCCCCCATCCCCCCCCCCCCAAATAAATCATCCTTTTCACCTGGTAGATAATATTGTGCCTGTGGCTGCCCAGCTGACATGAAACTACAAGTCCCAACATGCCCTGCCAGCAATCTGATGACTATCTACTGCCTGAGCATGCTGGGACTTGTAGTTTCACAACACCTGCAGAGTCGCAGGTTGACCAGGACTGGTCTAATCCATTTAATCAGAATCAGGCTCAACCCATTGGCCTGAAATGATTCAGTTAAAATGTGTTCCTGTAGTGGAAGCTGAATGTGTAATATAACATACACACTTAAATATGAGGAGGTTCTGAAATAGTCAATATCTTGTATTATCTAAACACGTTAAAGGCACCCGTTGTTGTGCTACATGTTCTAGTGACTACCACCTTGTCACTAACGCACATTAACCAATTTGTGGATCTCCTGCAGGATCTGTGATATTGCAGGTCATCATTCACGTGTATTCCCATCTGCACATTTCAGTCGTAAATCAGGCAGGAAGGAATCATTAATTGACCTTACCCTGTTAATGAGGGTGAACTCTCCCTATGTACACGCTGTGCGCACAAGCTGTTGATTTTATCTAATTCCTTTTTGCAGTCTGTCAGTCAGTGAATGGGAGATCCCCGGGGTGTCCTGGTTATAGTAACAGTCCATTGTATGGGTAATTGCTCTTTCGTTGAAATGCCAGGAGGTGTCCCCAGGTGGTACCGTTCTTCCTTACGCTTGTCAGCACTCAGATGGAGGAGACTACGGCTGGCAGTATGGCCGCCGGCTGCGGAGAGTTGTGATAACCAAAATCTGTTTACGTATGTTACAAGTGTGTACATTTAACCCCGTCGCTACTGAATTGACCTTCGTGGTCCTTCCCGAACCTGTAGTAAAGAGCACAGCAGCACATGAAGTCAAAAAGTTGATAGTACATAGTATAACTATGTAATATAAACTATGTAACTATAGATTATATTACACTTCCGTTTTCGAAGATCAAGACACCTATTGGATATGATGCCAAAAAGTTATTGAAAACTCTATTCACTGATATCTTTTAATCCAGATGCATTAGCAGTAGGTGTTTTCTGTACATAGGCACCACAAACTAGAGGTGTCCAGTGGAGTAAAATGGGATTTGGAAAATCAGAACACACAGGAACTCTCAATAAATTGTTTCTGCATTAATTGAACAAAACAGATGGCCTAAAATTAGACAACTTCAGTCTGTGAAGCTACAAAAGAAATGGTTTAGCCAATTCCATATGTAATCACAGAGGACAAACCTGTTCAAAGCACTGGACCCCAGACACTATCTTTCAAGGTGAAACTAACCAAACTTCGGTTGGTTTCATAAGGATCATTATAAGGAACCGAGGAGGAGATCCTGAAAGCCAAAAGACTTTTACTGATCCACCTGTATCCAACCAAGGGTTGGTAAATTTGAACCCCATAGAGACTGTTTTCTTCGTGCATTACACTTACTGTGATAATATTCGACACTGAGCATTGTGTATAAGTTTATTTCACATGGGTGTTCTACCTTAGATGCTGTACAAGAAGAAAGCCTCTTCCCCGGGTCATGAGCCATCTTATATGTCATATAATATGCCAGGGATGTGGTGAAGGGCATTGTTACAAATCATTGGGGGTCTTTTCACTTAGGGGAGGCCATATTGTAAGTGTGTGCTTTGGGATGTATCTAGATATTGGGGCATCCCTATCTTAGCATTAGAAGACTAGAATAAGATAAGTACTGTTTTGGATCTATATGTTCCTTGTTGGCCAAAAGAGGTATTAGCGCAGCTGTTTTTTCATCTCTAAATTCATAAGTAGTAGTATTATATTGTATCATTCTAGGAAGACATCTATATACACCATAAAATATTTAATAAAAAAAAGACCTGACATTTTTGTTGCTGCAATTTGGTTCCTTTTTATATTGTGCTTAACAGACCTGTACAGACACAGACTGTTTTATTATGCAATCCCCATTATATATCTGCTCATCTATCTATACATCTATTTACAGCACTTCTAAGACATGGATAACCTTTTATCATGGTAAATTTACTTTAATATTTATCCATCAAAACTCTTTACTTTGCATTACATCATTGAGTGGCAAACAGCGTAAAAGGCAGCGATTCTCTTTATTTCACTAGTCGTACCAATTACAACATATTATAAAAGTGATATACAGATTATTGCATTAAATTTAGCAGCATTGCACAGAATTGTTTTTCAAATGACTCACAGCTAAAATAATCAGAGATCTGTCCAGGGACCGGCTGGGCTAGGGGTCAGGGGCAGGTTGGGCTGACGGGTCATGGGGGCATCTACTGATTGGGTCGGTCCCATAGTGGACCACTTTGGACTGGGTCATCTGCATTTTTTTTCCCTTAAAATATTCCTAATAGACTGCTAAATCGAGTCTTGCCGCCCCCGGGCTAAAATTTACCAGCCCTCCCCTGGATCTGCTCCAACGTAGTTGACCTTCTCCACCTAGACATGGTCCACCATTCACAGCAATAAGCTCTGCTCCATCTGCACATCTGTGCCTCATGCCTCATACCTCATTGTTTCATGCTATGAATGGGTGAAGCTTGGGTGTTCCGTATCGCTGTTATGGACCAATTATCATTAGAGATGCTCAGGCTCGGTTCCTCAAGAACTGAGCACACCTGAACGTAGGGGATCCGAGTACCGAGCCGTACTGTCGCACGCCGTCGGAATTGAAAACGAGGAAAAAACGTCATTGTGACGTCGTCGGATCGTGGATCTCACGAGTTTTGAATTCCTTTTTAAGATCCAACATAGCGAGCGGTGGGACGGAGGGCGGACCCCCATTTTTCATTTCTGCCACTGCTGTGTGCTAATGTGTCCTAGATGTGCTAGGAACTGCCGTGGGTTTGTGTCATTGCTCTGTCACTTACCATCCAGCCAGGTTGCTGCAGTATTTGTCCCAAAGTGTATGAAAATAATATTGTGATCTGTGAGGTGGTCAAAATTGACTACAAATGACTTAAAATTAGTGTCATTGAGGTTAATAATAATGTAGGAACAAAAAAGAGCAAAATTATGTGATTTTAGCATATTTTAGGATTTTTTCTAAAAAATCCAAAACCAAAACCAAAACATACGAGGGCGGTTTTGCCAAAACCAAAGCACAAAGCTAATCCAGATCCAAAACCAAAACCAGTTCACGGGGGTCAGTGAGCATCTCTAGTTATCATGCACATTTTAGTATAATTATATAATTATGTGTGTGGCATATTAAAATTAAATATTTGCTTGTAAGTTAGGGATAGGTGTTCAAGATCCCTTGATAATAACTCCATCTTGTTGGTGGCCTCCCCCGATAATTCCAATGGGACTCCATTGGTTTATCGCAGGTACAGAAGATCCATAAATTCAACAAATGAGATATAGGCAGTCTTGTTGTATCCTTACTCCCCCGTGTTCAATAATAGATAAATGAAGGTCAGACAAGCAGTAAATCTGATGAAAACAAGAAAAGGATAATGCAATAAGGGAGGTGGGGCATTGTGCCATAAGAAGGTATAGAGTCTATACTTTCACCTGACATCTTATATATTTAATTTTTTCTAACCTTTGAAGAGCAGCAAATAATGTGCATGAAACAGTATCTGAGTAAAAAAATATTTTTATCGCTCTTTGGGATGTGCACAAAAGCAATAATGCAAAATGAGGCATGTTAGTTGTTGGCTTGTAAATTTCAGCAATACAGTCCTTATAATGACTTATATATCCCTTCTACAACCTCTGCTGAATAGAGGCTGCCATGACGATCTGCCAGGAGACACACATGTAAAAAAATAAAGAATCGGTTATAACATAAACTACATCACAAAGCAGTTTATTTGCTAAAGACAGTAACTTGGTGAGCGGGATATTGTAGCAATATGGCAACCTACTGTTTCCCCCGATCAAACATTTGGTAGTGTAAAAAGAGATCACTAATGGCGGATCTATAACCAAAACAGCTCCTACAGGGTCAGCATAGGATGGGAGATGGAGGTTGAGCGATATGACAACAAGAGGCCATGTAATATGTGGCAGGCACTGGGTTCCTCTGTGGTGCGCTATTGGCAGGGTCTAGGGGTCTCTTTAAAATGTTATTATGGAAAGCAGTATTCCTTAGGTGCACCGAGTAACATCCAAAGTTATGCTGCTAAGTATTTAAATCATTCCTTCCTCTTTTACTTTATAAGTTAGGTTTTCGCTGAGCCCGGCTGGTTAGCATTCTACTACCGTTCTGTTCTGATAAAAAATGTACAGTTAAATGCAAAAGGTCAATGCACAGACAATGTGATGAATGCACACACTGACATGTCTTACTACACTGCTGCAGGTTTCTGTGTAACACTTTCACCTCCTGCATGTACTGTAATCTTGGAAGTATCTGTATTATATTGGGGTAGTTTTTCAAAAAATGCTTTACAACTATTTACAAAGATTGCCAGACTTTTTTTTTCTTTTTACGTCCTTTCTATTTAGAAACTCAATAACCATGCAAAAGGAGCACAAATGATATCATTAAAATATCAATTGATGGAGGTAGAGACCCATGGTCCGGGTTATGCTCTCCTGGGGTTGTGCCCTGCGTTCCATACACTCTGTCTTTGCTATGTACCAGCCGATTGTGACATCAGTGTCTTGGTTACGTATTGGTCACCAATGTGTCTCCTTGTACCAAATCTCTTCCTATGGCTCGTGAGCTCCACAGACCTTACTGTACCAGTCAGTTTGACGGATGCCTATATGAAGTAGGCAGTGTCGGCATCTATAAGTTTTTGTGTGGCCCTGAATCAGTGCAAATGAATGTCCTTCTTGTTATTTGTACTGGTTCAGTAGCTGAAGAGTTTCCCACAAGAAGGCGATAGTTCCTGACCTATACAGTTTAGAATGAATTAAGCTAAATGAGGGTCATGGCTGGGTTCTTGCTTGTGAAGAAAGGGCAGAACATGCTTATGTGGGGGGACTGTTGTTTCTCCTTCTAAACTAGGACCTGCATCATGTCCCAAGAGCTCTCCTTTGTCTCCGTCTGGAGTCCACAAATGTCTGGAACCCTGGTTGGGTAGTCCACAGCCATCCCATTGATGCGCTGGCCTTCAACTTCACTTATAGCTTTGGCCTGATGTCTTTAGTCCTTCACAAGACTGTCATCTCCTGACTGTATGAGGATGTACTGGAATACCTATATATATGCCATTTGAATTAAACTGAAAATCTTTATAGGAGGACCTTGATCAGGGGAGGGCTGGAGAATTTTACCCCGGAGGACAATACTCGACTCAGTAGTCTATTACGAACAATTAAAAAAAATGAGGTGACCCAGCCTAAGGTAACTCACTATAGGACCGGCCCGGGGGTCAGATACCCCCTGCACCCCAGCCAAGCCTGTCCCTGACCTTGATGGTCCCCAAAGTAACTTGCAGTTCCCTGGTAAATGGGATATGGTAATCTTCATTGTGATGGATCCTGAGGCTTCCAGGACTACCTTAATAAATGCACCTGTTTCCTTTTCTTTTTTTCCTGCTAGCAGTAGTTTAATGCTTTTAATGAATCTTGCTAAAACTTGCATAGACCAGATCTTGTCACCTGTCTTTTTTTAAATATTGTAGATATTTAAGTTTTGTCTAGAGGTTATTACATGTAGCATTTTTGTTTTATGTGTTTTTTATTTTACAATGCTTCTCTAATGAAATAGTCTCATAAACGGCAGTCTGTGTCTCCAGGTTTACTGCTAGATTTGAATCATAGGCTTTACAACCTAAAAGATTGTTAACTGTTTCTAAATAGTTCACTGTGTATGCTCTTCGCTCTACACAATACCTTAAATAATATAAACAACTTATATAGAATAAAGACACGGAGACTTGAGTAAAGTGGCACTAAAAACTATTTTATTATAACCTATTAAAACCTGGTGGCGGAGAAAGGGCAGTGACGATCAGCTCCAGCGATACCCAACCAAGCGTGGACATGGCAATATAGCCTTAAGTCCACCCACTTCTCTCATAACCCCACTGCTTGGCCAGCCCTAACCTGACGTCAGAGTAAACTGCACCACACCTCACTACTCACTCCCCCTCCCTCACTGAGCCGGGCGAGGCCCCTCCCCACGGAAGGGACAAGAGTAACCGATTGCCTTATAAGGGGACAGATACCTGCGCCAATCACGATAGAGCCGTCTATATCAGTCGCTGATCGCAGTGCCTTCCTCCCCACCAAAACTGTAAACCTACCAACCGGCATTATGCTAAACCACCATTATACACTAACACTTCCTTAAAATGGCGTGGGTGGGTGGGATTTTGCCAGCCGAGTGACTCACCCAGGAAATGCATCACCTATACAAAGCCACAAGCACCTCCTCTCAGCATCACTGGCCAGAACCACACCCCACGTTAACTCAGGTAAGTGCAAACACGAATGCAACACTGTCACTATTTAATTTCGTTCGTCTAAAAGGGGACTCTCTTGTACTTAATTTAAGTGAAATCCTCCTGCACTGCAGGAGCTGTTTCAAAACGGTGGTTGGATTCTTCTTAGGAATTACCTGCGTGCTCCTGATTCACAATATACTTCTTGGGGGCCGAGTACAGCGCTCTTGCAGGTAGATAATGCAGTATAATTTATACTACAGACACCTTCATTTTTCTCTTTGAAAAGCTTTAATTTGATGAACATGTATCATGAATGAATTTCTCCAAAGAGCATTCTCGAAAACTGATCACAGTCTCAGGGAAAGTAGCTTGAAAGAGACTTAGATGAAACGTCAGTCCTGAAAGTACCCTATTATAAATGCTTGCTTCAGTAAGAACCAAATCTAGGGCCTGATTCATTAAGGGTCTTAACTTAAGAAACTTCTTATTTAAGTCTCCTGGACAAAACCATGTTACAATGCAATGGGTGCAAATTAGTTTAATATTTTGCACATAAGTTGAATACTGTCTGTTTGTTCATGTAGCACACAAATATCAACTTTAAATTTCAGTGTACAAATAAGCCATCAAGTATTTGTGTGCTACATGAAAAAACAGTCAGTATTTAACTTATGTGCAAAACAGAATACTAATTTGCACCCCTTGCAATGTAACATGGTTTTGTCCAGGAGAAGTTTCTTAAGTTAAGATCCACCTATCATGAAGGCTGAGTTAGAAAATCAATTGTCTTTCTACTTAACTGAAAAGAAACACTCTCTAGCTAGACAATGGTAAAGAACAATAGCCCAACTCATGTTGTCTACGTAGGAAAACAATATCTAAAATGCAAGAAGCTCCAGTAGAAATATCATAGTTTCTTGTGTCCAGGATCTAATATATGCTCTTTAACCTGTTGACAATTGTAGGCTCCTGGTGTGCATTAATAACTCATGCTACTGTCAACAAGTAAAATCTTTTGGCCTATTACCAGTAAATGCTCTCTTTAAAATCTGTTCCCTTCCTTCTACACCAAGTTTTCTTTTTTTGACTTGTCCCTTACCTCTATCTCCTTTTTAGTTTATTTAGTGCTCTTTCAATTTGTTTAGTCTTTAGTCTTCCATTTGTTATGGCAACCAGTGCGACATAAACTTATAGAACTAAAGTAGAAGAGGTCTTCACCTTTAGCAGCCGCCTTTCCCGTAGAGACTGGCTATGCTCACAGGTACTCGGATGCCCTCAGGACTTATGCTCAGAGTAGTATAAGTTTATGCTAACACGGCAGTGCACAGGTACAGGAGGTAGTACACGGAGCAGAGGCAGGCCAGAGATCTGCGGACTGGACAGAGCACCGGAGGAGATGTCAGGTACCAGCAGGGTCAGGGTCACAAGCAGAGGTTCGGAGTCCAGGAACAGGCAGAGGTCATACACGGAGGAAGCAATGAAAGGTTAAACACCAATAAAGCACAAGAGCAGGCAGCAGTACTGGCACAGAATGCTGTAACCGGCAAGTGAGGCTCAGTCCTCCCTGCCTTAAATACTGCAAAGGGCCAATCAGGGCAAAGCCCAGCAAGTGCTGCATAATTAATAATTGGCATGCAGCCAATAAAAGAGTAATGGTAGTTTTACCTTAATCAGTCACCATTGGTTGAATCCCAATAGCCCTGCGCGCACACGCGCACCGGCAGTTTGACAGCTGGCCGCGCGCGCCAGCAGGTAAGTTCAGCCATCCCGGTTGTTGCCTAGGCGACCGGGACATGGAGACAGGAAGTGATATCCCGGTCATCATAGTGACGGTCAATCTTCAGGGTCAGTTTTGATCCTGTTGTATCTGTCTGTTTTTTTCATCCAATCTGGTTCCCTAACCCTGCCTTGCCTAACCCAGTGCTTTAGTTTGCCATATCAATAACAGTCCTCTCTCTTGATCCTCTGCCATTGCTTGTCATATTCATGTCATTCTCAACCACTCAGAACATAACACAATACCCCTGTCCTTTTCCTCGTCTCTGCTGTTACTGATCTCTGATTTCAATTCCCATCTTAGAACTGTTCGCCAGTATTTGTCAGCGCTTGACAATAACAAAGCACTTGCCAGTATCTGGAGACTTTTGACAGCTACATCATTATTTTTGATGTTGCTGTGTCCATGTTTGAGTTGAGAATTTAATCTAGCAGTGATTCTACTGGTAGGACCCCATGCTTTAGTTCATCTCATTTACACGTTTGATACAAGGAAATCATGCAAAAATTGTAATTGTGTATTTAGACATTAGGGCCTGGTTCATTAAGGAAGGAAAGTCCACTTACTTGGCGTATTTTTCGGATTTTCATTCTGCGCATGTACAAAAATGAGACTTGCGCCAAAGAAGGCAATTCATGTTCACTTCCGACTGTCTCCAACCTGAAGGGCGGAATAAGTTGGGGAAGGGGAGGAGTAGCGTAGGCAATGTATCCCTGATGAAGTCCGCCCGGACGAAACGCGTTGGATTCAACTACCCCAAAACACCCACCCACACAGAAGTACCTGCCTCACGTCGAAGATCCTCCAAGCATCAAGACCCCAGGAGAAAGTAACTCCATACCGCAAGAAGGAGACTCACGAGCGGAGAACTGATCTCTGCAGTGGAACGCACAGGTGCCTGTGCGTTCCAGAAGAAAACAGGAAGTGAGGCGTCTGGAGCGCTCCTGCGTTCCAAGAGCACGGGGAGGAAGCCGCTGGGCCGCAGCCACCCCGAGCGCTACGATCCAGAATCTGGAGCAGGAGCCAACCCGCCCACCCCAGGTACCCTGTACACAGAACTGCTCTTTTTAGAGCATTTCAGCAAAAACGCTAATACTGTCACCTAAACATTTTCATAGCACCCACCACATAATACTGTCCTGTTAATTGTTAACTCCCCACATACTCCTCCCCTCATCCACCTATACATATTTTAACTTAATACACACACACCGCATCTCCCTTTGAAAAGGGAACACATCCAAATTTCTTTGTAAATAAAAGCTTGCACCACCCCCTCACCCTCCAGCCACACATTATACCATTCCAGAATAAGCAAGCATATGAAATAATTAGCAGATTAACTGCAAAGCTCTCACCCAAGAGGCTTGAATCGGGCACCGTAATCCCACTGCCCCCCCCCCCCCCAAGAGTCTACTACTCTGCATACCCATATAGTCGCCCCAGTATACACGGCACTAGAGCTATAAACTAGGCAAAACAGCTATAAACAATACTGCAAAAGGAGCTATAAACATCTCCCACTCTAGAAGAGCCACCTGACGGCCGATATCGTGTATACTGTCTCGCCTCTCTCTCTTTCCCCCCCCCCCTCTCTCCCTCCCTATCCCCATCTTATCTCCCCACAGGTCGCGCTACGGAAAAAACAAAGAAGCAATGTACACTTAGGGCGTGCCGAGGCTGGTTCAAGCTATGGGCATCTCGCAGGTACGTGTTTTTAGTAGAGATGCTCAGGCTCGGTTCCTCGGGAACCGAACACACCCGAACTTAGGGGATCTGAGTACCGAGCCGAGTCGACTCGGTACTGTCGCGCGCCCTCAGAAACGAAAACGAGGCAAAACATGATCGTGACGTCGCCGGATCTCGGATCTCGTGAGTTTTGAATTTCTTTTTAAGATCCGACAAGCACCTGTTATGGCCTATAAATTGATTTGAGCAGCTTCCACTTTTGTAAAGATCCGACATAGCAAGGGGTGGGAGGGAGGGCGGACCCCCATTTTTCATTTCTGCCACTGCTGTTTGCCAATGTGTCCTAGATGTGCTAGGAACTGCCGTGTGTTTGTGTCATTGCTCTGTTGCTTACCATCCAGCCAGGTCGTGGCAGTATTTGTCCGATAGTGTATGAAAATAATATTGTGGTTTGTGAGTTGGTCAAAATTGACTGCAAATGACTTGAAAGTAGTGTTATTGAGTTTAATAATAATGTAGGAACAAAAAAAGAGCAAAATTATGTGATTTTAGCATATTTTAGGGTTTGTTTGTTTTTTCTAAAAAAATCCAAAACCAAAACACAAAGCTAATCCAGATCCAAAACCAAAACCAGTTCACGGGGGTCAGTGAGCATCTCTAGTTTTTAGTCTTATCACTTTCTCCAGCTACAGGGCAGGTGTAAGTACCGAGTGACAGTGAGGATGGACATGTATGCATGCCACAACATGTGTTTGCAATTGGGAGCAAATGTAAAAATTAATTTTATATACAGTATGCATTGAGACTATCCTAATAAATGTGTTTGAAAAATAAAAAAATTTTTTTTTTTATCAAAGTCTTTTTCTTAATGTTTATATTATTAACAGGTGGCAATAATTGAATAATTTAGTTTGTTTCTGGCAATATGTTGTGTCTGTCTGCATACGACATGGGCCATACATGTAGAGTGTACATACACCTGAATTCAACAAGCGGAGCCTGATTCATTAAGGAAAGTAAGGCAAAAATTTGAGTAAGTTTTCTCCTGGACAAAACCATGTTACAATGCAAGGGGTGCAAATTAGTTTCTTATTTTGCACATAAGTTAAATACTGGCTGTTTTTTCATGTAGCACACAAATACTAGATAGCTTTATTTCTACACTGAAATTTAAAGTTGATCTAGGACATGCCTTATCCAACTATAAATCTGTCCCCACATTTTAAATGTACCTCCCCCTTCAATGCAACATGGTTTTGCCCAGGTGAAAAGTTACTCTTTTTTTTTTGCTTTCCTTTTCTTAATGAATCAGGCCCAAGATGTTTCTTCAGATCTGCTTGAAGTTGAATACAGGCATATGGGTGTTAAAATTGCGTGCGTTTTAAAAAAAAAATAATTTACATTTGTTTTGTGTTCCTTAATGAACCAGACCTTTAATGTGTATGTTCTGTATTCATTAAAATGTATTATTATCAATTCTATAGTAGGCCCTTATAACTGAAATTATTGGTGGAATAACGAACAACCAAATTTGTGCCATTTTTGGTTGGTCAAAAAGGACAAATCCTGATCTCTGGCGATCAGGTCGACAGAACGAATATAGTGGAACCCAGGCACATCAGCCAGCTACTGACCACAGATATATACAGATTGCAGTCATTGGCCAATCAGATTTCAAGTCCATAATCTCAGGCCAATAGATTTGAGCCCACACACCAAACTGGCCAACTAGATTGGTCCATCCTGAGCACCATATTGTTAACTCCCTGTTACTCATGTTTTACAGGCCAAGCTCAATGTCGTATTACAGAGCATCGGTGTTGAACCCACAGTATGTGAAGCATTACCGTTCCTGCACATTGGACAAGGTAGAAAGCATTGAGAACAGACAGCCACAGTAGGGGTCTGACCAGTGTAATGACCATAGAGAAATACATTATATACATACAGGCCTGACAGAAGCAGGTACTCTAGTCTGACATTGGTAGTGTCTATTACTCTGAATTTCTTTTTAAGGCTGTAATCTGTAAAAAAAAATATATATATTGCCGTTCCCTTCCGACTGAGCAAGTTTCTACGGGGAGAGCCTCAATGTCTTCAGTGGCTAATATATTTAGTTCCATTAAAGGTCAACAACTTGGATGTGTTAACATTATCTCGCATAGTCAACTGTGTTTAACACCACAATTTCCTGCTCCATACACCGCCCCCCCCCCCGCCCCCTCCCCAGCAAATACATCTCGTGAAACAATCTGTAAATCTATGAACCTTCAGATTCCGTGATTGGCTTCAGATTGTCCTGTCCTTGCCCATAGGCATATGGATATGCAGAAGATGACAAACGATAACAAAAATATGATCTTACTTTAGTCAAATGACCCTTTGAAAGGTTTACAGATAAATGTGTGGATGTTAAAAATATTCAGTTGTTTAAATTAATAATTACTCACCCTTCCCCTGTTTATGAGATCCTCACTGATCTGCATGGTGGAAAATAGGCAAACTTGCACAACAATATATTACTCTGCATGTCTCTATTTTTCCCACCTATAGCTATATCCTTAGAAAAAGATAATTGGTAATAAAAATAACTTATAAGTAGAGTATAATATGCCCTTTACTAAGATTAGGGGGTACATTTATCAAGCTGTGGGTTTGAAAAAGTGGATATGTTGCCTATAGCAACCAATCAGATTCTAGGGCCTGATTCATTAAGGATCTTAACTTGAGAAACTTCTTATTTCAGTCTCCTGGACAAAACCATGTTACAATGCAAGGGGTGCAAATTAGTATTCTGTTTTGCACATAAGTTAAATACTGACTGTTTTTTCATGTAGCACACAAATAGCAACTTTAAATTTCAGTGTACAAATAAGCTATCAAGTATTTGTGTGCTACATGAATAAACAGTCAGTATTTAACTTATGTGCAAAACAGAATACTAATTTGCACCCCTTGCATTGTGACATGGTTTTGTCCAGGAGACTGAAATAAAAAGTTTCTCAAGTTAAGATCCTTAATGAATCAGGCCCCTAGTTATCATTTATTTAGTACATTCTACAGAATGACAGCTAGAATCTGATTGGTTGCTATAGGCAACATCTCCACATTTTCAAACCCGCTGCTTGATACAATTACTCCCAGGTGTCTACACTTCCCAGCGTTACGTATAGTACGGTGTCTGTTTTATATCTAACAGCATCTGCTAATATAAGTACAGCACCTATTTGTTTCCAATGCTTCAGTGTCGGTTCTGTCTCTTCAAAGTGTAACAGCAGCTGGCCGCTTCTCTCAAGAGCACTCCGCATTGATCGGAGAAGTGCAGCATAGACAAATCATCAGATTCATCACCAAACTGCTGCTGCCATAGGACGTGCAGACGTCTGTGTTGCTGTAGTAACATGATGCCCACCAGCTGCATGGAGAACGCTTACATAGTTAATGCAACTTTGAAGACTAAAGTGTGAAGTGAGCACAACTAATTATTTCCATGAATTGCTTCATTTTCTTTTCTGTAGTATATCCAAGCTTGTGATCCCCGATGGATTCTCTGCTCAGCTGCCTCTACCCACCGTTCACGAAGCCTGGGGTCTCGCTATTTTGTGGCGAATTTTGTTTCTGCTGATGCTTATGAATAACGAGCAAGCTGGAAATCTCTATTATGTGTTCAGTCATTGGTGAACCTATGCCGTTTTATAAATAATCAACATGTTATGAAAATAAGAAGAAGGCCACTATTTACTGTGATAGTAACTTATTATTATAATACATTATTTTTTATTTACTATTTAGTTATTGACATTTGTTAGCCACCTTTTTCTAATGTCATCTGCATTGCATGCACATGATTGGACAGAGACAGGTTGAGCATCCATTGAAGGCAACATTAAAAGAGCTCTATCCTTAAATACTATGGGCCTCAATTAGAGCTTGACACATTTTGCAAACGTACGCGTAAAGTTTCTAATGCAAAAAAGCGTACTTAAAAGCAGCAGGCAAGTAGCCAATCAGAAGTGACTAGATAGGGCCGCAACTGTCATCATCACCCGCTAAAGATACGACTCCTAAGAAACTTATTTGGAGTTACATCCAAGGTCAAAGCTCTTGGATGGTGCTACACGTACTTACGGTACTGAACTAATATTGCCCACCCTCCCTCTGTTCCACTCTCCCCAGGGGGTATATTTACTAAACTGCGGGTTTGAAAAAGTAGAGATGTTGCCTATAGCAACCAATCAGATTCTAGTTATTTGTTTAGTACATTCTAAAAATGACAGCTAGAATCTGATTGGTTGCTATAGGCAACATCTCTACTTTTCAAACCCGCCGTTTAGTAAATATACCCCCAAGTGTAAAGGACCGCAAGTCTCATATAAGTATAAATTTAGATAAAGGCCAAATAATGTATTTTACCTATATAACTGTTCAGTTTATGTGTTTTATTGTCCTTTATGGTAGGGTATATAAATCAAGACATATTCATAAAAAAGTACATGGCTAGTGATTAGACTGTTGCTGATTAATAACTAAGATGAGGAATATATTTAGTTAAATGTTTATGGTTATACGGTCTTCTAAACGTTTCCTTAATCTTTACCCAGGGAGGTCCAGAGCTAGATGAGACAAGGAACGCATGTCTAGAGTCTTTGATAGTTCTACTCACTCGTGTGGGAGTTCTCCATCTGCCCTTTAGTACTGGAAGTCTAATTATTTCCTGTTTTGAGATTAAATCACCAGCTGGAATCATTTCCTAGTAGGACCTGGGTAGATTCCCCTCATGCCCATTTATTAAAGCAAACATAACTATGCTCTGATTTGCAAGTGATAACGAGCTGGGGTATTGCACAGTGACTACTCTTAAAAGTAGTCACTGTGCAATACCCCAGCAGGACAGATCTGATTTCCACTGCCAAAAGGGACGGGGCTTTGTTATTTAGAGACCAAGGGGTAAATTTACTAAACTGCGGTTTTGAAAAGTGGAGATTTTGCCCATAGCAACCAATCAGATTCTAGATGTCAGTTTGTGGAATGTACTAAATAAATGATAACTAGGGGGTCTGATTCATTAAGGATCTTAACTTGAGAAACTTCTTATTTCAGTCTCCTGGACAAAACCATGTTACAATGCAAGGGGTGCAAATTAGTATTCTGTTTTGCACATAAGTTAAATACTGCCTGCTTTTTCATATAGCACACAAATACTTGATAGCTTATTTGTACACTGAAATTTAAAGTTGATATTTGTGTGCTACATGAACAAACAGTCAGTATTTAACTTATGTGCAAAACAGAAAATTCATTTTCACCCCTTGCATTGTAACATGGTTTTGTCCAGGAGACTGAAATAAGAAGTTTTTCAAGTTAAGATCCTTAATGAATCAGAGTTATCATTTATTTAGTACAGTCTACAAAATGAAAGCTAGAATCTGATTGGTTGCTATGGGCTACATCTCCACTTTCTCAAACCAGCAGTTTAGTAAATATAACCTCAATTCTTGGATTGGTTTGGACATAAACTGTCTGGATTGGGGTTGAGGAGGGCATGCCCTAATTCAGTGGTGCTCAATCCCATTCCTCAAGAGCTACCAACATTCCATGTTTTCTGGATTTTCTGTCTGTAGAAACAGGTGGGATAATTACCCAGAAAAATAGATGAAAGAAATCATGAAATCATTAACTGTTAGTAGCTCTTGAGGACTGAATTTCAGCACCTCCGCCCTAAATCATCCTGATTTCCCAAAACAGCTGTAGATGTTGTTGGTTTGATAACAGAGCGGTCTGCAGCCCCGTAAAAAATGTATAATATAAAGTAGAAATGTGACGCACAGCCCAAATCTTACCGCTTTGTGCGGTGGTTGCCCCAGCGTTGCCCCAGCGTTGCACATTGCCTAGGACCCCAATGTTTCTTAATCCAGCTTCTAAAATAAATCAGTGATGTAGAATATTTAGAAGTTTTACAGACTCTGCCAAATAGTTCCCATCAAGAATAGTTATCAATTAAGAAATAGGATACTTACAAGTATTATTGATTGATTTTCATTCCCTGAACTGATGTCAGTCTCATTTTGTGTCTGTTAATATGATCTGTACCAAGATTGGATTTGAAAACATTTCAAATGTTCCCATTAATATAATTGGGGAAATCTGACAAATGCACACAGATGCTTAACAACCCCTTAAAATAAAAGTAAACTTTAAGTGTAATGTATATTTTCACTCTGTCTCTCAAAATGTTGTTTTTAGAAAACATTATTCAAAATGAGACTTTTTGTGCAGTTTTCAAATTGACAAACCACAAAACACAATGCCAGTTTTGTGACCAGGGATTCATCCAATCGGTGTAAACAGCTGGTTTGCAAAACCAAGATTAAGACCACAGCTGTGTCGGCGATATTGGTCACATCACGTGTATTTTGAATATGATGCCTATACAAAGGTTCTTGACTTACAGTTGGTCGCTAAATGCGGCCACACAGTAGCAGCAAAAATACATATATAAATGTGCATATCATATTAATATATATGATATGTACATATAATATTAACACATATTAAATACAAGATACAGACGCATACAGTCATCGCCCTCAAAAAATAAACGGACCCCAGGCTTCTGGGACGGTGGTAATTGTTTTTGCGATTACCACTAATCCGACATCGACAAGCCCTTCAAAGAAAATCCAAATTTCTGAAAAATGTATATCTCCGATTGGATCACCATGCTGACAGCAAGTTATTCCGATTGGACAAGTGTTCGGCACTGCAGCTTGATGTCATCGTCTGTCAATAGAAATTTAAAGCTGCGATGTCGGGGTAAGAGTTTAAACACTTAACCTTAGGGGCTCCCCACATTGGCGCTTTAAATTTCTATTGACAGACGTCGCGATGACGTCAAGCTGCAGTTCCGAACGCTTCTCCAATCGGAATAATTTGCTGTCAGCATGGTCATCCAATCGGAGATATCCAGCGTCGACTTCAAGGTAAATCTGTTTATTTTCCAATCGGTTTTGCAAAAATTCAGATTTTATTTGTAGGGCTTCTCCATGTTGGATTTTTCCTCATTGGTCAAGTGTACCCAACCCCTGTGGGAAGCATGGAGATAAAGGAGTATCTAATAGATACATGTAAGTAAAAATTGCATGCATCACAAAGGGTTAAATGAGGAGTGAACGAATGATGTTTGGTTTTCAAACGAGTGGTTTACTAGTTCTGAGAACCACTAGACATCTGATGAGATTTTACGCAAACCGCAGATGAGCAAATGCTGTGTTTGTAAAGGGCTTCTGATTGATGTAGTTTGAAAATCGCATCAATTTTTTTTTGCCAAGGTGAAATAACTCCCGGGAAACAGTGCCCCCAGTGGTGAATAATTGCAAAATATTTGCCTGGCTTTACAACCCAATATCCTTCGAATGGAGAATGTTAGGCATGGGAGCATACCTGCTTTTAACTTGTTTTGCACAATTTGTTGCTTTTACAGCCTATTGCCCTCCCTCTCATCACAGCAAATCTCCATTCCTCCATCTCCCCCACATCTCATCTGATAAAAGAAGTATTAATGTTGTAAAAATAGTACATTACAAGTAGTATCAATACTTCCAATTTAATATTGTTTTTAATGTGAATGTGTCCCTAAACAAGTAATTATGCACCCAGAGCCATCTTAATGCATGTGCACACTGGGCAGTTGCCCGGTGGCCCCACGAGTATTCGGGCACCATAGGCTTGCCAAGTTTTCAGTATATTATTCTGGGAGATTTATTCAGAACCTTCAAGCCCTCTTTATTAAAATGGTTAGGTGGATTAATGACCTCAGTATAAGCTGTTTTCTAGCCATGTGATCTTGCTGTTGCGAAAACATATCTTGACCTTGATGAAACAACGTACACATACTAATTGTACATAAGTAGGTGAGTGGTTATGTAGGTAGGGCCCCAGTGCACTGCTTTGCCCAGGGGCCTATAATGCTGCTAAGAGGGCCCTTTTTGCACCCCTTAGACTTATGATCATCTATCCATCATCCCTCCTTCAGTAATTTTACCGAACAGCAAAAAATAAGAAAGAAAAAGTAAAAACATAAAAATCTTTACATGCTGCCCCCACCCAACAATATACCCTAGGCATGTGCCAAGGTGGCATATCTGCATAGAAAGGATACTTTAATAAGCACAGTACAAGCTGATCATACCTGTTATTGAAGAAACAAATATACTTCCATGTGCCAAAATAGTCTTTTCTATCCCCAGGAAACATAATTATAATGTAATTGCTATAACATTTTCAAAAGGTCGTCATTTCCATATAGATAAAAATCTAAAGAGGAAAACATGGAGGGGTACACAAATATAAAAATAAGGCAACAGATTTATTTAAAAGATTACGGCATACAAAAACCAACTTAATCATATAAGTGATTTAGACCTCAGTTGTTCAGCGAATGAGGGGAGGGGGTGTTTGTTTTGTGGAGTTTCCTGTCAAGGATTAGGGAAATTACTGGATTGCTCCATAAGACCAATACCCCTTTATCTGCCAATATGCTGTCCCTCTAGCTCGGGCATATGGTGGAAGATAAACTCTCACATAGTGGCTTAGTGTGGGACTTTAAACCTGGTGCTGGATACTACAATTGCTCATTAGCAGTGTTTTCATTCCACTTGTGTAACTAATGATGCGATTGGTGAGCTTAAAGTAATCAAAGGATGACCTTGAGATCCGTTCCTTGTTGGGAGTACGTAGAGCCAAGATACGAGTGGTTTATAGCAAGCGCACAATGCGCTCTGTACACATGCCTTGATGACTCAATGTTCACATTCTATTAACCTTTATTCAAAATATGTTCATCGCCACATTATCAGATTTATTAATAGTTAATGGTTGTATCAGTATCAGAGCAGTATGTGTTACCCCGAACCATTTGACATGGCACAAATTAATTCTAATATCCAGAGCTATTCATGACTAAACTAATCACAGATCTATCACAAGATTGTTCCAACTTAATAATTAGCCATAGTGCCAATTTTACTGCGATAAACTCTACTCTATTTATAATATTAGAAATTAGCAATGGTTCGAAAACTGGCCAAAGACAGTCCAGTTACGGAGGAGGAACATGAGCAAGTTAACATTTTAAGAGACCATAGTGGATTTAAATTTCTTAACATGGGTTCCAGGAACATCTTAATGTTTCATATAGAATAAGGGACCATGTGATCTTTTAAAGCCTCTCTTTGACCTCAGGTAATGGTGAGTCTACTGTGGCATTACCCATAGCCATCGATGAGGTCGCAGGACCTATCTCGGGAAATACGCAAATGCGAAAGCTTCATTACATGTGTGTATAACAATCAACATTTGCCTTCGTGGCTTCATTTTTGCATTGACTTATCCAGGACCGGTGTTATGGAATGTGGACATGTTGCTTTGTTGAGAAGATGTAGTAAAAAAAGGTTGTCCAGCGTGTTAACATTTTGAGATCATTTTTGTCTAGTTCAGTGGATTCCAAACTTTTTTCAGTTCGAGGCACCCTTAGGGTCTCCAATTTTTTTTCAAGGCACCCCTAAGCCAAAATAATTACCAAGTAGTCCCCCGCTTTGCTTGCCACTGGCCCTGGCCGAGGCACCCCTGTGAAATCTCCAAGACACCCCGGGGAGCCTAGGCACAAGGTTTGGGAGCCACTGGTCTAGTTCCATTTTCTCTTTTGCTCTCACAAACCAGATTTAGACAACCATGTGTGAATGCAGCGCTACAACAAAGGCATAAGCTATCGACATAGAACTTTCTTGTATGTCGTTAACATTTAAAGGATTTTGTTACATGGGTGTTTTGGTCCCATTAAGTAAATGAGTCAGAAACATATGTAAATTGCATTATATTTTTAGGATTTTTCAATGCATCACTGCAGATGAATGATCAGCACCATATGGCTAGTCTCTCATTTTCTCCTGTACCTCTCAAATGGGAAAACGGAAGGAAAGCGTTGTGCACTAGAAAAGCTTAGAATAGCATGAAATGCACCAAAGCGGTATTATTGCTACAGTAGTTGCTTGACCAATGACATGGATCCATTGTGTCAGGCGCCGTCTCCGCACTGACACTTGGTGCAGGAGACGGACACCTGCACCTTCCAAGAAACCCCGTCCTGTTGCCTAGCAGCAGGACGCTATCTCTGTTCACCTGTCTGCAGCCAGCATGTGTTACCGCCAAAATCTCCCTAACCCAATCAGGAGGCACCTTAGGGTATATAAAGCAGCCTCTGACACATGTCTAGTGCCAGAGTATAAGGTCTTCAGCCTTGCTCCAGCGTTTGTTCCTGTGTTGCTGTTATTTGGATTCTGACCCCGGCTTGTTCCTGACTTCTCCTTTGGTTCTTGATTCTGGCTTAGACTGATATTTGGTATTGACCCGGCTTCCTGACCATTCTCCTGCTTCTGATTTGACTATATCCGTTCCTCTGGTTTTGACCCGGCTTGCTGACTACTCTTCCATCCTGCATCCTGGTGGGCTCTCACCGCTGCCTCAATTGTTACCTCGCCAGCTGACTAATACTGAGGGCCGCGATCTGCACGTCCCTTGCAGCGAAGTCCATACCTCCTTGCGGGGGTTCCTGGTGAAAATCAGGGGCGCCTCAGTACTCAGTAGCGCCAACTGCTGGCAGATAACATCAATTCCACCGAGTGATTCTGACACATTGTTATGAATCAAGGTAGGAAAAGACACAGGTCTGTAAGCTAAAAATCAAAATTAATAAACCAACCTTAACCCTTTTTTTTTGGCACTTTATGACCAAACTTATTTAGACATTCCTAAACTGGACATTGGAGAACATTTATGGCAGGGATTTTAAGAGGTTCTTACACCTGTTTGACATTAAGGTAGATCTTTAGAATGAACTCTTCCAAGGCAGCTCTGTCATGGAGCCAAGCAGAGAAGAAACACTGGATGTCTGGACACACCTAAAAAACCAAAGCACATATTTTTGCTTCCTGACAGAATTTATTTTGCCAGATCCTCACTGCACCATGGCTCTGGCCAAACAAAATCAATTTATTTCTTTTAAAATGTTAAGTTCTAGTTTTTCTGTGTGGGGCAGTGGCATCTGAATTAATTTTGAAAAAAAAACTGAGTGCTTGCGTGTGAGTGTTGACGCAACTACGCATCCCCCCAAAAAACACTAAATAGTCTAAACTTTTTTCTATTTTTCTATATTTTCAATTTTAAAAGGGTCATTCAGTGAAATCTATATTAAAAGGGTTTTTGCGTATCAGTGTCAACGCTGCTGCACACCTATAAAAAACCTCTATATTCTAAACTTTTTATAAATAAATGTTGATAATGTGGTTGACGAAGGTGTCCTGCACTCATACAGCAAAACTTCAAAGACTATGCACACAAAACATTTTGAATGTTACAGGGCATCTATCTTAGACGGTGAAGCTACAGTAACAGGCAGAGTTCATTTGATAGACAGTGGTATGAATTAATAGAGTTAGACATTTATAAAAGTAAATAGACGAAGGTGGTCTGCACCCATTCCAATAACTTCAAAGACTAGCACAATGCACTTCTCGATTGGCTGAGCATTCATCATTAGCCAAATACTTCTGATGGTTTGCTCAGTATCCTCAGATCTTGACATCACCCCCTTTCTCAAGATAGAATTCAGGCTTCTTTGGACCATGTTTATGAGGATATTGCCAATGAAATTCTGTTAGATGTCTGACCATAGTTCACCCAGATCAGAGCATCAGCAACAGCGTTAACATTACCTTCGTCTATGCAGAACGTCAGTGGTTTTAACCAAACATCTTCCAAGTCCTGATGCTGTGGTGGGTCTGTATTAACACACTGTCAGTTTGTAAACTGGTAACCTTTGGCTGTAACTGATATTCCTAGTGTTTTAGATCCAGTAGAATACTATAGTCTTTATCTCAAGGATGCTCAGTTGTGGAGAACAATTGGTTCTAGACAAATTTACAGTTGTCTTAGATATCTAAAACTAAGTATGTAATTAATCTAAGGAGAACACTGAAAAAATGGGATGGGTACGTTTCAGCGATGCTGACATCACCGACATAGTAAATTCCTCCAAAATAAGTCTGAATCTAATAAACCCGATATATAAAAGTTCAGACTTAACTTAAAAAAGACAGAGTACATCCCCGACATGTTCGCTTTCCGACTGCTATATTTATCGATTGAAGGAAATGCCGGGACTTGGTATCGACGTCAGTAATGTGCGCGACAGTGAGGTCTCCGGAATTAAAGCGGCAATACCATCAGTAGGCGCATTTCCGATTTAATTAGAATGTAGAATTAGAATTTTTAATGCAATGACCCTATTCCTCTTCCTATTCCTATCTGTATCCCTATACCTATCCCTATCCCTAAAGGGACTTCAGCAAACCCGGAATCAGCTATTGTAGAATCCCAGCGAACACTGTTAATTGATTCTAACCTCACCTGCTTGTCTTCAGCTGTCTGCTAACTCTCTCTCTCTCTGTATTGCTGTGGATATCCATTGTATAGGAATTTCAAACAGACACTTGGTATCTAAGGTATTTACATTTACACAATGTAAGACAATTTTTGCTGGGATAAGTACACATTTGTTGGAGAAACATTTCCTACTTGATGAATTGGAATAATTCAAGAGAAACTGTTATTATTTTCTCTTGGCGTTTCCTATTAAATGAATGAATAATAGAAATTTTTATGACTATGTTTTTATTATGTATTGCTTTTCTGTAGAATATATCATAGAATACAATTGCTTTATTTGTATGTATGTTTTATTACTGTTGGATGAATTAAATGTTGGGATTTTATTTATCTACTTTGTATCTCTGTAGATGATTCTATCTCATTTTCTTCTAGATGTATGATTTATTACTTTTGTGGCTAAGTTACAAATTCATTTGTTTTCACTATTTTGTTTGTGGTTGAATTTATCTTTTATTATAAAAGTATCAGTTTTGTATTTCTTTGTTTATTTATGTCAGAGGAATAGAGTTAGTTCTAAAAAAATGACGTTCCTTTAGCATAAATTCACAGTTGTGCCATATTCTCTTCATTTTTCAATGATGGACTTGACAGGACTCCAGGGGATAATACAAAAATGTTGAAATCTTCTTATATCCTTCCTCTGATTGGTACTTTTCAATAACCTTCTCTCAGACTTGCTTTGCATGTTGTTTGATATTCATGATGAAGCTCTTCTTTGGAAATGCAAACCAGGGTTTATGTAGATCTATTATAATTAGTATCAGTATTATTAATGTTTTTATAGAAGGCAATACAAATATTTGCAGAGCAGTACAGTGGGGTAGTAGAGCATACTACAAAGACGTAAAGGTCTAACAAGCGTTATAAAGAACATGTAAGACACATGGTACAAGAATGCACAGGTGGACAAGTTGGAAGCAGACAAGACAGGGGGACAAAGGGCGCTGCTCATGAGAGCTTACAATCTAATGGCTCTAATTTAACAGGTGTATCTTAGCAAAATGAGAAAATGCTCATGTACTCAAATTATTGTCTGCATTGTATTTGTAATTAATAATGAAAAAGTTAAAACAAAATGTATTTGATATTACCGATAATTTTGTGTTGATCATTGGGAATAATTATTGAATAAATCCATTTTTATTCCATGATGTAAGAGAATAAAATGTGAAAATTCTGAAGAGCATGAGTACTTTTTATAGCCACTGTGTATCTGAATGCAACTTACTATCATTGGGCCTGATTCATTAAGGAAAGTAAAGCAAAAAATGAGTAACTTTAAATCGTGGCAAAGCCGTTTTGCAATGCAAGGGGTGCAAATGAATTTATTATTTTGCATATAAATTTAATACTGGCTGTTTTTTTAATGTAGGATGCAAAATCTTGAAAGCTTTATTTTTACACTGACATTAAAAGATGATCTAGGACAAGCTCTACTCAAATTATAATTCTGCCTTCACATTTTAAATTTACCTCCCGCTCCAATACAACATGGTTTTGCTAAGGTTCAAAGTTACTCATTTATTCGCTTCTTCACAGCTTATGTTGCCTGTGAACTAAACTGATATTTGAGCTTCTATGGTTCCCTTTGTTTGGTGTAATACATTTACTGAGTTATTTTGTTTGCCAGGTGTGTGCGTGTCATTTACCTGAGGAAGTGATGGCACCAGGATGCACTATGGGAAGACGGCAAGACGGCAGAGGCAGCGTGATTCTCTGGGCAATGTTCTGTTGGGAAATCTTGGGTCATGACATTCATGTGGATGTTTCTTAGACACGTACAACCTACTTAAAAGCAGAACAAGTACACCCCTTCATGGCAACGGATTTCCCTGATTGTAGTGTCCTCTTTCAGCAGGATAATACACTCTGCCACACTGCAAAAAGTGTTAATTAATTGCTTGAAGAACACGACAAAGTGTTCAAGGTGTTGAATTTGTCTCTTGTTGTACCGGCTGGTCCTGTATAATTGAGGCACCCTTGGTCTCCATATTGGGATTGGAGAGCTACTAGCTGAGTAATAGAAAGTAGTAAGATAACTCTGTCCAGGTTTGAATACACAGGCAGTAGTAGAGGCTCTGGTTTGATTTTGCAGGTAAACTTCTTCCTTTTTGTATATCAGATGTTGCACATGACATTGAGAAGCTAGGCACATTGATGGCATTGAGAAAAGTGTTTGCACTAGCAGAGCAAACAAGCAGGTTTGGTGGACTAGTAGCTCGGTGCTCTACTGATAGCAATGGAAGAGTTCTTGGTTTGAGTCCTAAGGTTGGTTTCATTTTTAGGCATTTGAATGTTGCACCAGGCTGGTTGATAACATTGAGAAAAATATCCAGAAACACTGATGGCAAAAGTAAGCTTACTTGTCCAGAAGCCCAGTACTCACCTGATTATGATAGTGACGTCTAGAAACCAGGTACTCATTTGGCTGTAATGGTGGAGCTTGTTACTTGAATCCCTAAGTGTGTTCTCTCTTTCTGCCATGAATGTTGCACCAGACTGGTTTGTGACATTGAGAAAAATACATGAGCTGGCCCAGCAAGCCACTGCCAGTGATGGTAGAGTCTCAGGTTTGAATCTGCAGGCAGGTATCATTTTAGTACTTAGTATATTGTTCATGCTTGGTGACATTTAGAAAAGTCTTACCTCCTAAATATACTGTGTTGGGTCACTGGGCTAGTACCCATGTGCTCTACTAACAGAGATGTTGAAGTCCTGGTTTATGTTCCCCAGACAGCACTCTGTTCATACCTTGGATGTTGCACCAACTTGTTGGTGACATTGAGCATAATCTCCCTTGATACCTAGCAAACAATGTTGGCTCTGCAGACTTGTGCTAAGGTAATGGTGGAGGCTCTAGTTTGAACCCCAAGACTTTTATCAATGCCATCCAAGGGCCTGGAGCAAAATCAAAGGAGCTGTATATGTTACCTGGTTGGGGATTCAAACAAAGGACTTTATATCAACTGTAAACAGATCACTTACCTAGTGGGCCACCAAGGTAAAACATTTGTTAATGATACAGAGAAACTTTTCTCATGGACTTCATCAAGCCTGTTGCAACATGAAATGTGCCAAAAAGGAAGCCACTTGGAATTCAAACCAAGACCCCTACTATGACTGTCCATGGGCACCTCACTACTAGTCAACTGAACTAACGTATAGTTTTCTCAATGTCTTCAATCAACCTGCTGCAAAATTCAATTTACTAAAATGAAACCAGACAGGGGATTCAAACCAGATCCTCCTCTATCACTGCAAGCAAAGAAGCTGACTACTAGCCTGCTGAGACATTTCTTTATTTAAGCAAGGTGAGAGACTTTTCTCACTGTCTTCAATCAGTAACTTAGCATCAGGAATGGGACATGTTTCTGAACTGCAAGTCCCAGCAAACTCAATAAACCTTTGCTAGAGTCCTCTATTTCTCTGACTGCAAAAGCCTTTGGTATCTGATTGTTATATTTCTACATAGATACCTTTAGAGCTTTGAAACAATGGTGTCAATTCATTCTGCTCTGTGGTGGGGTTTGTAAATGTCAAGGATTATAGGAAGGGGAAGGTGACAAGAGATATGAGGAGTGATGATGATGTTGGTGTGGCTCATCTCTCCAACAGACAAATCGCGGTTGGGGGCAGTTTGTGGTTGTGGTTAAAGAGAGACATTTGGGGCTCCTCACACTTGGGGCAGTTACTGAGAGAGAGAAATATTTAAGTTAGGTACAATAAAGTTATAACTAAGTTAGATACAGAAAGTAAAATACCCTACTGTGTGATGCATTTCAGATATTACTCTATAGGATAGACACAAAGGATTTGATTCATTACATATATGCCGTATTTTGCGTAAAATTGTTCTGCACATGCCCAGAAACAAACCATACGCCAGAGAGTGCAGCTATGTCCAATTCATCTTTGAGTGCAAAGGACCCTACTACAGACTACAATTTTAGGGGCAGATCGTGGAGTGAAATGGGCGTATGCATGTAGTTAATGTACAGTAAGGGCGTGCCAAGCTTGTGCGCAATCAGCAACGTCAGGTTCAAGCTTTGGACATCTCAAAGGTACTTGTTTTTCTGTCACATTGTAACGAGTGCCTAGGAAGACAAGGTCACACAAACCACAATCCCTTTCCCGACATCCCAGGTACTAACCCAATCCTGAGGGACAACTATGAGAGTCACTGTACCCTTGTCGACAGCAATCCAGGAATCACATTTCATGTCTGTTCACCCTAGCACATCCACTTTTACTGGGAGGCATGCCCTTTGGTCCTACAGAGGACGATACTAAAAGAGACAAAGTTTACATACAAAACCTCAAACAGGTCTGTGTGTCACCTGCCAATGATCACCTCTCCAATGGTCACCTTTTACTGCTCCGGGAACAGACCTATCCTGCTACTTACCTACCCTGGGTCACCAATAACAGCCGGTATCTAGCTACACTACAGGCCTTCGTCTGCAGCATGGAACCCCGGGCTCTAAGCCTGTACTTTATGAACTAAGGACTCTGTTGGTACCCTTCCGGACTGAGTTGATAGGCCCTGTATGCCACTCTCAACAACCTCTTACTCTACTCACTCATTTGGGACCAAAGGTCCTGCTACATAAAGGGCCCAGTGCACTCCTAAACTATCAGGACCTAGTGTCCTCTGAACTACATAGAGCATAACACCCACTAACAAGGACTTAGTGCTCGCTAAACCAAGGGCCTGATTCCCTGCTAACAATAAGGGCTTGGCGCCCTGCTAACAATAACGGCCTGGATCCCTATGCTAATACACACGTGCCATTCACACATGCATATTATATTTTCACATATCCCGTGTTGTCACATATCCTCTGTTGTCACATATCCCCCGTTGGGCCTGTTGTCACATATCCCCCATTGGGCCTGTTGTCACATATCCCCTGTTAAAAATAAATTGTTGTGTTGAGCTCCGCTGACTTCCGTCTGGGACTTGGTGGAAGTTGGTACAGCACGAGTCACACACAGCCTCTGTAGGCGCAGCTCCCACCCCACTCAGCAACAGGCAGTCTCGCGATCGGCTGCCTGTTGGTCTCCAACGATGGGAGCACTCCCTGGTAACCAGTGGTCCACATCACCACCCCGCACCGCTCATCACCAGGCAGCCCCATCAGGCCCATTCTTGTTCCGGCCCTGAGAAACTGTCAGTGGCTATAGAGAGAGGATTGGAGAGGAAGACTCTCTGCTTTGCCAAGGATCACCTCTCTTCAACAATAAAACCCTGCACGGAAAGAGCAATTCAGTAAGCTGTTGCCCTATCCTATCTATGGTACAACATTTAAGAGGAGGAGGCAAGAGAGACTTCATCTTCATTTTAATGTGTATATTCATCATCTGTATACAACCTGCTATCAGCACAATTTGTAGATCTTTACTACGGCCTCCATGGAAGCTATTGGTGTACACTCACCTTGTGAACTTTTGGGGAGGTTGACTGATCTTTCATTGAAACCGAGTCCCTCTACTGCCACCTTGTGGATTTTGTGCTGCAGCTCCATCAGTTATGTTACGCTGACCTCTCTAAGGGAACACTTGTTTTTCTACCTAGATACACTGGATTATCTGTGGAGGTTTATTTGCTCTCAATTTTGCACCACACCAGTTTTTAGAAATGGCCCCATTATTTGCAGCTTAGTGGGCTAGTGGGACCCTGCAAACTCTAACTAGGGCGGTACACCTGTCAAACCGTAATGCAGGTCTCCTAAGGTGTGCTCAGGGAGGACAGAAACCTCCCATGGAGCAGAAGGGCAAAAGCCAGTCGTCCTGATCATGTCAAAGTGTTTGACACTTTTTATCTTGTATCTTGTTTGATTAGTCGGTTAGCATCTCTTTGCACATAGGTGCCATTCTCATTAACACCTATATGGTGGTGTGGATATTAAAGCCGTACACGGCATAAGGAGAATACAGAACACCTTGGTAGTCCGCTGATTTTTCTTAAGCAATGTTTGTTTTAAAACCTCAATTCCTGCTAAATCTCGGTTCTAGTTTTCAGTTCGGGATGGATTTATGCTTATCTAAAGCAATTTACAGCCACTTTCTCCATGACATTGACATGCTTTAAACGGTTTCTGAATGGTTAAACTTAAGTGTTCGTCAGCCGTGACAGTGCTATGATCCGTCATCTTTACATTGATGTGTAGAGATCTGGCAAGAAACGTTAACATAATCCTGCAAGAAGACATCAAATTCAGCACAGTTTTTATTGTAGCAGACAGAGAGCAGAATCCCAGGCTCAACCTTCGTATATATTAAATGCCTTTTCAGCCCAATGATAAGACACCTTGTTTTCTCTGTCTCCGAGGCTGCTTTTCAGTCTCATCATGACGCTATGTCAGTTTATGATTTAAACTGTTCATATTGTGCGGGATTGAAAACCTTCCAGGCTGTGGAAGTGCAATTTCTTTATTAGCGCGCAGACCATTCTTGAGAAAACTAGTTGCAAAACTCTGCTCCTCCCCTTTTCTCATTCTTCCTGTTCTAATCTCATGCGATCAATTAGAGCCAATCAGATTTCCTACAGCATGTTGATTTCACAGTACATGTAAATTTTGCCTGAAATGGGTGCAATTGTTTTTCAAATCGTTGAAGTCATCATTCTCGATTCATTTTGTTGTTTTCTGCCACACAATTGATCCTATCGTCCGGCACAAGATCGTTTTGTTATCTTCGCACTTTTATTGATGACCTCACTGTACAGCCATTGTGTGGAGTAAACCAATACAGCCAATCACTGCACTAGAAACTAGTGAAATTATTGTGGCAGCCAATCTGCAGGCTGAACCAATATTTATGACAATATAGACAATCCACCAGCCTGGTTTATCGCCAAATGTCTGTCAAACCCGTGTCGAAAATATGGAAGATTGGTCTTTAGTTCAACCTCCATGGTGTGTACTTTATAAGTCTAAGGGCCTGATTCATTATGGATCTTAACTTAAGAAACGTCTTATTTCAGTCTCCTAGACAAGACCATTTTACAATGCAAGGGGTGCAAATTAGTATTCTGTTTTGCACATAAGTTAAATACTGACTGTTTTTTCATGTAGCACACAAATATCAACTGTAAATTTCAGTGTACAAATAAGCTATCAAGTATTTGTGTGCTACATGAAAAAACAGGCAGTATTTAACTTATGTGCAAAACAGAATACTAATTTGCACCCCTTGCATTGTACCATGGTTTTGTCCAGGAGACTGGAATAAGAAGTTTCTCAAGTTAACATCCTTAGTGAATCAGGCCCTAAGCTCTTAACTCAAATTTGAAGTTTGAGTTCAATGTTTGAAATTGAAGTTTGAGTTCAAAGGTCACAGCTCCTGGTTAAAACATTTTAAACTATAAAATGTCACCCTTTCTACCTGTTTGTGCTTAATTAGCTAGTTATAGTATGTAAAAATAAATATTCAAAATGCATACAGTACTGTATTTGAATTTGTATTTCACATGGAAAAAAACAGAAATACTATACCTAATACTATATATTGTAGCCATTTAAGTTTCAACAAGCCCAAACATAGTCAAACACAGTGCTTTTTTTGTAAGAAAAAAGGTGCTGGAACTCATTTCATGTAGTCAATCACTGTACACACACCAACACACGTCAGTTGTGTAACAAAACATAACGGTCGGCGCCCACAGTAAGCACTCAGCGCGCGACCACACGACCAATCACAAGCTGAGCCAAGCCACAAGCCGAGCAGTGCCATCACAACCAGCGCGGACGAAGTACGCATGCATCGGACTCGACACACAAGCAGCCCGCATGCAGCATTTTAATGACTGTGCAGCCGACCTGCTACGCTCGACAGGGCGATTCAAGTCCACGTGGACCAAACATCAAATATTCAAACGTTACTTTTAAAACTTGGAAAATCCATCGAAAAAAAAGGTGCCGGAACTCAGTTGCAGGGAGTTCTATGACAATAAAAGCACTGGTCAAACCTGTTTGCCTTGCTCAAATTTAGCTAAATTTTTGTAGTCTATTTGCAATTTGAGAAATAATCAAAAATGTTTGTTCTTTAGAACTCGATTGACTCATTGGGCTAGATTTACTAAGCTGCGGGTTTGAAAAAGTGGGGATGTTGCCTATAGCAACCAATCAGATTCTAGCTTTAATTTATTTAGTACCTTCTACAAAATGACAGCTAGAATCTGATTGGTTGCTATAGGCAACATCCCCACTTTTTCAAACCCGCAGCTTAGTAAATCTAGCCCATTGACTCATTCCCAATGACCTAAAGATTGTAAGCTTGCGAGCAGGGCCCTCTTACCTCTCTCTGTTTTATTCAGTATTATTACTGTTTGTCCCCAATTGCAAAGCGTAATGGAATTTGCTGGCGCTATATAAATAAATGATGATGATGATGATGATGGGCGGATCTAGGTTTATCACTGCAGGCCGCCAACTTTTTTTCTGCTTCTGTAAATTTGTTTTAACTAGTTTTTGTTTAGTGTTTCCCCAGAGTGTGGGTTCTAGCCGGCTCGTAACGGGTCAGCCGCATGTTCTCGCTTCGGTCCGTTGTGCATGATGCACAGTGATGTATAACCTTGCGAGAATACACATCACTGTCTATAAGGAGCGACAGTCACGTTTGCTGTCCGCCTCTGGGTGCAAACGTGCATTACCCTGACTGTCACTCTGCAAGAGCACAGAACCTGCTGGGCGAATTGTAAGTTATAAGACATTTGCAACATCTACTTTGTGATGTTTTTTCATTATAGAATCAAACTTGTACATGTTATTTGAAACCTATGTTCCGGGTAAGAACTTCTTTATGGGGGGAGTGGAGCTCTCCTTTAAATAATATATGCTAGAGACAAGGCAGTAGTATTGTAATTTCACTTGGAAATATCTTTTACTTACAAATACAGATAATAGCAATAAAACAGCAGGCTCTTCTGCAAGATACAGTTAATGCACAAAATAAATACATGCAAAACCAGAAAATAATTGACATTACATATCTTCCACTTACAATGCTGCACACTTCTGCCAATGGGGTACGCAGCAATACAGGGATATTTCTGTAGGAGGGTGGCCAAGCGCTTTTCATCTGCTAGGCACGCCCCCAATGACGCACAGCCATGACTCCTAATTGTATGGCCACGCCCCCTTTGACGGTGCATTGCTGCACAGCATAAGTTTTCAACCCAGTCGACAGTAGGGGGGCCCCATGAAGCTGCTGTACCGGTGCCCAAAACTCCTCTTGGCGGCTCTGTGCACACTATGTATGTTCCTCATCACCCCACCTCTGGATCCAACACTGGTTTGATGGACCACTTTGAAACAATTTTGAACAAATCTCATGTGCAGTAATCAAATGTGGTACTACAATAATAAGCAGAACATAATAATAATAATAATAATAATATGGGATGGGCTTGGCTAACCTTAACCTATTGTTGACTCGATTGCAAATCTTTATAATGCAAAACCACAACAGTTAGTGGTTAGTAGTATATGACTCCACAGTTGTGGCACTGAGTTTTTGTTGCCCCTCTGAGTATTTGGTTTTCATCTCTATGTTCCCATTCACAACTAAGTAATTAAAGCTCATTTATGAAAGTTCAAAAGTGCAAAAGCTTTTGATTTGCAACACTACATCCACCTAGGGCATTATTAGGAGCACACCTACATCACGTTTGTCTTTAAGTTGCCCCCGGGAAATCAGTTACTTTTGTGGGGTTGAAAGTCCGCCTGGAAATGCATATGTTGGAAGGAGTGAAAATGTCACTACAAAGTCCATTCTATGGCACTTTAATCATTCATTTCAACGTTTCCATTCTACTGCTTGGTATATTGTTATTTCATAAATTAGTCATTGAGCTAGAAGGAACATTTGGACTGTTTTATTGCATGCATCACTAATGTGTGTTTGTTTTTATTTCATTGATCATAAAGCACCTAGAAATGAACTTTCAAGCAAACGAGCAAATGGAATGTGCAAAAGGCATCTCAGGGAAAGGACAGAGAGTCTCCTAAGTACCCATAACGTTCATTTTGTGGGAGAAAAATTGAATGCAATGGCTTGAAAAGCAGGTAATGTCCCCTTAACGTACATAGTACACCTCTTTATTTAATTTTAAAAAAATACCATCCTGCAAAATATGTGTCTGTGGTATTAAAGTTATTATATCGTTTACCAATAATCATTGTCTATGCGATTTGTGTGGTTCCAACGCACAAAGTGATTTATTAGCAAAAGCAAAAGAATAACAATCAAATAAATAAGTACAGCTGACACATAATCCGCTCTGTGCTGTGCAATGCTGGATCCAGCTATACAGTTATTTAGTTTTGAAGTCTGTGGTCAAAGAAACTGCAAACTGATCCCTGAGAGCAATATATATACATTTGGTGTTACAGTAAATACAATACAGATGACTTGGCATGTTTCCATAGGTTCAGGTTCCAGGGCAGTTCAGTATAGTGTAGTTCATAGGTCCGTTCAAACACCCTCCAAGGGTGGGGGTCAGCTCTCCGATCAGATGCATACTAATCTTCCCGCTGACAGCTAGTTCTAACTGGTCTATTTACATTATACACACAATACCATCCTGATCATTAATTCCCTATATTCCATAACTAGCATACACGAGATGCGATCTTATAGCTGATGGAACCGGATCACTAAGGATAAATAGGGGATTAGAATGACACCTAACATGATATGTTTCATGTAACTTGAACCTTGGATATCACTAAAGTGCATATAACATTATAATATTTAACTATAAACTCAATAACTTCTGTTCATAAACAACTGTAGGTTGGAACTATTATAAAAATGAACTATGTACAAGTGAATGTGTAAGTGTATGGGTGAGTTATTTATTGTGCGATTTCATCACGACACATGGTGTACTGATCGCAATCACATGGTAAAACAATATTAATCAATATACTTTCATCCAATTATTCGACTTTGACAGTGGGTACATAATTTGTCACATTCATGCACCAAGCTTGTAGTAAGCAATTGTCTTCTCCCATCAAAAGATACAGAGATCTTCCTCTTGGTGCAGTAAAACCATGTATTCCATGTAAAATGCATGCATTGCCTAAAAGCAGACACATGACAGGACACATTTGTACTACACTTTTGCACTTTCAAAAATTACCTTTGTTCTCTTCTGTCAAGATGACACCAGGCGACCATTGCTCTATCTAGACGCAGTTCATCTGCCTAGTCACCGGCCAACTAACTAGCATTGGTCACCCCGCCCACAAGAACAGACAGTGCTTTATCCTCCACCCAAGCACTACAGACAATTCACAGAAAATAACATTCCAATTATATCCATGTGGTGCACCTGTGTGTTTGTGTGCTGCAAGAGCAACCCAGAGGACGGACATTAACCCTGTCCACAACCTGTTCAAGCAGACTCTTTGGGTTTTTACCTATCCCTCTGTAGGAGAGGTGTAGCACATAAGCCTCTTTGTCACAATACTTATCAGTTATATTGAGAGGCACATACATGAATCTCCCAACATCCCACCTTTCTCAAAAAGGGTGTGTCTGAGTAAATATGGGAGACTGGTCAATTTTAGGGCACTGTCATGATCCCTCAGGGGTGTGCCTAACCCTTTGGGTGCACTATGCTGCCACCAGCCCTTCCCTTCCCCTGATAACTCCCATGCATCGCCATGGACACCAGTGGCAACCGTGCTCCACTGTGACCATGTAGATAACTCCCAATATTAAAGTCAATTGTGAAAAAAATCCTGGACAGTTGAGAAGCATGCATACATACATACAAAACCTAATGGATGAAAATATCACATATTTGCTTTTCTAACCATGAACAGGAAATGCAGTATTTTCTTTCTACTGCTTTTTATGTTGAAATAAACATAAAATAATCATTAAGATCATAGTTTTAAACATGATGGTGGCAACTAAAGGAAATACAAGTTCAGCTAACTAGCTAATACTATACAAACAGACATATGGATGGCCAACCGTCCCAGAATCCCAGGCGGTACTTTAATGGTGTCAGAGAGACTACACCCCTTCTGGCCTCAAAGCGCATGCTCGCAGAAATGATACCCAGGGCATTTGCAGAAATGACCCGAACAGAGACGTAGATCGAAGGGGGAAGAATCCTGCGGCCCAACATAACTCTTGCGCCATGAATTAGCCGCTGACTGTCCTGCCCTGCAACATCGCAGATTTCCATGTGCACCCCATAGGGTTGCGAAGGGAAATCCGCGTTGTTGCGGTACCGCAATACCACTTTAGACGCGCAACTGTGCGCGTGGACGGAAAAGCTAATTGAATATGCCCCTAAGAGTGATTTGCACAGGCTTCATTACATGCACAGATACAACTACCTGTTACCCCAGCACATTTCAAATTGCACACCCAATTTGGAACTGCCCCGTAAAATCAATTTGCACCTAACTTTGCAGCTTTGTTGATGCAGCTTAAAATCAGTATGGTGGAACTACAAATACATCACTGGCCACAGTCCAACTGCTACCATAAACATACCTCCCATTTGTCCTTATTTAGGCAGGGCAGTCCAAATATAAGGCCTCCGTCCCACGGCTCTGTCTCGGACAGCACTGTTCCGCAGATTGGAATGTTGGGAGGTATGTCCCTGTTCAGTGCTGCTCTGCATAGCAGTATTGAGTGGGTGTGTTGTGCGCAACAATTAAAGGGTCTTTTAAAGGGAGAGGGTAACTGGCTGTCTAGCCTTTGGAAAGCATTAGGCACACCCCCAGGGGAGTGGCCACATCCCCTGCTGCGACGTGGTCACGCCTCCATCGTGATGTGACCACACCCCCTTAGATATGTGTTCCTGCAACAGGAAGTGAAAAATGTGTTCCGGTAAAAGTAGAGCACAGAACTTCTATCATGCGCTTCATTTGGTCAAATAAGAAATCCAGGATCTCTGCTCGTATTCTACAACGCTCTCCCATGGCAGGTGGCCTTGGCATACCTAATCTTCGCAATTATTACTATGCGGCACGCTTAGCTCAATGTGTCTAATGGCACTCCCCGCCTGGGACTAGGGTCTGGGTTGATATAGAATCAGACCTATTAGGAGGCCCACCGATTTGTTCTATCCTCTGGCTCTCAGCCACACAGCGACCAGCCCTTTCTCGAACTCACCCGGTAATAGCCCTCTCCCTTTCAATTTGGTCTTGGTGTAGTAGAATGGCATCTCTAGCTCCCGCCCCCAGATACTTATACCTTTTTGGTTGAACCCAGCTTTTATACCAGGCCTCTCACGTTCTATGTACACAAAATGGGCAGGGGAAGGTAAATTAGTGTTGCTAAACCACATAACAAGGACTCTAACGTTCCCCCAGTTCTTGGAATTGACTGAACGGTGTGGGTTCACGATAGGACAGTTCCACCAATACTTACAAATCAGACATTATCATCAGCAGGTCAGGGCTCAGTTGTCTGGCAGACCCCCCACTGTGTTTGAGAACTTATGCCTATCGGGACCATCCTCAAAAGGCCTGATCTCAACGCTATACAATGCCCTACTCCCCACCTCCACGGAGGCCAAGGACTGTTTTCAGACACAGTGGGAGGCAGATTTAGGAGCATCCCTAGATCCAGAAGAATGGTCGGACATCTATGAGTGGACAGCCCGTTGCTCTATAAATGTCCGTACCAAAGAAAACGCCATTAAATTGCTACATAGATGGTATTATGTTCCCTCTAGGCTTCACCTCAAACAAGTCCAACATGTTGGAGAGACTGTGGCCATACAGGCACCTTCATACACACATGGTGGGACTGTCCCAAACTGAGCCCGTTCTGGACAGAAGTTCTCGCATTGGCAACGGCTGTCCTCGATACTCCTGTGCCCTCCGATCCTAAGCACATATTATTGCCTCTACCTCTCCCAGACCTCCCACCACACACCCATAAGCTTCTTCGGCATATAATCAGCGCAGCTACCTGTCAAATAGCTGCCCACTGGAAGAACTCCATTCCTCCAACGCTCCAAATGGTCTGTGGTCGGATCTGGTACACTTATCAGATAAAACACATCACCAGTGTGCTTAGGGGCTCCTCCGTGTCCTTAAACAAGGTCTGGTCTCCTTGGGCCTCGTATTGCAACCAACCTCTGCTCCAATTTTAGTCAAACCCTATCCATTACTAGAAATACTAGATTGAACTATTATCTCCTGCTGAAAATATAAAGGCGTGAATTCCTCCTTCCTTCCCCTAACCCTCCCAATCTGTTCTCTCTCCTTCTCCCTTTTTGCCTTGTCCCTCCCCCCTACCCCCTTCTTCTTCCTCTTTTCCCCCTTATTTGTATAATTTAAAACAAAATAACATCTTCATGGTACCATGTTCATATGAAGCTGAACTTGTTTTGTAAAAGCTATGTGAAAGAGTGCTATACACACTGTTAAATTTGTATGTGCATTTGTCATCTTACTACTGTACCTTTTCAAGAGTTTTATATTTTGTAATGCTGTTCAAGATAAGATGTTACTAATAAAATGTATTAAAAAAAAAAAGTAGAGCACAGGACACTATCTCCAGCACCACAGAGGTGGTAAAAAAAAATAATTTTACAGTACGATGCGCAATTCTACAAATCAGGCAAAGCCATTGTAAATTTGCCCTCACAGCCCTTATAGTTCATTTAAATAATCTCATCCTACAAAACAAAATCTTGCTAAAGCAAACGTAGGCGCACTTATGCGTCTAATCCGTACGCAGCAAGGAATGTCCCCGTTCTGTCCAAGTCCACCCACATTGTCATTTTGGCAAACAGAACCACCCGCTTCAGCGTAGAAATTAGTGCAATTGCGCAAAAGTATGGACTAATTAGCATATGCACCTGTGGTGTTGGCACGTTTGCGGTTAGTATCTGACCAGAACTGTTGAGTCTCACTTCTTACAGGCAGAAGACCAATATCCAAGTAAAGCTTATGGGGTTAAAGCATCACAAAAGTGACAGTCATGGGAAATCTGTTATTAACAAAAAAAAATGGATTGAAAATGTGATAGCGGCGGCCAGAAATTCTCATCGTACAAATCTGGTGCTTGACAGATCCATTAATGGTATTTCCCTCCAGAGGGCAGTATGAATAGAGATGAGTCAGTCGTTTCCTCCAGAGTGAAAATAAAATTAATATTGCTGATTTCAATAACCCTAAGTTAATTGCAGGTTAAAATAAATGATTCATTTTTTGATTTTTGTTTTGCCAATTTAATCAATCTAAGTATATATTGTAGTATAAAATCAGCAAATTGTAGACCTTTCTGCTGTTGTCTCTCTGTCAAATACCTGTCATTTCCAGACCTCTGAATTACTGGGAATAACTTCTCTGCCATCAATAGCAAATTGTTAAAAGTAAAATGTTCCCTATTAATAATCAAGTTTGATTTATTTGTGTCACTGTTGAATATGACACAAAGGGCTAGATTTACTAAGCTGCGGGTTTGAAAAAGTGGGGATGTTGCCTATAGCAACCAATCAGATTCTAGCTGTCATTTTGTAGAAAGTACTAAATAAATGAAAGCTAGAATCTGATTGGTTGCTATAGGCAACATCCCCACTTTTTCAAACCCGCAGCTTAGTAAATCTAGCCCTAAATGTTTGTGTATTGAATGCACAGAGCTGGTCTGTGCTGTGTTCAAGTACAATGAAAATACAGAGCTCTGGAAAGAAATCACCACCCTAATGTCCGACCACCAGGACATCTAGGCAGTCGAGATAGTAGTTGTTCTTCAAGGTATAAAAAACATGAAAGAAAAATGTAGTATTCCCATGTTAAGGACAATGATACCGCTTTCATACTGCCGCCCCGGCAATATCCCGGGTTTTTCAAGCCGTGTTTTTGCCGGGGCTCGGAGCGTCCCAGCTCAGAAACACCATTCATACTGCACCTCGGACCCGGGAATTTCCCGGGTTGACCCCATTCATACTGCACAAGTCTGTGCCCTGGCAATTTGTGGGAGTCATCACCAGAGCAGTTTTCATTGGCTAAAAACATTTTTTTTTTTTGTAATAGTCTGCTTTTCTGCTGTTTTGTCCATAAAGATGTGTGAGTGTATCTTATAAGATATTTTAATTTTTATTGTTCCATTGTATCATTTGTAAACAATCAGACATTTCTTCAGTGTTTCCACCAATTCCGTTCTGTACTGCTCACCGCTCCGTACTTTACTTTAGTCACCTATGTAAAGTATGTGCGACCTTTCTCTTTCGTTTGTTTCTTATAGTGTGGATGATAGAAGTAGTTGTTTCAGTCCATACTGTTGTTTTCCTCTCGAGTTTTTTTTTCCTGGTTTTATGTATGCAGTTAATGTAAATATTGTGAGCATTACAGGTCAGACAGCCAATCAGCTTGTTTTCTGTGCAACCCGGGTTGAAAAACCCGGGTTTCACCATTCATAGTGCAGGCAACCTGGGTCCGACCCGGGAATTACCCCTCGATAAATCCCGGGTTGAAGACCCGGGTTTTTAGACCCGGGATTTTTGACTTGTACCATTCATACTGCACCAAGACCCGGGTCGTTTGAGCTCGCCCCCGGCAAAAACCCGGGATTTTGGTGCAGTATGAATGGGGTATGAGTCATCCTCAGGTGGGTGCTTAGGGATAAGCGAGTAGGAGAGACAAGGATGATGACAGGTGCAGGCGTGAAAGCCCCCTCCACATCTTCACCCTCAGTAGCACTCATTCATGCCTCTGTTGACAAAAATTGATGTGACCCTTTCAAAAAGCCAAGTGAAGCTAAATTTTGATAACATGTTAACATAATCATTCGTGGGGGCCTGGCGTGGAAGGTGAGGGGGTGCTATGAGTATATTAGCTTAGGGCATCCTGGATCCCTAATCAGGCCCTGGTGGGCAGGCAGCTTCCAGATTGTCTCCAACAGCACCTTGCAGGGCACATCCAGGGTATGTTGCAGATTTCATCCGGCATATCTTCCTGGGCATATTATTTGACAGGTTAGTGTTTATTGTCTCCGTTTTCACAGTTTTTTTGGCATGGTGTGTTGGTTTCTGTTTTAAAACTATATTGAATTTTCACCCCATGCGCCTTAATTGAGTTGTAATCTAAACCCTTCGTACCCATATTTTGCTCCTCCCAATGTTCTTCACAAACTTTGCCATATTAGCGCTTTCTCCTCCGCATTGATCCATGACGCCTGGTTTTGTGGATGTCTGTGTATGCCGCCATGCTATGACTGAACATTGAGACAAAGCACCAGTGTGTGCAAGTACTTAAGGTTGGAGGTAAGCTAAGATAGGGCTAGGGGTGGGCAAACATTTTGGTAAATTGGTTCCAGGTTATCAAAACTGCTCTAAGTTTCAAAATATATAAAAACATGCTAAACTAATTATCTACAGATGTACCACATGGGTACCCCACATAAATACGTAACTACTTAGCTACCGTACTTACAGACTTAATACATGAAACTTTCATATGCCCATTGTAATGCACTACATTGTGAAACCTCAGAATGGGATCCAGCTAAAATGTTGTGCAAGAGACCTTTAGCTGCCTGCTTCCAAATCATCTCCATTACTAATGCTACAGCCATAAGGGCTGTACTGTATATCATTGACATTGGGGCAGCTCTGTATAACATTAGCATGATGGGCTGGTATTGTACACTACTGGCATGGAAGATGTGTGACACATGGTATTTTCTGTTGTCCTTTGTAAATATGTTTGCCCTGTTAGTAGAGGGTTCTCCACATTCAATAAGTGCAGGTCCGAAGGTGTTAATTATTCATTAAGTGATTAGCAGTGTTTAGTTAATTATTACTGTTATTTGCGATATGTTCACTGTGCATATAATTAACAATACGTACAATTGTAAAGCACTACGGAATTTGCTGGCACTATATAAATAAATGTTGATGAATGTTGATGATGACAGTTGCCTACTCTCCAGGAATGACAGGGTGTGTCTGCAGTGAGGCTGATCAAACAGAGCACCTGAAGAGACACCCTTTATAAAGACCAGGTGGGAGTGTCATCTGTCCATCAAGCTAGAGGGGGAGGAGTGTAAATTATTTAAGCCTGAGTTGTCCATGGAAGGTGATAAGGGAGTTGGTCTCTGATAAACTTAGCGTCAGGGTTGCAAGAGAATGGTGTGGAATATTGTATTGTGTATTACTCTGCCATTCTGACAATAAAAGTGCAAAAAGAAAGCAAGAAGTTTTTGTGAGTGAATCATCAGAAGGCTGCTCGTATTACAGTCGTATGAGATCACTCTAGGTATAGGAGGTGTATTCCTTTCTATTGCTGTTTGTACGATGAAACACTTTTAGAAAAAGTCAGAATATATTACCCAAAAATTCATTGTGAGTGCCATGACAATATCAGAGCCTTACCTTGTGACATCTTAAGTGTGTGGTGCTTCATCTTATCCTTTCCAGCCTGTGCATATGTTGGCATCAATTAGGCCTGGCATAACTTTATTGATGGATAATTCTCCCTGAACCTATCACATTCAGACTGGTAATCAGTGTACTGAACCCAGCCCGAACTTTTACACATCAGTGCTGTTCCTTTACTGCCATGCAAGAAAACACATGGGGCTATCTGCAACAAGTCCTGGGATTAAACTACTAGCACAGGTGAGTTGATTTGCCCTTATAAAGTAGAGGCCACTATAGGTGAACACTACCATAACAATGTGGGCGGTCCTTACGGTGGAATATAGAGCATTATTGTATAGCGCAAAGTTGTTTCCATGACAACGGAACACTTTCTTTGCGGCAATGTTTACCAAAACTCCATGTACAAAGTATACCCTAATCTTATGTATTAAACATTTCATAAAGCATGCTGAACCATCTGAAGTTTACAAGTGTACAGCTTCATATGATTATTCTCAACTCTTTTCACAGCCAACATGATCTTAATGTGTGATTTTAAATCCGGCGCCAGTTTACCAAAAACACCACTTACAGCCCAGTTTTTATAGGTAATCCATGAATAGATCAGATTACATTTTATATTAGTAATTCCCCTCTGGGGGAATCTGCTGGGCAGCACGGTGGCTCAGTGGTTAGCACTACTGCCTCACAGCGCTGGGGTCATGACTTTAATTCCCGACCATGGCCTTATCTGTGTGGAGTTTGTATGTTCTCCCCGTGTTTGCGTGGGTTTCCTCCGGGTGCTCCGGTTTCCTCCCACACTCCAAAAACATACTAGTAGGTTAGTTGGTTGCTGTCAAAATTGACCCTAGGCTCTCTCTCTCTCTGTGTGTGTGTTTGTTAGGGAATTTAGACTGTAAGCTCCAATGGGACAGGGACTGATGTGAATGAGTTCTCTGAACAGCGCTGCGGAATTAGTGGCGCTATATAAATAAATGGCGATGATGATGATATAAGGGAAGGTGATGCATTACATTTTACACATTATAATAATATTTCACAAATATATTTTGCCTGAACTTCTCCTTTTAGAGGGTAAATGCTTCATTTTCTACATACCAATGGCTATACCATTGGCATTAATGTACAGACATATATACTTAATAGATTTTAAATATCACTTGATTTTACGAAAAGGAGCTGAGCATTAATCTTTACACCAATTTATTAGGTGCACCTGGAGACCCAAATGAATCTGGAATGGGTGTGATGACCATCTGGATTCATGTTACATTGGAAACAGATGATCATTTAGAGTTATATTTCAGTTGGAAACTACAATTCCAGTTCCACAGAGATTTAAAGTTGGCTGAGTCTGTTTCTGATAATAGTTTAGTTCCAGGTGGTTGCCCTAAATATAGAGACTGGTTCTTGACCGGACACAAGTGGTCTACAAGAATATGGAAGTCCTAATTTAACTGTTGTGTCAGCTTTAACAGATACAATATAAACTATTTGTCAAATCTTCTGCAGTACATCTGGTGTTTAGATAATGAAAAACAAAATCACAGGTTGGAACAGCAAGGTGTGTTGATGAAATCTGACAGAGCAGGTCTGCACATGTTAACATTGTCTGAATTGTTTGTATCATCATTTTGGCACCTCTAAGAATGACACAATTGTTTTCAGGAGCAAGTGGATGATTTGATGTAACTAGTGCAAGATGCCTAGGCTATTAAGCGGCACTGTTACTTAGCTAGCATAAAGAGAAATTCTCTATTGTACTAGCTTCAATGTATAATGTCTGGGTGACAATGGTAGCGGATACTGAGGGACGGTGCTAGCCCTCGAGATGCCGTAGTCGCACCCACTCTTTTGCTTCTTACCCTGGCAGACAGGAGGTAGGGGTGACATCTTTGACTCCTCAGACTGACGACGTGGAGCTTAGCTCCCCCACCTTTCGGCACACATGTTCCAAGCCCCATCTCTACAGGTCCTGCTGAGGTATCCAAAGGATGAGGCCTTCACATCTGCTGCCCCATGGGAGAAGCAACTCTGTGCAGAGCACCGGTGTCTCCCACTGATGATGTCACTGGCGCTCAGCACAGAGCGCCCACACCATAGAGCAGCAGTAAGAACTGGGTAGCGCAGTGCAGCATTCTGACTCCTGCTCTACCGGAAACCACAGCAGGGTAAAATCTGCTGGCAGGGGCAGATTGGGAGAAAAGCAGGAGATACCTCCTAACTGCCCCTACAGTCTGTGAGGAACAGTTACCCAAAATTGGTGTTGTCTGCCCAAAATGAGACAATTGCAGACTCTCCTGCTCTCTCCTAACCGTTCTTGCAACTTTGACTACCAACTGCTGATGTTGGTGTATTAAACTCAGTTGCTGCTTGTTTGGATCACATAACGCTCTCACCATACTCCCACCACACCCCTGTTACTGAGCATTCACACACCTGCCATGTCAAACAATTTGCAGAATACTATTATTATTTACAGGTTTGGATCACCTTGTACTCCTATTTCAGGTGCTCTCTCTAGATAACATTTACTGTAATTCTGTAGCGCTGCGCATTTCTTACCAATTTTCCAAAAACAACTAAAACACAGGTTAACACGTTTTGTTCATGTGACCCATATGAGTGCCGTAACTAGACATTTTAGTGCCCTGGGCGAGACAGGGCACCGGCGCCCCCCATCTAAGTGGGAGTGACATGGGAGTGGGTGTAGCCAACCTAATGTGAGGGTGTGACTAGCACTTTACTGAAAGAATCCTTTTACACATATTTGCAAATGCATGGTATATATATATATATACAAGTTAACCCGTGCATGATACTCATGCATTCTAGTCAAATCAAGCTACTTAAGGTGTTAAAAAGGTTCTTGTCATGCATTTGGTCCATAGCCCAGGCCTCAGCCACCAACCACTCCCCACTGTCACCCCCGGCAACCACCAACCACTCCCCACTGTCACCCCCGGCAACCACCAACCACTCCCCACTGTCACCCCCGGCAACCACCAACCACTCCCAACTGTCACTTCTCCTTCAAGAAATATATATATATATTTTTAAAATCTTTATAAACACTTTTAACAATTAACAAATTAAATTAACAAATTAAAAACATCTTAGTATACCAAATTTCAGCCCTTTCTGAATTTTTTTTTCCACACACACTAAGAATTTAGTAGGTCAGTGTATAACTCCGCCCAGCAGGTGGCGCTGCAGCTTGGTTTTATTTTTTCCACACACACACACACACACACACAGACAGACAGACAGACTAACACACACCACTAGACATTTATATTATATATATATATATATATATATATATATATATATATATATATATATATATATATATATATATATATATATATATATATATATACACTGATATATATATATTACATTACACTGATAATGCTGCCCAATTTGGCTATACATTGATTATGAGTGCAAATTCAGAGCTCGGGGCAATCACACATTTAAAAGTGTTACTATTTTACTATGGAAGATTTTATCCCTGCATAAATAACAAATAATTTGGCTTGATTTATTCAGTCCCATGGATGGCCAGAGGGGACGGGAATATAAATTAGTGTTGAAGCAGAGCAAAGAGTCAGGCTTACAAAAGTAAATTTAATTTGCAATACTGATGGCAGGAGCATGACGTTGGTAGTACATACATATTATTTAACTTTAGGTGGTGATCCCCTTTAATATGTGACCAAATCAGAGCACTATTGTTGCTGTCTTATAAATACATATATTTTTAAAATAAATCTCTAGTTGTGAAACTAGTAGCAGCATCCACAGGTAAAGGGCATTACAATCTGAAACCCATTGGCATAATACTTTTGTGTATAGTAGGAAAAACGTAATAGTTTAAAACATTTTTATTAAGGTTTTTTTTGAAAATATCACAAACTGATAAAAATGTAATTTATAACCTTAGTTGTTTTATCTGGAGGGAGAGGGGGGGAGAGGGAGAGAGAGAGAGAGACTTCCGCCCTTGCCTTCTGCCCTTAACTTCCGCAGACTAACAGGAAGTTCGGCATTTGGAAGCCTTGAAAAAGATTGTAAATCCATCGAAACGCGTTGGTTAACGGGACGGCACATCTGACCATTAGAATGATCCTACCCCATACTTACCATAGAAGCGGAGAAAAGCCAGCTCTCCGTGTGTATATGTTAAAAGCGCTGTTCCATCAATATTAGGGTAAGGGTCCATCTATTTGGTTCAAATGATGCAGAATACCTATACCTTTATTTGTTATATGGTGTTTGTTAGTGTGTCAATAAAAGTTTTATAAAAGGTGACACACTATTAGTACTTTTTATTATTCACATGTTTTCCGAGTGGAGATCGTTTCAAAGGCTCAAGCTCTGGGGGAATAGAAGGAGCTAATTATATATGGACAACATCGGAGTTGGTGTTTCAGCCTCAATCCATTTTCTTTACTACTAACAAGCTGGCAACATCAGAAGGAGTCTAGTATAGAAAGAGTCCATTATATGCCTATATATACCTTCATCAGGCCCGGCGCTCCCATTAGGCAACCTTAGGCAGTTGCCTAGGACGCCGGGACCTACAGGGCGCCGCTGACTAGATTTTCTAATCTAGTCAGCGGCTCAGGAGAGGGTTGCAGCGGCGGCGGGGTGCCGCCACTGTTTTTCAGTATCCGCGGCGCATCACTGACAGACAGTGTGAATAAAGTTCTTTCCCGGCGCCCCCCTCCCCTTCCAGCATGCATCACTCCGCCTTCTGTGTGAAGAAAGCGCGGATCAGCTAGAGAAAAGAAAGAAAAGGTAAGTATAATCTACTTTTTTTTTAGTGTGTTCGCGGCGGGGGGGGGGGGGGGGGGGGGCGGCGAAATTTTGCCTAGGGTGCCGTGAACCCTAGCACCGGCGCTGACCTTCATTCTAGTAAGTGTATACCCCTGAGGGGGACGTGTTTTATTTCAAGCAGTTAATTATACACTGGCTATGGTTTTGGGTGTTGCATGTTAAACAACCCACTTGTATTTTCTTGATTTTATATATTGCACTATGTTGCTGTTTATTTTCTTTTTTTATGAACTTCGGCACTTCTTTTGGAGAAGAACACGCTATCCACTATTCCTGAAAGTTGATATTGGATATTCAAATGCCTGTTGGAATGGAGAAACTATCTGACTGATTCTGATTACAAGCAAAACGTACTGTTATATTTGATAATCCTCCTCTAGACATTCTAAGTGGTGTGTTATATAGAGAGAGTATCAGAAGATATTCTACTGAAACAGATTTTATTCTTAAGACTGAATCCTGATTAAGGCATATTTTCTAAAATATCAATCTTCTGTATGTAAAGCGCCGTTTCTATATCATATTTGTGTATTTGAAATGAAACCCAGAGGGACGAAACAATGAGTTTGCCAGGAGCAAGGAAGTGCTGAAACAATGATGCCAACGCCTGTTACACCACAGAATAGGTACACCACCCAGGTGACAATTTGGAGAGGGTGCAAAGGCCACTGCAAACCATTGCTCATCTTCCAAGTGGAAGTTGTAGCTGTGCCCCGGCTCTCAGCGGAGACCGATCCCTCCAGACCATTCTCCCTCTTCCAAATGGAAAATAATATGCACCGGTTATCCAGTTATCGCATGCAGAGTGAAACTAAAGGCCTAGACTTGGGCTCTCAGTTCCACTTAGTCGATTAAAAAAAACAAAACACATTTGTTACAAATAGATTAAAAATATTAAAAAAGGAAAATGATTTTAAAAACCATTTAACATTGAAAAAATGTTTTATTCAAAGCAGATAGAGACAGTGATAACACAACAGGGATTGTTGAGCTGCTACCTGCTTTAGATGTGGAGGCTAATCCCCGGAGAGTCTTGTCATTTGACCCTTCGAAGTATAGGGTGAAGCTGCGTCACCATCAATAATACCCATTTTTGCCTGCCACAGTGCTTGTCGCTCTATGATAAATATGGCCCATAGACTGCTGCAATGCTCACCTGTTTTGTTAGATAAAACAAAAACAGGCATACCCTGGCCATAGACATTGCTAATATACAAAAACATTTGGAAATTATATATATTCTTAAAGTGTTAAAATCATTCCACATCAGTGCAACGTGCCCAAAGCACTTTTGTAAATATGAATGGACTGTATTGGGGCCAGAAACCAAAATAAACTTCCCTACTGTCCATGGCCCGGTCGTCAGTCTATCTTGGAAATATATGCTTCTATTGATTCACCAATTTCCATGGATGCCAAACAATTGGTCCATCAATGATACCCTATGGTCTTGGGCATACCAGCTACTATGTACCATAGCAACATGCAGACAATTTATTATTCACAATGGGACTCTCCTAACAATGCATTGATATTCCATCACAAACATGCTTCAGCTAACATATATGGATCCTGTTAAAGTAATCCCAACAACCTAACTAATTTTCCAATATTCCAATGAGCCGTTTACAAGTGACATTTGAGTAGACTGTAAATAGTGACTCTCCAATCACAATTACACCTACACCTACATCCTAACGTATTCATTTACACCCAGTGCCGGATTAAGGGAATGGAGGCCCCTGGGCCAAGGGGGCCTCCATTCCCCCGTGAGGGCCCCCCCGTGATCCGAGCTGCAACTTCCCCCCCCCCCCCCTCCCGGCACTTACCTCCTTCCCCGGCACGCTGTACGCTCTTTACTGAGGAGATCTTGTGAGAGTGAGACTCATGAGATCTCCTCAGTAAGGAGACTACAGCGCGCCGGTAAAAGTACTGCAGGGAAAGTGCACACTGCTGCTGAGCACTTTCAAGGGCCCCCTGGATGCCATAGGCCCCTGGGCTGTAGCCCAGTTAGCCCTATGGTTAATCCGGCCCTGTTTACACCCCATTTCAAATGGCGTGGCTTTACCATAACATATCAACATAGCTTACCAGCTTAGCTTCACTTTTTTTTATCTAAACGAATCCTGATTGACACAGTGCTGGTATTTTGTATTCCTGTGCTGTTTACAACTGGACATGGTAGGCTACAATAAATAACTCGCCTATGATTTGTCCAAGATTGATTAGGGCTGAGGTTAACACTGACATTGATTTGTTACCTCTCTCTTGGTAGGACATTGCTATCTGTGTGTTCTCTGCTTGCTTAAATTAGACAGGGCAACTGCAAAGTCTTATCCGGAAAACAGGGATGTAGCAAGGATGACATTCATTTAGTCAGTATTGCTGAGTTTGACATCAAAGCATGCCCTGCTGATACTAGCCGACAGGGCAACAGTGTACATGCTTTTGTATAATTCACTGTCGTTTACTCTATTCTCCTCTTCACCGTACTGGCTCAGTCTGTGACGATTACATTTTCATCTGTAACAAAAATACATAAAATGATTTAAAGAAAAGCTTTACCTTCTTTTTTTTCGTTATCAGTAAAGGAGTATCAGCAGGTAACAGGTAATGGTATCATCGTTTAAAAGGACATTAGAGGCCAGTTGCTTTGAACGTGTCATTTCTGTTAAGGTTGGAGCGGTAATGAAAAACATTAGTGAATACTGGATGTATAAATCAACAATGAATGTGAAATGCACGCCAACATGGAAGGGTTCTTGATAATAATAATAAAAATAAAAAAAAGTACTCTGCTCAAGCTAAATTCTAAATAATATATATATGTATCTATGGTTCCATGAATCAGAGTGCTAAAATTCATGTGTGTGCTATGCTGGTAATGGAGTTAATGTATGACATTCACAAATCACAGTTGTATGGTTGATCACAAATCAATACACTTTAGCACAACATAGTCCTGTTAAGAGACTGAGCATTGTATTGTTTCCTCTCATCCACCGCAAAAATCACACCCAAGACTCAATGCTCACAATCCATACACCTTAACTGATTAACATTCAAACCCATGCCACAAAGTGAATTGTTACTGGTTGAAGCTATGCATCTTTAGCTAACTTCCCATCTTCATGATTGAAGCACAATACGGCTGGAGGTATTTAGCAGTCTGCTTAGCACCTCTCTCAGTGAATTAGCTCCTTTATTATTAAGTCAGGAGTATATAGAGCTGTGTATCCTCTATGCAGTGGAGCTGGGTGATGTCAGCCAAAACTCCCAGATGAATGCACCAGTCACAATGATTGTACAGTGTTACAGTATAGAGGAAGATAGGAAGATTAACCCATTGGTTACGTAGCCCACTGAAGCTTATGGATTGCAGTATATATCCATATACAATAATAATTAGGTCTCCACCCTGGTGCAGGGATAAGCCCAGGACGTTTCTTGTAAGGTGCTCATGGGTTTATCACTCTCTCTTCTCAGGCCAAGGCAGGTCTGTTTGCTGTTGAATGTCTTCTGAGATATTTTGCCTCTACCTTAACACTAGTAAAGAATCCAGGTCAAAACCAAGAGTTGTTAGTGATGCAAAGTCATCAACGGACAGCTTTGGATGCGCTGTTGAAGATCTTTTAATAAATGGCCACGCAATATCATCCATTATCATTGCGGTAAGGGATGATAATTAATGGGAGGCATAAGTGGCCATTCATAAATAGGCCCTCATGTCTACAATTGGTGTCAACTGTGGGATTCTGTCAGCTGCTGAAAACTGACATGGGGATGGTCATGAGTACCTGGAGCAAAGGAAAATACAGGAGTCTCAGCAAGGACAGCTGGAACAGAATAGACAAACCTAACTAACCCTGCTGCAGGAGAAGTCTGAATAAAGGGAAAAGAACACAACTGCTTCAGACCTCATATCAGACTCTACCATTAGTGACATCCTTACTCGATTAAACAAAAGAGTCAAATGACATAGATACATTCCTTATGACAACTGAATTGGTTGTTACAGCCTAGGATTAATTCCATGCTACATGGACAACAGAAAAGGATCCCCTGTTGTGTGGAAAGGCCCAAGAAGCTTATGCCGCACTGAGAGTGGAAGAGTCTGTGGACTATTTTATAGTTAAAGAACCAAGCAGAGTTTAATCTTGATGCCTACTGCTTGAAATTATGGTCACAAGAATTTACTCCTGTCATTCATCTCCAGGAATTAGTGCACTGACAAGGTGGATCTGGCTACCAAATGGGAAAGGTCAAAAACACAGACTTAAGAACAAGTAAAGTTTGGCACTAGAGCAGTTTACACAAGCCCTCCCACCTCCTAAAAATTACTCACCTGGTAGAGAACACTAAGCGCCGAGGAATGTTATCAACTTTTTTGAAAGGTCATCTACTGATATTGGATGTTGCTCCTCTTGATTCTGTTGGATCCTAATGGGAATTGACAGCATGCACAGACAATAGGAGAAGAAAAAGTCACCAAATCTGGACATGTAGAAGAAGAGTGCCCACAGATGGGTTGCACCTTTGTCACCCTGTGCCCATCCTAGTCAGGTATAATCTTTGTTCTCCATGTTTGTGTAATTGTAATAATATTGGGGGAAAAGAGATCCCTGGTATAATAAGACACTGAATCAGAGAAAACTTTCACCCTGGAACCCTTGGTACTCCATGGTAAGAAACTATGCAAGGATATGTTAAATGTCACTTGTATCCATAGGGAAACAAAGTCATGTCCACTTTAAACTTTAGTGACTGGGGATAAGGAATTGACCCTTTTCCTTCTGGGAAATATGTTTCCTTTTAGCCTGTAAATGCATCTTAAAGAATCTCAACGGCAATAAAGGGGACAGGCAGAGGAAGGACAAGGAGCGTCAGAAAGTAGGTCTCCTTGTGTGCTTCTCTTTTGATTTAAGGACTTGATAGAAAAAAGTGCCAACATTATGAAAATGTGTATGATAATCTATGGGCGGTTAAATGAAATATGCAATTTTGCTTGAAACAGTATAATCATACTTGTTTTTTCTTGCAAGATGTTATATTATATAGAAGAGACAAGTCTCGTGAATCAAGGGAGGTGTTTCAACAACTGGTGGTACCAAAGGAGTGAAGGAAGTAGGTACACTCATTGCACACTCTATTGCCTGGAGTGAACATTAAGACCGAGTAAAAAAGCAGCAGTCAAAATTTGACAAGGTGTCTTAGCCTGGGGTATGTGCAGTGATTACCAGATAGGGATAGACTGAGTGAGCCTCCTGGCACCCTCATTGTCAGGATCCTGTGATCTTTCCAGTAGCAGTTACCATATTGTGTTTTCCAGCAGGTCAGGAGTTGAAGCTCTTACAACACCTCTGTGGCTGGTTCTGCTACTCACCGCCGTATCATTCTGTTCAGTCTGCCTGGAGCATGCTTTATCCTGGTTTTTCACTGGACCAGGTTCTGGTTTGTCCTAGACGTTTTTTTCCTGGTCTAGCTTTCCCGTTGCCTCCTGCCCAGGACTGCTTTCAGAAACTATGGGGCCCAGTACTAAATAATCTGGCAGAGCCTCCCTCTTCGCTGTACATTGCCCCCCTTCCATCTTCGCCATATTTGCCCCCTCACTCAATGCCGTACATGCATCTCCTTCCCCTATCACAATACATGTCCCCTTATCCCCCTCCCCTCATCACAGTACATTCTCCACTCCCACTCCTCTCATCACAGTATATATCCCCCTCCCACATCACAGTACATGCCCCCCTTCCCGTATGAGAGTGCATGCCCTGCGCCCCATATCAGAGTACATGCCTCCATCCTCCCTCATAACAGTACATGCCTACCACCCCCCCCTCTCAACACTACACGCTCAGACATGTCCCCCCCCTTCTCCATATAATTGCTCTAGTTTTCTTACCTTGCCTTCATAGTTCTTCGGCTCCCAGACACTGATAGGCTGCAAGTGGGACGCGCAGTCATGACATCACAGTGCCACACGCTCCCAGCCTATCAGAGTCGGACAGAAGACAGGCGGATAAGATTGGGGGCCTGGACAGGTCAGGGAGCCGGACAGACAGAGGAATCTGTCTGGGCCCCTCACCCAGCCGTACCCCCCTGATGGCAGCCCTGCTCCTGCCTAGTGACTTCTGTCAGTTCTGGACTTCTCATGTGATTATTATTTATGACTCACTTTTAGTTGTTCACAGCAAGAAGGTTTTATTTTCTATTATGTTTTGCACATTCATTAGCATTGTGTTTTGCTTTGTGCTCCCTTTTGTGCATTTAGACTATATTTATATTTTGTACTGACACATACAATAAACATCTATTATTCACATCTCCTATCGTGTCAGATCTTACACTCATCACGTGGGCATAAGTTTATATTAATCATGTTTGACTATGCGGCACAACATTACAAGGCTTTTTGATTTCAAAAGCAGAAATTAGACATGAAATTGTCCTTGTCGGAGCTACAAAGGACTTCTTAAAGGCATTTGTTTTTCAATTTAAGGATGTTTTCTGAAAGATTTCTGGTAGAACTAACATAGTAGAATATTTTAATGACATTCCTCCTGGGGTGGTAATCCATTGCAAGCCATATACATTGCCTGGGTGGAAAAATTTAGAGATAAAATAAGAATTTGAGGAAATGTTGCAGTTGGGGATAATTGGGAAAACCTGAAGCAAGCAGTGTAGCTCAATCGTACTTGTTCCAAAAGCAGATAGGAGCTTGAGATTCTGTGTTGACTTTTAGAAAGGTCTCCTGCTTTGACAGGCACCCCATGCAAAGAGAGAATTAGCTGTTGGATAAATCAGCTCACCCAGGTTCATCACCACACTTGATCTAGCAAAGGGGTATTACCAAACTGAGTTTGAGGATTCTTCAAAACCTGAAATGCGTTTTACCACTCTCTTCAGGCTTTTTTTTATATTTTTGACCACTCTTTTGGCCTACAAGGAGTACCAGCTTTCTTTCAAAGCTTCATACCGATGTTCTGAAACCCCATCACAATTATGCTATAGTCAATTTGGATGAGATTTAACTGGAGGTGTAATCTATAAAGACCGATGGCAGCGTTTTTTTTATAGTCGGGTATTATTGCCATTTTATCCCTCATTTCTCAACTCTTGACCTAAAGGCCCTGAGTCATTAAGGAAAGTAAGGCAAAAAAAGGAGTAAATGTTCTCTGGGACAAACCATGTTACAAGGGGTCCAAATTAGTTTATTATTTTGTTCATAAGTTAAATACTGGCTGTTTTTTTCATGCAGCACACAAATACTTGAGAGCTTTATTTTTACGCTGAAATTTGAAGTCGATCTAAGACAGGCCTGTCCAACCTGCGGCCCTCCAGATGTTTTGAAACTACAAGTCCCAGCATGCCCTTCCAGCTATCAACAGGTTGTCTAATAGCAAAGCATGCTGGGGCTTGTAGTTTCACAACACCTGGAGGGCCGCAGGTTGGACAGGCCTGATCTAAGACATGTCCTACCCCAACTGTAAATCTATCACCACATTTTAAGTTTAACCCCCCCTCCGATCAGGGCCGATGCAAGGTCTCTAGGCACTCTAGGCAAAGTTTCAGTCAACCCCCAACCCCCCCCCCCCCTCCCCATACTCTGGCGGTCTAAAAAAACCAATATATAAATAAAAATGTCTGTATTCGGTTCAAGGTGGAGTGTAAAAAAATAGCAACGCTTACCTTATCCTGGCTGGCAAGGCTGCAGCCCAGATGCACTGATGCCTGATGCTTTCAACACTGTCCAAGCACCACTTCTGCCCGATGGCAAGTTACTGCAGTAACAGCTGTAATTTATTTAAAATTACTTGCTGATATAATAATATATATTATAATTTAAGCTATGACTTCTATTTTTAGCCACATCATTCTTTTGTATTGCTGTGTAGCTTGTAGCCTTAAAAATATAGGCGTAACCTATACAAATTTCGGTCACTGTAGGGAAGAAATATAAGAGCCCTTGACTACACCTGTATTTTTTGCACAGCAATAGAAGCTAACTATGTGGAAAAAAATAGAAATCATAGCCTATGAATATGAAAATGACAAATGTTTTATTTCCTGTACATTACACGACATACTGTAACGCTCCGGTCCCACAGATAGTACCTGTCTCGTTACCTGCAGTCCATTCATCTGGAAACTGCCATGTCCCAGTTTCAGACATTCTCCAGTTCATTCATTCAGCTATATTCAGATCTGTGCAGGTGCAGCCTATTGCACTTCAGGACCTCCTCCCTCTTTTTCATTGGCTAAGCACTTCTGGAGCACTATTTAAACCTCCTGGATTCACCTGTCTGATGCCTGTTCTTCAAGCTCACTTCCTGCAGCCTGTGGTTCTGGTTTCTGTTCTCCTTGTGGTTTGCCTGTGTTCCAGTCTGCTCTCAGGTCATGGTCTGTGCTAAACCATCGCTGTTCCAGTACCTCTCTTACAGTGTACTTCCAGTGTACTTCATCGTGACAGCTCCGGTTCTCTCATCGCTACCACTAAGAGCCGCTACTACATCTATGACTCCTCAGCTACTATCACGAGTTACCTCCGCTACTCCAGTCTGCTCTCAGTCTCTGGCCGTGTTGAACTATCGCTGCTCCAGTACCTCTATTACCATCTCTAGTGTACATCATCGTGACAGCTTCAGTTCTCTCATCACTACCACTCAGAGCCGCTACTACATCTGTGGCTCATCAGCTGTTACCACGGGTTACCTCTGTTACTCCAGTTTGCTCTCAGTCTCTGGCCGTGTTGAACTATCGCTGCTCCAGTACCTCTATTACCATCTCTAGTGTACATCATCGTGACAGCTTCAGTTCTCTCATCACTACCACTCAGAGCCGCTACTACATCTGTGGCTCATCAGCTGTTACCACGGGTTACCTCTGTTACTCCAGTTTGCTCTCAGTCTCTGGCCGTGTTGAACTATCGCTGCTCCAATACCTTTATTACCATCTCCAGTGTACATCATCGTGACAGCTCCGGTTCTCTCATCGCTACCACTCAGAGCCGCTACTACATCTGTGACTCATCAGCTGTTACCACGGGTTACCTCCGCTACTCCAGTCTGATCTCAGTCTCTGGCCGTGCTGAACTATCGCTGCTCCAGTACCTCTATTACCATCTCCAGTGTACATCATCGTGACAGCTTCAGTTCTCTCATCACTACCACTCAGAGCTGCTACTACATCTGTGACTCATCAGCTGTTACCACGGGTTACCTCTGTTACTCCAGCCTGCTCTCAGTCTCTGCCCGTGCTGAACTATCGCTGCTCCAGTACCTCTATTACCATCTCCAGTGTACATCATCGTGACAGCTTCAGTTCTCTTATCACTACCACTCAGAGCCGCTACTACAACTGTGACTCATCAACTGTTACCTCTGTTACTCCAGTCTGCTCTCAGTCTCTGGCCGTGTTGAACTATCGCTGCTCCAATACCTCTATTACCATCTCCAGTGTACATCATCGTGACAGACTCTGTCCTCTCGTTGTATACCACAGAGCACCTATTCTCCTAGTGACTCATTGGCTGCTGACCATCAGCCTATATTACTGTTGTGCCTTTATTTATACCACTCTCCTGTGGACTCCATCGTCTCCATGCACTTCACCTGACTCCCCCACATCGTTCTGCTGTACACTCACTAACGGGACCGCGACCTGCAGACTTGGTGCAGCTAAGACCATACCTCCTTGCAGGGGTTCCTGGTGAAAACGACCTGTCTGTTAGACTCCGCGCCCATGGGTGGGCTTAGCCATGTTCAGCAGAGCCTAGGGATCAATTTCCTGTAAGCCAACCATGACACATACACTATATAAATATGGATTTTAAACACATATATACCCAGTGCTGGAAGTGGGCGGCAGGATGACGAGTAAGAGGAATAGGGGGGTAGATAAGAATGTCAGGGGAGAAGATTGCACAGGGAGTGTAGATGAGAGGGACAGGGAAGAAGGTGGCCCAAGGGTAGGGGTAGATGAGAGGGACAGGGGAGAAGGTGGGCAAAGGGGGGGGGGTAGATGAGAGGGACAAGGGAGAAGGTGGCACAAGGGGGGTTAAGGTGGCACAAGGGGTAGGTGAGAGGGACAGTGGAGAGGGTGGCACATGGGGGGGGGTAGATGAGAGGGGCAGGGGAGAATAAATAAATACAAAAAACACACAATACCAAAAAATAATCATTATACATGGTCCCGGCACCCTAGGCAGCTGCCTAATGGAAGCGCCAGGCCTGCCTCCGATGCAACATGGTTTTGCCCAGGTGCAAAGTTACTCATTTTATCATGATTTGCTCTCCTTAATGACTCAGACCCAATATGTTCATGTGATCCACGCTTATTTGTATATGATCTCTAATTTAAAGAGTCCTGATTTTTCATAGTTTTTACAGTCAAAATGTAGTTCAATAGTTGAGTATGTCAAGTGACCTTTATTAGTATAAAATTGTTCACCAGGACAAGTATTCTGCCACTATAAAGGATTGCCTGGCAGGGAAGTGGGCTGTTGATTCCTTGACATATTATTTTGGTTTCAAAAGGTTAAGTTTCATGAAAAATGTTAATGAGAGGTTACATTTCTACCAGAGACACAGAGGCATGGTGCAGGATGCACCCCAAGGACTTTGTGTATGCACATGTGTCTCTCCTAGCTTCCTGCCAAATGGGGGAAGCACTGACCCCATCACCTCCACCTAGAAAGCTTTACAAGGCACTTGTAGATCCTAAGAAAGACTTTATTTCTCTGAGATCACGTGTGTTAACAACACAGCCAAATGACTGACTGAATTTTAATGTGTTTTAAAGGAAACATCATTGCAATATTACATTGCTGCAAAGGTTCTTATTCGCTATCGTATCCTCTAGTATATTAATTCTAATTCTTAGTTTTTTTATGCCTTATTAATTATATTGCTTTTTTATTCATTCAGTTTCTGTTCTTCATTTTTTACAGTTCTAGCTAAGCTCATTTCATTCTCATTTATCTTATCAGTTTTTCATATACTGTGATAGATACACTTAAGATTATATAATTTTTGCATTGATTAATGTAAGGTTTGGACTCCCCTGACTTTGGCAGCCCTTACACCTGTAGTCACATCGATTATACTTTTGCAATTAATTGCATCTCAACCCAAATGGCTAAGAACAAATCTAGTCCTGTCCTAGGTGGGTATAGCAGGGCACTGCAACAATGACTTCACTGGTCCTCTAGGTCAGAAGGGTGGTAGTTTGAAAGCCTGAGACCTAGTGCCTTGTTAGTAGTGACCCTGGGTGCCTGAAACTCACAAGGGAGTGACCTTATTTGACGGATTAAAGTACCCCCACTATTCGCTTTTTTTGCCCTGGTGCTTTGGCTGGGAAGGAGCAAGTTTATACATCCAGCTGAAGGGCTAAGACCTGAATTCATGTTCACTATAAACTTTTTTTATTTTCTCACCTGTTTTCTTACTACACTTTTTATTTTTGTATTTACTCACAAGTTTGGTGAGGTGTGACAGCCCTTATGGATCCCATTCCCCAACGATCTAGGGGAGGTGGTCTAGTCCTAGTGGCTCTTACCTCCCTGGAACCTCTAACATCCTCCATTCCAATTTTGTGCCCTGGGGAATCTTCGGCAGATCCCAGGGCCAAAGAGACCCCCCCCCCCCCCCCCATAGCCCTGTGGTGACCAATGCCTCCTTAGGGACCTTACGGTTGGGGACAGAGGGACCCTTTATCTTTTGAGCAGGCCCTGAAGACCACACCCCATAGCACGTTTTTGTGTGTTTACACTTTTTTTTGCTGCCCTTAGGTGATCGGAAGCAGCACCCCGACCTTTCAATAAAAAAAGGATAACAAGTTGGTAATGGGCTCTCAAGCTTTTTTCTTTTCATGTAATTAGTGTCCCTTCATTTGAATGCATATTTTTTTCTTTAGATGTGACCAGAGCCTCTGCCACAGGTGGTAGGGTTCCCAACCCCTTTACCTGGGGAACAATGTAATATGGTGGTGAGTTAATAAGTAAATAAGTTAAAAAAAAAAAAGTCAAAACTTATTTCTATAAATCTAAACTCACCAACATTAATTAAAACAATAAGTGCACTAGGGCAGAAGTGCTCAAACCTAGGGGCTAGATTTACTAAACTGCGGGTTTGAAAAAGTGGGGATGTTGCCTATAGCAACCAATCAGATTCTAGCTGTCATTTTCTAGAAAGCACTAAATAAATGAAAGCTAGAATCTAATTGGTTGCTAAAGGCAACATCTCCACTTTTTCAAACCCGCAGCTTAGTAAATCTAGCCCATAGTCTTTAAGAGCTACCAACAGGTCATGTTTTTAGGATTTCTGTCTGCAGAAACAGGTGGAATAATTATTCACCCAGCCAAATAGATTAACTCATCTGCGCATGATTAAATAACTCCTGAAAAGTTTGGGCAAAAAATAGTCCTATAATCACTGTCGAATGCTACAAGAGAGATATGAATTTATAACATATGCAGTAAATTACTATTGGTATAGCTTCGTACACCAGCAGCCATGTGTGGTCAGAGAAAGTTCTGGATGCAAACCACATCTGTGGATAATTAGAAAGGATTTCACACTAATGGAATAATAAAGTGTAACTGTGTCTACATGACATATTCAACTTATAACAAAATGTTACTGTTCCTGTGATCAAAAAAAAAACAACACATTGTAAGAAGCTTATCGGGCAGCACGGTGGCATAGTGGTTAGCACTTCTGCCTTGCAGCACTGGGGTCATGAGTTCAATTCCCAACCATGGCCTTATCTGTGAGGAGTTTGTATGTTCTACCCGTGTTTGCGTGGGTTTCCTCCGGGTGCTCCGGTTTCCTCCCACACTCCAAAAACATACTGGTAGGTTAATTGTCTGCTATCTAAAATTGACCCTAGTCTCTGTGTGTCTCTGTCTGTCTGTGTCTGTGTTAGGAAATTTAGACTGTAAGCCCCAATGGGGCAGGGACTGATGTGAGTGAGTTCTCTGTACAACGCTGCGGAATTAGTGGCGCTATATAAATGATGATGATGATGATGGTTTTTGTGTTCTGTGTATCACATTCTAATTCCTCACAGTCAGTCTGCAGATACACTCTTAACACTCTTTGTTTTAGCAAAAGCACTTGGATTTTTGCACAAGTTCAGAGCTGCACTACTTGGTACTTTGGCCAAGAAATTCATTTCTAAGTGCACTCAAAGCAAAGCAATAAAAAGCTTAATTTATTGCTTAAATTAGTCACTTTCATGGCTAATTTAAGCCATAACTGAAGTTAAACCAAAACCAAACAGTATTTTAGGAGAAAGACAGAACTGTTCAATTTAATGAAAGGGCTGGATTTAAAGTAGTAAGAGGTTGGACCTTGATGTGACATCTACACCTTTGCACAGTGCACCTCTGCAGATGTTTCCACCTTTTGCACACCTATAGTAGGTGTCCTCTATTTGTAAGTGATCCTGTTAAAACCAATGGCAGATTATAACAAGTGTGGCTGGACCAATATCCCAAGGCCCATGGCATGGTGAGTTTGATTCCCGACCATGGCCTTATCTGTGTGGAGTTGGTATGTTCTCCCCGTGTATGCGTGGGTTTTCTCCAGGTGCTCCGGTTTCCTCCCACACTCCAAAAACATACTAGTAGGTTAATTGGCTGTTAAAAAAATTGACCCTAGTCTGTGTGTGTGTGTTAGGGAATTTAGACTTTAAGTCCCAATGGGGCAGGGACTGATGTGAGTGAGTTCTCTGTACAGCGCTGCGAAATTAGTGGCACTATATAAATAACTGATGAAGACGAAGACGATCCACACTGAGGACCTGCCTTTTAAAAAATTTTTTTGGGGGGAACGGGTCTCCCTGTGGACCAGCCACTGTGTTTAATGTCCTGCTGCTGATAGCAAGGACACCCTGCTGTTAATGCAATGTGGGGGCTATTAGTGTAATGTGGGGCTGGTGGTGGCTATTTGCAGTAATACAGTACTCCTGATAATTCATTATTTGCGGGTCACTATTGGTATTATTGTGTAGGGATGTGCTGCTGGTCTAACCTTGAGAAGTCACAGCTGATATTCTCCAGTGTGGGGGTGTTGAGGGGTAATGGAATACCTCCTTCATAGGTCAATTATGTTAGAACATTCACATCACAACACTCTGCCTAGAAATATCAATCTACATGTGTGGATACACAAGTCTTATGCTGACATGGTACGATGCATTGACATCACAGTACTTGCATTTTTAAACACTTCCAGGAGCTGCCATTGATAAGAAAAATGGTTCCATCTTTATAAATGAATCATTGACAGATCTCAAGGAACAAATTAATCTCTGCTCACATTGCATAGGTGCTAATTACAATCTATACGTGCATGGCTTTGGGACAGCGTCCAGTTTTAAAGTCATTAACTTTCCTTCCTATTGATTATGGCCATTTTATACTTCAGAATTATGTCACCATTAAATGAGTTCTATCTCTGAGTATAAATTAGATACATTAGTTGCTTTTAGCTTTGAGGCAGTGGAATTTTGATTATAATTCAACATTCCGCTGCCAACGAAGTCCCACTAGACACTTTAACAGATAATGAAATGGTCCATATTGATGGATAATGTACTGATCATAACACAGATTTGGTTCTGAGAGGTGAAGATGTCTACTGGGGAAAGTGCATATTTACAGATATACTGATTTATTTATTTTTAAACCTAGCTATCAAATAGATGTTGCACATTCTGCATTAGCAACATTTATACAAACAGTTTTTGAAAGGAAAGCAGAGGTGGACTTATTTACTCTTTATATAGAATAATCTATGGGAAAATGTATTATGTACTATATATCTTGAGACTATTAAACGTAATGATGATCTAAGCTGCTGTGGAATTTCGCGCAAATTGAATTTCACAGTGGAAAATGCCATTTTGCAGGGGTGCGAAGTTCCAGTGATACAATTTTCGAGTACTAATTTTGGCACATGACATCATTCTTTAGAACTCCCATTTCACACATTATTTATAAATTCACATTTCACAGGACTTTTTAGTTTTTAAATAGAGCTGGGATGATGATAAATGAATTCTGCTCCGTGGTGTGGTCGGTGTAAGGCTAAAGCTTGGATTGACACATCAAAGCATTGTGAAAGTAATAAATACAGCAGGTGTTACATTAGTAATTCACTTTCACAAATGTATAAAGGGGTATCTGTGATTAATTCCACTTGCTGGATACCATTACTCTGACTATATGTACAGTGTGCTGCAATTTATTACTGACCGTGTACTGTAAGATTACTTAGGTATTGCAGCTGCAACACATCACTGCAGCAGTTGAAATTCATACAACTGATCTTGTTCTGGTGTACTCAAGAATTACCAGTAGTAGTTATTAATCTTTACTGACTAGTGGCTAACACACCTATTGATCTGTCCTGTGCTGGTGCAGTCCCTTACTCGCCTTACTGTGCAATTTTCATATGTCCTGAAGGCCTCATGGTTAGGATGAAAGGGTCAACATTTGAGATCACTCCTCTTCTAGAATATGACACGGCTGCTCCCCTGCCACAGCAACAGGATTTTTTATGAAAATGCTGAGAAGGAATCTGGTGCTGGAACTGCCAGCTCTTGCTCAGGCTCAAACAGCCACATTCTGTTATGCCTATACTTTGTATGTGGCTGCAGTACCTCAATTCCACCAGAGGTGCTACTGTTAAGCCCCTCGACTTTATACCTCGCCTGTAGGAGTTAATCTCCTTACCTGATTAGAACTGCACCTGTTTCACAGCTTCATATATCTGCCTCAATTTGTGTTCTGTGCAGTTCGTTTATACCTGGCTGCTGCTTGTCTCTTGTTTATTCCTGTTCCAGTTTTGCTTTAATACTGTCTGATCTTCTGTTGTGACCATCTGCCTGGTTACCGGACCCTGCTTGCTTGCCTGTTGCCCTGCCCACTGCCTGATTACTGGATTATGCTTTTTTTGCTTGTGACCCAGACCTCTGCCTGACTACTGGATTATGCTTGAACTCTTGTTGCCCTGACCTCTGCCTGGTCACTGAACTCAGCTAGTCTGTCTGTGTCCCTAGACTACCTCGTGCCTCTGGCAATCTGGAATCCTGATCCCTGCCTCCTTAGTCTGGAGCCTCATGCCTCCTGGCAATTGAGTAACTCAATATACTTGTTCCTGCATTTAAACTGTATTTGTAATTGCTTGGAACCTGTTTCTTCTGTGGATTATTCCTGCCATTCATCACACCTGTTCATATTTGTGTATTGGAGTATACCTGTTTATTCTGCTACCTGAAATCTACATTTTCCACAAACTGAATCCTTGTTTACATATTTTGCCTAAATAAAGACACTTGGTTTTTTCTACTGTTATTGCCGTGTCCTGAATTCACTACGAATCATAACACATCCTTTGCATGTCATCCATGTAGACCTGCATTAGAGAATGGCCTAATGACTTTCAGCAGGTAATGAGTTGGCAGACCTGAGACTGGTTTCCACAAGTTCAGGCTTATATAAGCAGTTTCCTTTGAACAACATCTGGCCAGTTTATTGAGCTTTGTGTCTGTGAAATAACATTCTTAATCTTGTACATTTCTGGCGGCTTTTCCATGCTTTGACCCCTGGCTTTTGTATGATTACTTCTCTGGCTCTTGACCCCAGGCTCTCTGAAGACTCCTCTCGGACTCTGGCCCCTGGCTATTCCTGGACTTTGTTACACTTGCATTACCCAGGCTCAGATCCTATACTTAAAGGTATAGTGCACCTTTTTCACTATAAACAGTTCCTGCCATTGGAATCCATCAGACCAGTAGCCACCATTCAAATATTATAATCCATGACAGATCCCAGTGAGAATTGCTCTGTCCTGTTTAATTTAGTAATATTCGTCTGCAAACCTATAAAGTGTTGTATGTGGTCAGTTGCAGTTCCTGGTCACCATCACTCAGACTGTGCTTTCAGGGCATTGCAAAGTACTGACAATACAGGACGAAATAGCAATAGAAGCTCATATTCATACAAGTGATCTTACCCGAACAATTGCTGCTGGATATAATTTTTTTGCACAGTGGCTAATGGTTAACCCACTTGCAGATTACAGTGAGAATTCCTCTTACCTGTCCTTCACAAATTTATAAGGGATGTCTGCAGTCAGTCACATTTAATTGTCATTGTCATTCAGACTATGTACAGTATACTACACTTTAGTAACGCCAGTTTGGCACAGTAGAGAAACAACAGCTGGACTTCATCAATTGATCTTGACTGGTACATCAGAAGAATTGCTAGTAATTGTCATTCAAAAATTTATAAAGGGATATCTGTTGTCAATCACACTTGAGGGTCATCATCCCTAGGGCACTGCAAGTTGGTTATGTAGCAGTGAAGAGTGAGACATTTGGCCGCCCTGCATCAAGCTCAACTCACCCACATCCCCTGACTTGCTTGCATTATCAAGCTCTTTGTAACTGTAACTTGTAAGTGTTAAGATGTGCTAAGGGTGTAGTTACTCGCATGCAAGATTTGCTCTCACTTTAGTCCTACACAGCCCAGAATATGTTACATACATATTTGGTTAACAACACATTTCCATTACACAAGTTGACAATGGATGTCCCCACCAAATGGAATAGCACTTTCCCACATGGGCAGGCAGCGAAAGAGGAAAACAGAAGAGTCTACCTCTTCAATGTACAGTGCCGGATGAAAATCAGAAAATCAGTGTGGGTGGAGGAGGAGCTCTTAATGTAATGTGGGTGGGAACATGGGCTATTAATTTAATGGTGGGTGGAAGATCTAAATTTATTGGGTGGTGGAGTAGGCTATTTAATCTCATAGTGGACTCATAGCAGTGCCTAATACTTTAAGGTGGGGTGATAGGATGATTAATTTAATGTTGAGTGGTTTGGGAGCTATTAATTGAGTGTGAGACTGAGTTTGGGGAGAAGGAGGACTATTTATTAAATGTGAATACTATTTATTTCATGTGTCGGCTGCTAGAGGTGAAAGGTTTATTTAGAAAATGTGGATACTATTAATTTAATGTCAGGGCTGTTTGGGGGGGAAATAGGTATATTTATTAAGTTTGAATGTAATTAATTTAATGGTGGGCTGGGTACAGGGAGGGAGGCCTAATTAGTCAACATGGGTGCTATTGATTTAAAGTCGAGGCTGGTTAAGGGGTGGGGGCTTAGAATATTCAGAATGTTGTTAGGCTTTTTATATTTAATGTACTTATCTTTAACAGAGCCCCAATATTCCAGGGTCAGGACAAGCAGCAACTGAGCATAAAACACCAGCAGCAGCAGGAAGTATGTACTGCAAGAATAGGTAGCAGAGAGCATCACAACCACTAACTGTCCTGATTCTAGTGGGGCAGTCGCAGTATTGGGTAATTGTCTCGTTCAGTCAGGACAATGTTCTAGCTGCAGGGATAGTTGGAAAGTAAATCTAGGTTCACTCTGGTACAGAAGAGGGAGCTGCATGCACCTAACAGTAGTGCATTTAAAGTAGAGATGTTCACTGACCCCCCGTGTTCTGGTTTTGGTTTTGGATCTGGATTAACTTCGTGTTTTGGTTTTGGCAAAACCGCCGTGGCGTTTGGTTTTGGTTTGGATCCCGATTTATTTCTAAAATACCTATTTTTTTTTTGCTAAAATCACATATTTTTGCTTTTTTTTTCCTACTACATTATTATTAACCTCAATAACACTAATTTAATAAATCATTTGCAGTCAATTTTGCCCACCTTACAGGACACAATATTATTTTCATACACTTTCAAACAAAGACTGCAGATTTAGAAGACCAAGCCTGTCAGGCCTATTATTTGTATTTCAGCAATGACAATTAGCAATGGAGCTCTCCTCTTTGTATGTTACCTATATAACACAGTACAATGTGACTGCAGATTTAGAAGACCAAGCCTGCCAGACATATTATTTCTATTTCAGCAATGACAATTAGCAATGGAGCAATGGAGCTCTCCTGAATGTCACTGGAGACTTTGAAGAACATTGCTACCCCTCCTCTTTCTTTTCTACCTATGACGCTGCCCAACTGCACTAGAGACTGTCAAGAACTGTGCTACCCCTTCTGTGTCCCTCTGTGAAATGGTGCTGGATCGCCGTGGTAGGCGGTACTTATAGAATCCAAAGATGGCGAGATCCGAGATCCGATTACGTAACAATGACGTTTTGCCTCGTTTTCAATTCCGAGGGCGCGCGAAAGTACCGAGCCGCCTCCGCTCAGTACTCGGATCTGCTAAGTCCGGGTGTGTTCGGTTCTCGAGCCTAAGCATCTTTAATTTAAAGGGGGTGGGAAAGGTTTGGAGTGCAGCCATGACAGCCATGCCCCTTGTATGCTGTTCATGCACACTCTAATTTCTAGAAGTCCTGTGTTTGCACCGACAAGTTCTTAGGAGAAGGCATACAATACTTGTGTCCTGTTACAAATTTGCTGGTATGGGTCAATGAGGTGCTATAATTAATTGTATTGAATCGTATGTGTTTAATAGCCCCATTAAAGAAGGAAGCTTCCCTTCCTCATTCGTGAGAACTTGAATGGCCCACAGGGAAAAAATTGTGCACCTGTTAGCCCTTCCCTGTCTAACACAGATCTACACTGAACTGACAATTTGGTGCATTGCAGCCGCAAAGCCATTGCAGTATGTTGTTAAACAAAACAAAGCTTAATAACCCATAGACAAATAAACTAAAATTAAAGGAAACATTTCGTATAAAATTTGTAGCTATTCTGAGAGAGGACATCTGTTTTAAATTATGCAGACTGATGCATATATATATAAACATGACCAAACAATACAGTTAAATTACCCATTTAAAATTGCTACGTGTGATAAGTAAACACTGCATTTTCAGTGACGTCTTCCTTGGTACTTTACCCTCCATTTCTGTTTGTTTGGAAGTACAATTACAATGTGTAATCCAAGTCATTAAGAAATAGACAATATTCTATTTCCTGAATACATAGAATAGGAAACAATGAGAAATTGTGAGAAAGTGTATATCATATTCATGTATAAAGTTTGATATACAGTGTGTATATATATATATATATATATATATATATATAGATAGATAGATAGATAGATAGATACTAAACATAACCATATTTTACATGATATATGAGAAAATAAATTAAATAAAGAATACAGAAACTTCAAATATTGAACAACGTTAGGGAAGGTCCACATCCCAAAGAGTTTATTCTCTAATTAGTTATTGTGCATGACTTGGTAAGTCCATAAATAATTAGGGAACGCTTGTTATATGTCATGTCTAAATTTTTTCCAACATTTTCCGTACCACTTGTGACCACCTGGAGTACATTGCCTAAGTCAGTACGCCCCTTCTTGCCCCCATTCTGCCTTTTAAGTTGTTGGCAGTCATAAGGGTTGTCACGAGCACCCTAACCTGTCTCTGATACAGCAATCTAAACATCTGGTCATGACCAGTGTTACCTTAGTTAATTAACAATGAATACACCTTTTCTGCCACGACAAAGGATTTATTAGGGTGTTCTTCTGTTCACCAGAACCACTTATTAGTGTTTCGCATTAAAATTACATACACATGTAGCATGAGCCTTCCTGGGCTTCGTAAATTCACAAAGAATCGCGGAGAATACACTAGATTAAATTTATTTAATCTGAAAAATGTTTCCAAGGCTCATTTACAAAAAATAATAACAAGACATACAATATGTTACACCAATGAGTTTCAGAAAATAAAATAGGAAATAAAATCAGAATTAATACTTACTAGTTAAGACCTGATGTGCGAGGGAACACAATTGAAAAGCATGGAACATTTCAGTCTTGAGAGACTACCTCATGAAAATGAACACTGCACTACTGATACAAAGGATTTTTAAACCCTTTCTTGTTGGCTCTTCACCCCCCACCTTAGAAATTTTATTTTCACCTAAGTTAGATGGATGCCCAAAATGACACAGGGCTTTTGAAGTAAATTATGGATGTCCTAAGACCTGGCATTTTCACGTGACCTGAGTTCTTCACCTCTGCTTGTTCGGCCTGACTAAGTCTAACTCCTCTACATACACAAACTACTCAGACACCTTATCTGTCTCTGGGCCTGGCTACTTTCAAAAGACCATTGACACTTGCCTAGGTCAGACTCAGGTCAGTTAGCCAAGTACACTTTGAAAGGTTATATAAAATATTCACAGTGTTATACATAAATCCAGCAGAAACTAACAATCAGTCATTAAATATACTACATTTTGTCACAAGTCTCATTTGCGTTCGGATATAAATTGCTTGCAATTACATTCATTAGTGTAAAGTCCGTTTCTGGGCATGTACAGAGCTATTTTCATGTAAGATACGCTATGCAAATGAACAAACATTACGCAGGTCCTGAGTGTTCAGGTAACAGCTGTTCGCACAATGTAGTAACCTCCACTGTAATACAGAGAGTGTAATCTCTTGCAGTACAGCAGTAAGAAACACCATATTTCGCGGATGTGAAAGAATCTATAGTATACTTGATAGAGACTTTTACGGCTGTGTAAAGTATGAAAAATGGATAAAAGATGTAAATAGTAAAACATTTCAAAAAAACATTACCATTTGTGATCCCTTGACATACCCCATGTTCTCATTATTCTGTTTTCATCATGGATCTCCCAAAATGAGTATGCTGTAGTGTCCCAGCGGACGGGCCTCTTACCAGAAGTGGCTATGAGGAAAAAAAAGGGGAGGAAGGTTTTTGTTTTTACATAATGACCCAGGCAGCCACCAGAAGGCTCCCCTTGTATCAGGACACAAATGCCCCCATCACTATGCCTTTGAAGCTTCATGGTGCATGACTTCTATTCTGTAGGTCAGGTTCTGGTGCAGACATGATGGTGTGCACAAGCTCTGTACATAGGGTCATGACCCTGCGGCTGGAGCTGCCTTTGGTTTTGCAGGAGAACACTGTACAGTCAGCGGGCGAGGTTAGTGGGGCGCACATTACTTCTAGTGAGGAGTTTGGAACCTGTTCCCTTCGAAGAGCCGGATTAGGTTTGGTGCAAGTGCCACCCCTAAGGGCTGGCTTGTGGATGCGTTATGATCAGCCCAGGTTCAGGTTCTGGATTGCCTAGGATTATTGTCCCCATTTAAAGACAAATTACAAGGGTGCGCTCAGGTAAAATGGTTCATAAGTTATGATGTACAGAGGGTAAGTGATCCGCAATGGGACATCCGCATTGGCATTGCACCTTTGCCAATCTGCTTGCAGTGTTCTCCCCCACCATAAAGTGTGTTTATTGGGTTAACTAATTGACTCTTTATTTGCCCACAAGTTCCGAGTAGTATCCATTATTTATAGTATAGTGTTAAGGATAAGCGTAAGGGGTTATATTTATGTCATCAACCGTTAAGAGTTTTATACTCTCTGTACTTATGAATTCCCCCTTTGAATGCCACTGTGCACCATATGTCAATTTGCGCCATGAATCTAAAGGAAACCCGCTCCATCTGTAGTTGGAGAAACACACAGACAAGTAAGTAAAACATGCTGAACAGTTTAAAGTACTTATCACAGTTTAATGGAGTGATGGGCAACGGGTGGCCCTCGGACCCTTCACCTGCGGGACCCCAGCTGCTTCCTGGTTTACTTTCGGATTTGTTTGTTATATCTTGTAACACTTTTTTTAAATGCCTGTTTATATGTTATTACAGTCTGTTTTCTCTTTATGTGATTTAATGGATTGTATGTGTAATGTAATGTGAGGTCCTTTTGAAGGTTCGAGGGCCGTATCATGTGGCCTCCGAATTGTTTCAGGTTGCCCATCCCTGGTTTAATTTCTCTCCTCCTCCTTTATTCATCTCTCCTCCTGTCCTCACCACTCTTAACTCGGCTCTCCAGCTACCTAGCCCTCCTCCTCGAAGGACCCTCTTCCCCCCTGTCCCCTCTCGTTCCTTCCTCTCCCCTCTGGGGGTTTCCCTGTCATCCGGGCCCTTCCTCCCAGGCTCAGCCGTATGCAGGAGCTTCCCCTCTCCTCTCCCCCGCCCCTCTAGCTGTGCTTTGAGCTCACCGAGTTACTGTGCTTATTGTTTACTGTACTGTGCTGTCTCACCTTGTATTGTAACTTTTTTTGTCCCTGTACGGCGCTACGGACACCTAGTGGCGCCCTATAAATAAAAATTAATAATAATAATAATAATAATTTTGCAGTAACGATTGGGCTTTGCAATAGGGTTAATGATCTAGGGTAGGATTTTTGTGTAGAGTTGGAGACATGTGGTGAGAGAGATTGATATAGGTTGGGAGGGTTGAAGTACCAGAGGTAAAGAACAGAAAGAGAGAAAGGTTTAAGGTGTGAGGGAGACGTTGAGGTGGATGGTGCAGGGACAAGCCAGTTCCGAGAAGATTGAAGAAAACACTTCAGGCTATATGAAGATAGGAAAAGCAAATCAAAAGTGACAACATAGTAACTGAGACATTTCTTTACACAGTAAAATGGTTAATTCAGTAGCCTTTAATGGGCACGATATGCACACACCGTCAATCATGTTCTCTGAAATAGAATATCGAAATGAGACAAATGAAAATAGCGATAGTATTGTAATAAAACCAGTGAGCATAGTAATACTTGCAGTGAAATATACATCATTTAAATGGTTCCATTACATTATTAGTGATCACTGCTTTTCAGTCATTTTAGATGGCTGAATTGTGTGATGATTTCCCTTGATGTACAAAGTGCTACATTCAGGGAGATATGTATTATTCAGCAGCCTAGAAGAGAGATATGTTCAATTTGAAGCAAATGGAAGATGGGTCATAGAGATTAGGAATATTTTTAGTATATATAGTTTGTATAATGTCAGCATTGTCTTTTAAAGTAAACTAAAAGTTGTGGGTGCAGTAGTTGGAGGAGAAACGGCATCAATGTGAAAGAACCTTATTGCTGGAACATAAGAAGTTTCATTTCTCCGAAGCTAGTGGGTAATAAGGCTTATGGGGGTACTAATAGTCAGTGTCTGAAGCCATTAGTAGGGCTGTTTTGGCATTCACAGTTGACCCGTAAGAGAGAACTTCATTGTATTTTAATATGGTGGGTTTCCATGAAAGTTGATCTCAACATAAAAGGACTATAAATGAGATCATGCTGAGATGATACGGGCAAAATGCATAAAAAAACAGGACATCTTGGGTAAATATATCAAGCTGAGAGTTTTACGATGGGTTTGAAGAACCAGTCAAATTCTAGCTATCATTTATTTAGTACATTCTACAAAATGATAGCTAGAATCTGATTGGTTGTTATAGGCAACATCTCCTCTTTTAAAACCCACCGGAAAACTCTCAGCTTGATACATTTACCCCCATGTCAGTTATGCTATAGTAATGTCACCTAAAGATCCTTCATTGACTACATCAGACAACCAAACATGGAAAGGTTCAGCTAATTGTACTACGATCCACCTAATTTTAGAGTCATGTTGCTTTACTTGTAAATATATAGCTCTGGTTTCCTGTTTCTGTTCGTGCCTACTTTTGACCAAGGCCTAACTCTTATATATGTTTGACAACTCTTCCTAAAATGAAGACTAGAATATAACGTCAGCCATCCACTGACCATCCATAGGTCCTATTCAGAAATCCACCCCAAGAACTGCACGTTGCACTCCCAATTGATAGAGCTGTAGTGAGGGTGACATACTACAAGTACCACATGCTGGAACAATTAGTGTGATTAGTCGCTGCCAAGGAACAACTTCCTGGAACACATCAAGTAAGAATGAGCACACAAGAATTTAAACAATTAATTCAAATCTCCGTTGAAAAGAAAGTGCAATTAGTTGCAGTCAAGCAACCAACTATTCCTTTTGTAGCACAGTCTTCAGAATTTCAATGACAGCATGTTCTGTTTAGTTATTACTGTTCAAGAGCTGCATCAGGTATAATTTTCTTATTCACAAATAAAGACCCGTCATGGCCCTTACTCGGCGGCTGGGGGGCAGGGGGGAATCTGCCCCCTGCGCCGGTCCCATAGTGGGCTATCTTGGGCTGGGTCACTGGGTCACTTTCATTTTTGTTTCTTTAAAATGTTCCTAATAAGCTGCTGAGTGGAGTCTTGCCATCTGGGCTAAAATTTGCCAACCATATTCTGACTTACTGAGGTTGACCCTATGAGATTCACAATAATCTATTGTTACCTTTAGAATATGTAAATTTGTGCTTCGATGTAGCTCTTTAAATCACTTAGAGGCACTCGCTATTCGCCATATGAGGGATTTTCAAACTATTGCTCTAGAAACTGGCTTGTATTCTGAAACAAAGATTGTTTTCTTCTACATAGTAAAGGTGAGCTTACTTATCGTAAAGCAACCACATAAATATTTTACTCTATGGAAGACAAGCAGAATGATCATAAAATGTTTTTATTACAGCCAGAGAAGTACAAAATTCTACAAGGACAGCAACTAAAACTCTTTCTGCCATTTCTTTCTCTACAGTCCTCTTGCTTTTCAACTTTTACCATTTTGCAACTTTACCCTTATCATGATCGCATGGTTCAGGTCTTGTAGGTCTCAACCATTTAGTGATGTCAATGAGTTTGAGGCAGTTTTAACTTTATAACATAATCTAGGTGTGTTTTATCCCAAGAACTGTCTCATCCGTCTACCCTTTTCCATGCATTGGTATGATCCAACTTTTTAAAGGGGGGCTGTACACAAATGTAACTCAGCAGAATCTACACTGCTGCCAAAGATGTTAAACTGATAATTGGAACCCAGCTCTGGACCTTTTATGAATGGAGCATGTGGGCATTTGTGTCTGGTATCCAATATTACATATTCCATTGGAAAGTACAGTTCAAATATCTAACTTTGGATAAGCTCAACAGATTAGCCTATCCTCCTCACTACTCCGTAGAGTCTGTTGTTAAATGCCTTGAGCATGCAAGCACAAAAATTGTTTGGCTTGGTCAGCAAACCTTCTAAGTTAATCACCCGAACCTGATTCTCAAGAGCGTCTTTTAAAGTTATATCCAAGCTGTTCCCCCAAACTGCAATGTAATAATTTATTCCATCTGAAATTTTATCCAACACAGCACATTGTCTTTCGTAGCTCAAAGACTTTTCTTTTTGAACTTTTTTTTTTTTTTGTACTTGTATTACAATTTTGACTATTACGTGCTTATGTTCCTCTATTGTGTTTGCAAAAATAATAATGGCTCTCAGCTGGAGCTACAGGGAAAGATAATTTGTTTTTTGCATCTCTGTGATAAGCTCTGAACACATCTCAGCAGTGAGGTTGAAGGAATTACATGACAGCAATGTTTTATCTTTGCAATATGTTTATACAGAAAGGAAGCAGCTCAATCTTTTCTTGAACATTATAATGCATGTATATGTCACTGCCTGCATACTAAACGCCATATACAAAGTGCAAAAAAGGCCATCCCGCACTGACTCCTGTTCGTGGAATGGCGCCTATTTGTCCGCCAAGTGAATTTTCAGGTACACACCCACTTCTCAGTCATTGGAACGGCCCACGTAAACCGAATACGCATCTACCTTTGCAAGTTTGCAGGTAATGCTGAAACTGTGCATTTAGGAAACAGTGAATATGTTGATAAATAAATTAGGGTGCCTTAAAATATGATGTAGAAAAAAATTTGGAGTGATCCCCTAAAAGTGTCTTCTCCACAAATTGTATCCCGTTTCAATAATAAATATGGGTGCATGAGTAGGCGCTTTCATGTGTGTACTTAACAGGAATGGTACAGAACCTTTTTAGCATGCTAATGAGGGATGGTGAATAAGTACAGCTCACATTTTGATTTATCTATTAAAACAAAAACCCTTTTCTTGACCAGAACATATATGTTGAGCCAATAGGTGTTTAATTTTTATGCTTATTTTGCTAAAGGGCCTAGATCCGCCTAGCTCATTGAGCGGCAAAGTGAAATAGCCGGAAGGCCGCATGCATGGTCCTCTAGCCTTGAAGGAGGCTGCACATAGGAAACGCACTCCCTCCCCCAGGCATGTAATGTGATCCCCCTGCACTGTGCAAAGAAGGTCATGTGATGTGGAAGTCGGCTGTCCCCATTTAGAATAAGAGGTTGTTTAGTGCATGCTTGCCAATATTTTTGATGGCAAAATGTGGACATTACATAATCCACCCAAACAACACTCTGATCTGTTCAAACAATGCCTATTTCGGATGAGGCCAGACTCATATCTCAGTAGGTCATGTCCTTTCTGCAGCTGTAAAGCAACAGTGTTGGCCGATATGCTAAGGTTTAGAGCTGAACAGAGGCAGCGTGGGTATCTGCCCCCCAGGCCGGTCTCTTAGAGGACTTCTTTGGGCTGGGTCACTGGGCCACCTGCATTTTTTTTCCCTTTAAAATATCGAGTCTTGCCCCCCGGCTAAAATTTGGCAGCTCTCTTCTGGAGCTGAAGCATATCCACATGCTCATTAAAAGTGCATTGATTTGTGAACTCCTCACAGGAGAGAAGTCATTGAACTTTAAGCCCTGCTACCTGGAATCCTAGTCTGGTGGAACATAGCAAGATGTAACAGGACAGCTGCAGATGTGTTCTCCTAGTGAGCATCTATTGGACCTCCAACAGTTTAATGATGTGTGGATCAAAAACAGAGCGCTAGTCACTTTTCAATGCTTTTTTACAATTTATTAGAACTTGCTATGGGGAGGAGTGTAACATTGTCTGGATTATCTCTTGTGTGGTCTTAAATGGGAGCTTCACATGTCTTTCAAAACTCTCTCTGGATAGCAACAGCTGTAACAGAGATGACTAGTCTTTGGAGGGTCAAAGAAGGACCAGGACTCTCACCACTTAGCTATCAAGCTGCACCCCTGGGTGGAAAACTCTGAATCATCTCACATGTCACAGCTCCCTACTGTCAAATTCTCTGACAACTCTACAGAAAATCAACCAATGATAACTAGAATCTGATTGGTTGCTATAGGAAACATCTCCACTTTTGCAAACCCGCAGTTTAGTAAATAAATGCCCATCGTCTTTAAAGTTCACATTGCCCAGACCAAACCTTATGCGTTTAGAATCCAGTTGCATGCATCTATAAGTGAAACCAGTGGAAAACAACTAATAACAGATGTGACATTTCACATGATCCCAGCGTGTCACACACTGATTGTGACCGTGTCATATTTGCACCAATTGACTGCAGATAATCACACAGCAAGCTGAGGTCACATGGAAACGGAATGGGTGAATACAGACTATTAAAAATATAATCTAATTTAATTGGTTCCAAGCACAAGTTGCGATTCTTTAATATCGTCAGCTGCTTCCTCCACAGTGAACTTTAATTAGCTGCTGAAGCAACCAACATTAGTTTTATATTTTTACATATTTATTTTATATTTTTATCATACAGTACATTAAACATTTTTCTATATCATGTGCTTGACAAAGTCGGCTATGCTAGTAATTACTTTATTGCTGTTCACTGTGCTCTGTATGGCAATAGGTATTTGTTATGGATCATAAAATGAAAAATAAATTTAAGTAGGCAGGTCTTCCATTATACTTCATTGGTGACACTTGTACATTTTCATTTCCACCTGGTGAAATCTGTTTTGCAGAAATTGTCCTTTTTCATTATTGATCTTTCAACCCATGTTTTGATTACTGCATAGGCTGGTGGATAGACACGTGCGTCAGTTCTTCGTGTTTAGAGACAGAACAAATCGTTAGTAAAAGGTGATCTGCAAATATTTGAGTAATAAATAAATTTAATTAAATGTCTACATTTTAAAAAATACAGTATATATTTTTTTAACTAATGAAACTGACTTTTTAAATAAAATAACACTATAAAAATGATACCTTTTTACTTTAAAAACATCTTTTTAAACCATGGCAACTACCGTTGTGTTCCCTATCGTTTAGCTGCACGTTTGGTTTTACTACCATTTGTATGCACCATTTTTCTTCACATTAAGCCCTTTAGGAGCTACAGGAAATGTGGACCCACGCTGTTCTTTTTTTTTATCTAATTGTTCCTAATTGTCCATCAAGCGCAATTTAGGGCGCACATCCACTTGCAGGTCTTTGGAAACACCATGGACTAAAAGCGAGATGTCTGTGTTTGTGAATAGACCTGAAAAAGTGTATTGTGGAAAGCCTGAAACATCACTATGACCAATTTTTCCATTCATTTCAACTTCTATGGCTTTCTCCTAAAATATTGCATGACATAACTTTTTTTGTGTCTTAAAGATAACATGAGAGTGAGGAGGATCCTTTGAATTAATATGAAAACAATTTAAATAATTGCATTGTGAAGCTCACAAGCAAACATAGAATTTGACGGCAGATAAGAACCACTTGACCCACCTAGTCTGCCCATTTTTTAACCTATGGTAACCTCAAACCCTAGTTGATCCTCAGTTCTTTATATATATATATATATATATATATTCTATCCCAGGTATGTTTATACTGATCTACTGTATTAGCCTCAACCACCTCTGATGAGAGGCTATTCCATTTATCCACTACCCTTTCTGTGAAGTCGTTTTTCCTCACATTTCCTCTGAACCTGCTTCCCCCCAGTGTCAGTGCATGTCCTTGTGTTCTAATACTTCTCTTCCCCCCAGTGTCAGTACATGTCCTCGTGTTCTAATACTTCTCTTCCCCTCAGTGTCAGTACATGTCCTCGTGTTCTAATACTTCTCTTCCCCCCAGTGTCAGTACATGTCCTCGTGTTCTAATACTTCTCTTCCCCCCCAGTGTCAGTGCATGTCCTCGTGTTCTAATACTTCTCTTCCCCCCAGTGTCAGTACATGTCCTCGTGTTCTAATACTTCTCTTCCCCCCAGTGTCAGTACATGTCCTCGTGTTCTAATACTTCTCTTCCCCCCAGTGTCAGTACATGTCCTCGTGTTCTAATACTTCTCTTCTCCCCAGTGTCAGTACATGTCCTCGTGTTCTAATACTTCTCTTCCCCCCAGTGTCAGTACATGTCCTCGTGTTCTGATACTTCTCTTCCCCCCAGTGTCAGTATATGTCCTCGTGTTCTAATACTTCTCTTCCCCCCAGTGTCAGTACATGTCCTCGTGTTCTAATACTTCTCTTCTCCCCAGTGTCAGTACATGTCCTCGTGTTCTAATACTTCTCTTCCCCCCAGTGTCAGTATATGTCCTCGTGTTCTAATACTTCTCTTCCTCTGAAGAATGTTTCCCTCCTCAACAGGCATAATCACAATCTCCTACCATCTAATAAATAAAAACACAGACAACTTCTGTTTTGGCTAAATAGGTCACAGTTTATTAATGATTATTCATAAACCTGGTGTTGACGAGAGCTGAACAAAACAGTGTACGGCCATAGACCTACCCTTGGTTCTAGGACATAGTCTCTTATCATTGGCCAGTGCTAAATCTGGCATTTGTGAGACTACACCCCTTCTGGGCTCACTAAGAAATGCCGCACAATGCAGGACAAAGGGTCCCCCGCACAGGGTAACCAAGAACCAGGGTGCTTCGAAGGGTGTAGGGACATTAAGCCAATCAGCGATAACACCGTATGCCCTAGTTGGCGACTGCAAGAGCTCTCCCGCCTAACAGTGACTGCTCTGTAACCGGGATTTTTTTTTTAACATATTAACCTTAAGGGAGGATGGGAGGGGATTTCTGTGATGGAAGAGGATCCAGCATCCTTTGCGTGATTCTATATGGGCACACATCCCAACCACTTACACAGGATTCTATTGGCTGGAGAGATATAACAACTTAACCCTTAATAGGCAAGTGCTTGATTCCTGAACATTTGGACAAGTTTAAGGCCGTCCGGCTTAATGTGCCTCACTTTACAGTTTGAACGTTTCTATCATGTCCCCCTTTCACTTCACTGAACCGAACTCTATCTATTAACATCCTTTAGTCTTTCCAGGTAAGTTTTGTGCTGTAGGCCATGCACCATTTTATTTGCCCTTCTATGTACAGACTGTAAATTATTTATATCCTTCTGGAGATATGGCCTCCATTACTCACACTATTGGAATTTAAAAAACAATAATATTAAAATGACAATAATGCTGAAAACGTTATACTCAAAATTATGAAAGCACGCATAGGAGGGCTCCCAACATTTCGGGATCTATGCATCAATTACATGCGGTACAGCTAAATATGCATCGCTGCACATCCCATTGATGTATATTTATACACCACTGCAATACAGCATGCCGGGGCTACTCTGGGAGCCCCGGTGAAGTGACTCCTGTGCTGCAAACTTTTTTTTTCCTATTTACCGGCAGCGCTAAGCTGCCGGTGATAGGAGGAAGTGCTGTGCACAGAGAACCTTCATCACAATCCCATAGGAAAAGACTGCTAATGCCATCCTGAGATGGCGTTACCTGTCTGTGCAATGCAAAGCTTATCAAAGCTTGATGAACATCTCAGTCCCCATATTAATCAATGGGGACTGTAATGCTGCTCGATATTTGCCTAAACCAGTGTTGGCTAACCTGTGACATTCCAGGTGTTGTGAAACTACAAGTCCCAGCATGCTTTGCCAATATATAGCAGCCTATTGCTGGAAGGGCATGCTGGGACTTGTAGTTTCACAACACCTGGAGTGTCACAGGTTAGCCAACACTGGCCTAAACGGAGGAGATTTCACAGAAATCTCCTCCGTTAGGCATGTAATGCATAGCAAACATACATAAAAGATGCCTTCCTGATTGAAATTGGATTTGTTTAGGATGTGTGTAAAGACATGCAGGACAAGAATCATCAAACATAAATATATTTACATTTGGAAATGTAGAACAGTATTTCCATACATTTCCTACTCTGCAATTGCCGCTAGAAAGTTTGTGAATCCTTTGGAATTTTCAGAATTTCTGCATGAATGTGACTTTAAACTTCATCTAAAAGATAAAAATAGTTATTTACTCCTGCCCCCCCCCCCACACACACTCATATTAAAACACAAAATGAGAGGAGGCACCACAGATACTAATGTTACATTGTTTATTATGTTGGATTGTTTTCTTGTTCTCTATGTCCTGTTGGTTCCTCCTTAAATAAAGAGTTTTTTAGAAAAATAATAATAAATAAAAGGATATATTGTTTCATTAATGTATTGATCAATATGATGCAACATTAAGCTTCTTTTTTGTAAAAGTTATGTGAACCTCTATGATATTAGGTCAGTTAAGGGGATAATTAAAGTCAGGAGTGTCAAACAATGGGATGACAAGTGTGAATTTGGTTGGCCCTGTCCTATTTAATAAATCATACACCTGTGTAACTACCAATCTACTGGCCTTCAATGCCAAGTCTCGATCAGAGGAGAATTCTGAGGACCTCTGAAACAGTTGTTGATGCTCATCAGCCTGGAAAAATGTACAAAATGATTTCTAAAGACTTTGGGTTTCACCAATCCACTGTCAGGCAGATAGTGTTCAACTCCAATGTTACTCTTCCTAGTAGTGGTCACCCAACAAAAATCACTCCAAGAGCAAGGCATAAAATATTCCAGGAGATCACAAAGAAGCCCAGGGTAACGTCAAAGTACTGGCTAACATCAGTTTTCATGAGTCTACCAGCAGACAAACACTGAACAAGAAAATGTGTATGAGAGGGTAGCAAGGAGAAAGCTACTGCTCTCCAAAAAGAGCATTGCTGAAGACCATCTGGGTGAACCAAAAGACTATTGAATAATATTCTGTGGGACGGATGAGTCTGACATGGAACTTTTTTGGCTTAAATGAGAAACTTTATGTTTGGAGAAATGCGAACACTGCATTGCAACCGTAAAACATTGAATCAATAATTAGGGAGTAGATTATTTTTGCTGTTATTCCTTTTGTCACCTCTAATCCCTGCATTAATGCTGCGTCTATTTACATTATTCATTACTAATAGATATTTGAACGTAGACATGCGCACTGGGCAATTTTCTTAATATGCAGGACCGGATAAACCCGAGGTCTAACTGGGCTGCAGCCCAGGGGCCTCGGGCATCCAGGGGGCCCTTGACAGTGCTCAGTGGCATTATTGATCGGTGCGGGGGAGCCCCCGGTCCGATCAATGCTGCTGAGCACTGTCACTGTAGTCCTTCCACGGCGCACAGTGATCTCCTTACTGAGGAGATCTCATGAGTCTCACTCTCACGAGATCTCCTCAGTAAGGAGCTTACAGTGCGCCGCGGAAGGACTACAGTGACAGGAGGAGAACAGAAATGGTAAGTGCTTGGGGAAGGGCGCGGGCGGCTCACTGGTTGGGGGGGCAAGAGGGGGGGGGGGGCGGATCTCAAGGGGGGGCTCACGGGGGAATGGTGGCCCCCTTAGCCCAGAGGCCTCCATTCCCTAAATCCAGCCCTGTTAATATGTCATCAATCTGTAGCACCTAATGGAGAGGTTCTCATTGAATTTGCTGTGGCTTGTACTACATGAGGCATGCCCTAGGGTAGAGGCGGAACTAGTGAGCTGTGGGTGCAGAGAGGCAGGGAGGAGGGAACCGCCTGCCCCTGACCCTCTGCATCTGCCAGGCAGTGGGTCCCATTATCTCCATGGGCCCCGATGCACTGCCCCTGCCGCACCAATGGTAGTTCTGACACTGCCTTAGGAGCAGATCTGTAGCTTCGCTCATGGACGAAACTTTAGGCTGTGCGCTCTAGACTTATGCTTTCACCTATGGCAATGTAAGGCAATACAAACCCCCCATTACTAATATAGATGATATACTTGCATTGCTACATGGGTCATTAGTATCTACAAGCTTGTTATCTTTTATAAGGAGCCTTTGGACTACAGTCAGGAGCTCTCCCTAAAACAGCTGCAGTGATTTATGTCCCTTTAACATGGATTTAGACGTGATTGATGATTTAAAGCTCCGATGATGGCTGTTGCAGCGGTGTGTGTGCGTTATTCAAATGTCAGTGCTGTGTTGTTGATACACCCTGATGTCTTTACCATGGGAGGAGTTAGCCAGACGATTTTTTTTTATTAACGTATTTGACCATTCTCATTTTAAACAATAATAGATATACTTTTACAATAATGAATTAGTCCTCATGCTTTACAATAGATATTTATATAGTTTGTATGCTTCTTAAGTTTTTAGATGTGTGATTAATTGGCAACAGGTGTTGTCTGTTCGGCAGTATGCGAATCAGGGATATAAAAAGGTTGTTGTCAAAGATACACTTTGTATCTCCCTAAAATAGGTCTGCTTACAGAACGATAGGTCAGAGTAAGAGACACATATTTTTTATACCTGATATAGAGAGTGTTGTTTGTTATGTTTATTTATTGCTGATCCCAAATGGAGGAATTTAATAAGCACCCTACATACTGATTCTGGAATAGGTGAGTAACAATCGGCTTTTCTATATATAAAAACTGCTTGTACTAATCTTTAATGGCAGGCAGATATAACGGCAATCTGAAACAGCATACATAAGCAGACTTTGTGATTCGGGTACTATAGTGTCAACAGAAAGAGTGTTGTATCCAGTAGCTGAGTCAAAAGCCAAGACAAGGATTGATGAGTCAACATAATAGTTATCCAGAGCCAAAGACAAACACAAGTTAGCCATCTAGGAAGCTTTTCAGTAGCACAGGTCAAATAAGTTGAATCAATAACTGGCAGTTTGTTGGTTCCCAGGAAGCTGTTTATATAGGTCTGAACCTGTGGTAACAAGCCGCAGTTGCTGATGATTTATTAAAAACCTCAAGTTGCTAATTGAGCCTGCTGCTTAGTGCACATAGGCCTTACTGATGCAAACAAGAGTTTTTGCAGTTTGAATCCAATAGAAGTGACAGGTGGCATAAAAATCATGCACCTGTTGCAGTGAGGCTTTTTGGATATCTGAAACCTGTGTCTTAAGCTATTGGGCAATAGCTATGATTCTACACTGTGGGCCCAATGTGAATAGAGAAAAGCTCTGGTGGCAATATAGACTCTTGGAAGGGCAGGTTCTTAGGAGAATCTTGACATAAGGTCTGGGTAACCAAGGGCCCTTGCACGTGTCTTCAGATTTTAGAGGATTGGGCTATCATTTTCCTTTGGTACTTCTAGCATAATCAGTATTAAGAGTTCTAATCTTGTTATTCTCAGCTCTAAAAACTAAAGCTCACAACTGCTGGTATGGATTGAGAGAACTTTATGTTTTTCCTGTTTATCCCGGTTGCTTTTCCTCAAAGACTAGCGCACTAGAGATAATCCAGAAAAGCCATCACTACCATCCATCCCATAAAAGTTAATACAGTATTTGAAAATGGCTGGATCTCTGTCTAGTTTTCCACTTCACGTATGTACTAAGAACTAAAGCAAATTATGAATATAACTTTGAGCATTGTTTTTTGTATATTTTGCTGGGACACACATTTAATAATTTTACAAGAATGAGTACTTACTCCTGGGGAGGCATTGTTTTCTAGTTTACATTACTGATTGAGCTAGCTGTAGTAACACATAGCCTTATTTCTAGCGGAAACCAACCTAGGATTCTACGGGGAGTTTGGTGAACAATCTGGTTTTACAAAACCCCCTATGTGTAGGAGACAGAGTGAAGGACAACTAGCAGTTGTTGTGGTTGGAGTACATGAGGCAACTCTACCAAACAGGAGAAGCATCTGAAGACTGGAAGACAACTCTTGTTAAATTGAGGAATATTACACTGCCTGCTGTGTAGGTTAGGATTACACATTCTTCAACTCATTTTGTAGCATACAGTGTCTACGGTGTACTCTATGGAACATAAATTCTTCAGCCTTTGCTGTAGTCCCCAGTCCATTCCCTGGGGACTGCAGAACTCTAGGTGCTTTGGACTTTGCACTGCAGATTATTGGCATTGAGTCTGGAACTGTTACAAGTGACTGCCAAATCCATTTATGAACTATGCTGCCATTGCAGAGACCCTCCACTGGTAAATCTACATATCTTGTGTGACAAGTCTGTTGATGATGTGATTTTTCAGCTAAATAATACTGTGTACTTTATCAATTTACTTGTCTGCTCAGTGGTAGCCAAAGTCAATCACGATCCGTTCTGTGATAGAGCTGATTACAGTCCACACAGAGAAATTAGCCGATAGGCTGCCACCACACTGGTGTGAGTTAATTGAACCAATGTTTCTTCTGCTGTGAATCAGTCTCTCCTCTCTATCTTGGCTCTGACTGTCAGCCCTGCTATATTGAGTGACATCCAGGGGAGGTAATATATTACTTATGGCATTGTACAGTTTAAGCTATTAGTACCCAACCTATTCTTTCTCACATAGCCCTCTAGGGGGTAAATTTATCAAACTTTCCAAAGGAAAAGTGGAGGTGTTGCCCATAACAACCAATCGGATTCTAGCTAGCATTTTCTTGATTGTACAAATTAAATGATAGTTATTATCTATACTTTTCCTTTTTAGAAGGTAGTCTAGAAAATATACTCCTAAGTCTTAATGGTCGTTTACACAATTTCAAATACCGGTAGTAGTCATTTCTCTAATTGAATTAATTTCAACATGAGATTGATCAACACGAAGACAGCGAATGCTGTTAATAAGGCACCCGGCAGCTGTATAAAGAATTTTAAGATGGGTTGAACATTAGACATCCACCGGGTCCTCATATTGTCCCCTTAACAGCATAAATCTGACTATCGCCCTTTGAAGTGATGGTATTGTCAGAGTCAGTATGTATAATTGCCTGGATTGTTGGCTGTCACCCTTTCATAAAGTCTGTATTTGATGCATTCCATATTAACAGCATTCGCTGTCCTCGTGTCGCTCAATCTCATGTCGGAATTAATTCAATCGTAAACTTCTACCCGACCGTAAAAACAGAGGACTGCACACAATTCTATTTATTGACAAAACACATCTATTTATCAGTAAATCATCCTGTTTTCATGAGTAAGCACATGGATTTGCAGCCAAGATTTAATGTCTGAGGGGGTACAAAAATTTGCATCGTTTGATGGGAGGAAGGAGGTGGGTCTTACTGAGTATTGGCAGGCCTGGATAAAATGCAACTTAGGCCTATGCCTAGGGTAGAAGACTTGCAAGGGTGGCAGGTTGCCCAGTTCTTATGTAAAATTTTTCCCTTAAGTAAGTCTATCAGCATGAAAAAAAAAGACCATGAAAATGATTGGTAGATTAGATTTATTTGTTCAAATGAACATTTGCATGCAAATGTGCTTATTCAAGTACAGTATAGTATGTAGTGCACGGTAAGGTCACTCTACTAGTGCAACAGTGGGGTCTAGTATGAGGAATGCCCCTCAACTATGGCTTGGCCATATCCCTTTTGGCAGCACACTACAGACAACTTGGGTTGTCTCTCCCCAGGCTTTTCATTGTTCTATCATTTTAGTTTCTCTATTATCTTCCTCCACTCTACCTGTGCTATATCTATTTTTTTTTTATTCAATTGAATTTTGTATTATACTTATCTTGTTTCAGTTGCTCCCTCACTTATCCCTAAGCCATGTAGAAAACTTTGTGTGCTAGGCTTAAAAACGCATTGTCTACACCATTAAGCTGAATAGACAGCACATGTTTAAAGCACTACAACCCGAATGGTCCGTATATGCAACTAATGCCCAAGGAAGAAGTATTACACCTCGAAATGCATTGCAGGATGCATACTTGGATACAGGCCACCTTATTTCCCCAACATGGTTAAGGGCTACCATATGCCCCAAAGTGTTCTATTTCTGTTAAAACTCTAAGTACATATATTTGTATTTTTAATCTATAGTAAAGTCTTTTCCCACTTGATACATCACTGGCAGTGGAGATTCTTCCAAGCCATTCTGCATCCAGGACAGGCGGACAAGTTTCCCAAACAGTTGAGGGAGCAAGGTACGCAAACTCTGCTTGATTAAACAAAATGTTCTGTGCATTTTATGATCTTATTCATTCCTTGAGATGACAACCTGAGAATTACAAATACACTGTATTGTTATACCGCTCCAAATAAACACCTATAAACCAAACTATTCCAATTTCAAACGGCAATTAGTCCTATTATTTGTCTTCTGTAGACACCTATGTATGGAGGTGAACAAATATGTATTATAGAGATGTCTAAAAGTTTAGGGACTCCAGTACAATGCATTTTTGGGTTGGGTACGCTTCACCGATGAGCAGTACTCTGACATGAAAAAGCCCTACAAATAAATTCCGAATTTATGAAAAACCGATTGTAAAATAAGCAGACGTACCTTCAAGCCGAAGCTGGAGATCTCCGATGGGAGCACCAAGCTGACAGCAAGTGATTCCAATTGTAGAAGTGTTTAGCACTGCAGGGTGACGTCATTGCAACATCTGTCAATATAAATTTAAAGCCGCAATGTTGGGTTAAGTGTTTAAACACTTAACCTTAGGGGTCCCCACATTGGCGCTTTAAATTTCTATTGACAGACGTCGCGATGACGTCAACCTGCAGTGCCGAACACTTGTTCAATTGGAATCAGTTGCTGTCAGCATGGTGCTCCCATCGGACATCTCCAGCGTCAGGTTGAAGGTAAGTCTGTTTCTTTTCCAATCGTTTTTTCATAAATTTGGAATTTCTTTGTAGGGCTTGTCCATGTCGGAGTAATGGTAATCGTAAAAAAAATCGTAAAAAAAAAAATACCACCGGCATTTTTAAACATTCCATAATCTGTTATTAGCTGTCAAAGGAAACACAAGCAGTGGTCATTACCATGATATTTTTCAGAAGTTGTTTATATAGGCCCCAACCTACAGTAGGGTCACATATTGTGTCTTTCACTAATTCAAATGAAATATTACTATTTTAATTTTTGAATTCCATTCCTATTAAACTCTTTACTTAAAATTTTTTATGAAACTCTTCCTATATTTAATCATTTCTTTCTCTATGCCTTTTTTTTATTTCCTCCAAGCTACACGTATTAAGGTAATTATGCTGGAAATCGGATTTCACTGTACAGAACAGTACATAAACCATGATCGCCCGTGTTTATTATGCAGTATCGTGTCTAAAGCTATAAAGAAGAGCTTTTCTTTTTAATGACAATGAAATGTTCTTCAGATCTACCAAGGAACATACTGGCGGGTATGGAAAAAACATCTTTTCTTTTTTAATAATAGATATTGGTAACTATTATTTTGAACTGCATGAACTGTATATCATTTGTTACATAGTAACATTTGTATGAAAAGTAATGACACATGGGGGCAGATTTAATTATTTTTTTATAAATGTAGTTGTTTTTTGTATTACGATGTGGCTTTGTACAACACTGCCCTCTAGTTTTATTTTGTCTCCTATGCCTGGGTGGACTTTCCACAAAACCAACCATGCATATCAGGGGCAAACGCAGAATTTGTAGAGGGGGGTTTCCACACCACGCCGCCAGTGGGCGTGACCAGCATGCATGGGGGGCGTGGCTATAATTTTAGACAGTGTTTGGCTGCTCTCCAACTCTTCCTATCCCCATAATATACATGGGCAATGCTGCGTGCACTACTGTTAGGAGCACGGAGCTCTCCCTTTTCAAGCAGAGCCGTGTGAAGCGGGGGCAGGGTCCAGCCACCTCAATTTTACAGTGCCCTAGGCTTGCAAGGGGGTTTCCAGGCACTAGAAAACCCCCTCGGTTTGCCTATGCATATGATATTAAACTTATGTTTGATCTGCAAAGCATTCATGAGTGACCACACCTGAGTGATTTATGTACTAAATGGATATTGATAATTATGAGAAATATTCTATACCAGTACCAGCGCGCATGGATAATGGACATTGGGACGATACGTAACTGCAGCCTCCTGGATCATGCTTATAGAATACATGTAAATACAACACGCATGTTATATTGAATGTTAATGAGCAGCAGACATGTCAGATATAAGTCTGATACAACAAAGCACAATACAGTCTGATACACATTGCCTTTAAATAGAAAATAGAAATCTGTTTTGCCGCAATAATACATGAAAACAATGACCTGTGTAAAATGTGGTCTGCTCAACTTGAAGTCAGTGACTGGTTAATTGACAATTGAACTAGTTGTGTAATTCCAATGGGACAAATGTTCTCTCTTTGCCTCCCTCTCCAGATGGCCATTCCTACGTATCATCATGCAGATCACAGTCTCCGAGCACAGGTCTATGTCCTTAGGTACTTAAACCTGTTTTATTTGTCTCTGGATGGTGCCTGCACTAAGCTGTCATTATTCAGCACGTATAATTTCCCAGAATCTGCTAGCCTCCCCTCTACGGTGCATAAGAAGAGATGGAAATAAAATGCTCTCTTATTCCAAGTGCAGCTGATTGCAGATTTTAGGATAGTGGTGTTATTTCTGCCTGTTAAATGCCCGCAGCCCATTCCAGTTGTCATGAGGCTGATATTTGAGCTATGTGAAGGAATAGTGATTCTTAACTAGACAGGATGGGAAGCGGAGAGAGATCTCGTCTGCTGGGTAAGATACGGAATTAGACTGCAGGACAAAAACTCTGATAGATGTTGGCGTTGATTAGGTTAGAGGCAAATGTTTAACAGATGGGACTTGGTAAAAGGATGTGACACCAGCTTCTTTAGCAATTTCACCCCCAGCTACAATTGATTGTTAGACACAGCAAATAAGCTGTGTTATGGAATACTGCAGATACATTTTTTTTTTTGGTCTTTTTTTAAAGCTACAGGGAATAAAATAAACGTTAAATGAAAATACAATCTCTCAGGATTAGCCTACGGGCTAATATCTAGTTGTACAGTGGAACAGATCTGTTAGTTGTAGCTGTGGACCCACTTAGACTCACTAGAGCAGTTTGACTTATTTCAGTCCCTCTGGCTCCAAAACATTCTACTTACTCTTGTACAGTTTGATATTTTCTCCAGCAATTGCCACTTTCCGGCTGCAACAGAACTGCTTTACAACCTGGAAAACAAATCTATTTCTCCCTACAGTATTTATCAGCCACAGACTGAAGGACAATACAGACTATCACTTCAATTATTTGAAATATGATTTTATATATCAACACTGAGATAAAGTTCATTGCTCTGCAGAAATGGCTAAAATGTGTTTTCATAAGATGCTACACATACAGTACCTGGCAACAGTCCTGATTTGTCCAAGACAGTGCTATAAGCAAAGTGAGCTGCTATTTCTACTTCTACATAAAAATGCAGAAATCTCAATTGCACATGTTTGCAAATTTTCGATAAGCCACCCAGCACTTCACGGCGCTTCTGCTAATAGGGTGAGAGTCCTTATATTTGAGCCATACATATATGTGTTTTTAAATTGAGAGCTAACTTACCAAGAGGTCAGGGATGGTGCTAGGGTCCACGGCGCCCTAGGCATTTTTAAAAAAGCGGCGCCCCCCCCGCATCACCACACCCCCCCGCAAAAATCGCCGCCCTCCTCCCTCCTCCCTCCTCTCCTTACCTTGTCTCACCACCGCCGCCTCTCTGCTCCGTCTCCTCCCCTCCACTCACTGACACTAGTAAGTGGAGGGGAGGAGACGGAGCAGAGAGGCGGCGGTGGTGACAAAATACCCTCTTCCCCCCTCCCCGTGCATCTGAATGCTGTGCGGCGGCCGTGACAGGTATGGTCAGCGGTCGCCGCACAGTTTTAAAGTATTTTAGAATTCTGTGGCGCCCTCCAGGCGCCCTCCAGAGCCCGGCGCCCTAGGCAAGTGCCTAACCTTGCCTAATGGGAGCGCCGGGCCTGCAAGAGGTACCCCGGAAGCCTCCAAATGGAAATTCAGCACCAGTACTCCCCATCAGCTACTGATACCAGCAGGCCTCTCAAACAAACAATAGAGAAGTGAATGTTGCTCAATCAATTTATAGGTTCATAGCAGGTGCATGAAAGGGTGGGGTTACCCTGAAAGGAACAAACACAGAGAAAAATCTCCTAGCACACTGCTACAACCAGCAAGGGAGCTGCCAATTCGACTTGTTAAATTTTCTCTGTGTTTGTTCCTTTCAGAATAACTCCACCCTTTCGAGCACCTGCTATGAACCTATAAATTGATTGAGCAACTTCCACTTGTGTATTGTTTGTCCAAGACAGTAACAAGCTTTGGCAACTGAAAAGGATGTGAAGTGTCAGAGAAGTGGCTTGGCCTCATTTAGTGGCATGGCAGGTCTAGATCTGGTTTGGGCAAATTGGGCTTATTAGATCTTGGGGTAAATGTATTAATATGCGAGTTCTTCAACACCCGCGTGTTCAGCCTCTTCCGCGATTAAATTTCAAGCGGCGCTGCATTGTAAAGGGTTAACTTCCCTTTACAATGCAGCGCTGCTTGAAATTTAATCGCGGAAGAGGCTGAACATGCGGGTGTTGAAGAACTCGCATATTGATACATTTACCCCCTTGTCTCAAATCTCTAGTCGGAAATGTTGGCAGTTATGAGCGCAGTCAAAAATGAACTCATTATCTATTTGTTCAAAGCTTTTGACACTTGACACAAGTATGTTTTATTACTTTTCTTTAAGCGTCATCCTGAACTGAACACACAATGCACATACCAGGTACAAATACATAGAATCATAAGAAAACCTTAATGGTGGGTTTGCATACATTTAGGACCATTTCAAATTAGAGATGCTCAGGCTACGATCCTCGAGAACCGAACACACCCGAATTTAGGGGATCCGAGTAATGAGCCAAGCCGGCTTGGTACTGTTGCGCTCCCATCGGACTTGAAAACGAGGCAAAACGTCATTGTGACGTCGTCGGATCTCACAAATTCCTTTTTAAGATCCAACATAACGGTGGGTGGGAGGGAGGTCGGACCCCCATTTTTCTTTTCTGCCACTGCTGTGTGCCAATGTGTCCTAGATGTGCTAGGAACTGCCGTGTGTTTGTGTCATTGCTCTGTCGCTTACCATCCAGCCAGGTTGCTGCAGTATTTGTCCAAAAGTTTATGAAAATAATATTGTGACCTGTGAGGTGGTCTAAATTGACTGCAAATGACTTGAAATTAGTGTTATTGAGGTTAATAATAATGTAAAAAAACAAAAAAAAAAGAGGAAAATTATGTGATTTTAGCATATTTTAGGATTGTTTCCTAACCAAAACCAAAACACACGAGGGTGGTTTTGCCAAAACCAAAACGCAATGCTAATCCAGATCCAAAACCAAAACCAGTTCACGGGGGTCAGTGAGCATCTCTATTTCAGATGCAGTTTGAACAGAACCACATAAATCTAAATTAGTTTCACATCAAAGGCCTTGACAGCATCTCATGACATTATCACTCTATTACCCACATTGAACCTTAGGCTGGGACAACACGGGCAGTTCTGACCTTTCATTGGTTACATGTGACCACTAGTCAAAATGTATTTAAATTGTTCTTTTAATAATGTAACTCATGTCCTGAAACCGAATAAATGAATTGTGGCACCAATGTGCAAAGCTTTTATGCACAAACATGTAGCATGAATAGAACAATTGGTGTAAATATGAATCCAATTAATGGAAAATATCACCTACACTGCAAAGGCCATAGAAGATTGTTTTCTTACAAGTTATTGATGAAACAATTTCTGTGGCTTCTTTCTTCATCATCATTAATTTGCCGGACAATCATCTTACAGACATACATTAATATAATAAACAGAATAACTGAGGCAAGAATACAAAGACAAAATATTACAAACATGAAAAGCCTTGAGCTAGCAATCACAGCTAGCACAGATCTGGGTACGAATTCTAAGCGTGTGAGCGAACAAACAGCCGAAGATTTTATTTTTATTGTCCTTGGAAATAAAGTTGCTCGCTGGCTGCAATTGTAACCAATGCGGCCATCTAGGCCCAATGGTACAAAACCAAGATGTATCGCGGTAAGCATCAACTGCGTTTCGCAAATAAGGTCCAGTCCTAGCCATCCCCTCCTCTCTTCCTGTGACCGCCGCCTCACTACTTCACTGATTGCCTCTTCTCGATCCCGTCTCCAGGACATTGCCCGGGCTGCTCCCCAGCTGTGGCACAATCTTCCACATTCCATCAGGGCAGCATCTACTCTCAATACATATATTACACACGGCCTCCTCTCTCCAGGATTGCCTGTACCACACTCACAGTGTGTTACCTTGGTAGCTTACTGTGTGCTAAGTGACTGTGGCTAAAAACAACGACGTATTAGTGACCTTAGGGCCTTGATATTGACACAAGAGCTCTTGTCCTCTATATTTGAATATTTTAAACCTGACAACCACCGGCCTGAGGTCAACAGTGAGATCCAGTGCTCATTAAGGCCAGATATCTCTAGGTGCAGGGCCTGATCACTTATTCACCCCCCTTAGAGAACCGGGCCTGATGCTGAGTAACATGGGGAGGGAGGTTTTTTTTGGTCCATTCTTTATTTAATTATTTATTTTACCAAATTGTGCCAGACAAGATAACTCATGTGGTTTCAGCTATCCCTCCTGCCACAACCACCACTTTTTTTTACCGCAAAATTTCCTGCGGTTTGGTAAACAGCAGAGTGATATATATCATGCTTTGTATTCTTAATATTTAAAAAAAACAGGGATGGGCACGTGTTGTTAATATGGAGTGATACGCTCCGTCGCCCATCTTGGTATTGGTGTCCCCTGTAGTCTAGCGAAGGCAGGAAGTGGGGCAGCATCCAGCCATCTGCATCGGTTTCTGAGCAAGCAGACAGTGACAGTTGAACTGTAAAGAAGTGATAACTGGAGCTGTATCCCTTTTGTGTAAACTTTTAGATAGACATATAAAGTGAGTGGAGGCACAAAACATATATGAGCAACCTGTTCTCTGTTATTGCCCACAATATAAGCTTACCATCTGTATATATTAATATACTATAATAGTGTTAAGTACATTAACTGCATAAGCTAGCGTTATTGCCTTTCTGTTACAGTCAGTATCAATTGTGAGCAACTGTATATATGTATATATCATCTGTTACAACAAGTTTTGAAAAAAACCCCAACAAATTGGTTAAGTCTAAAAGCTTCTTGCAGTTTAATATCTACCACCAACACAACTGACACCTATTACATATAACAGCACAAGTGCCCTAATAATAGGCTATCTGTCAATGTGTGTTAAGTGGCATTTTGAAAAAAACAGAGGTTTCTGATCGGATTGGCATTTAGTAAAATCGTTGAAAATAAGCCGGTTTAACAAAACCACTCTAGTAAATTGCTTTATCGGCCCACAACACGAACAATGTACTGTTAATATACTTTAGGGTTACAGCTAGAGAGTGAGAATTTGAACCCGGGCAAATTTTATTGTACTGCAAGAGGTGCAATCTGCAACTTCGAACATTTCTTGCATGCTTGGAAAATACTGCAAACAAAAACTGGGCAGCTTTATTTTTACACTGCAATTTATAGTTGGTCAAGTGCCTGCCCCCTCCCAATTATAAATCAAGCCACACATTTTACCTTCAGCTCCCCCCTACCCCCTGTTATGCACGTCTAGTTTCTATCCAATAATGATTGTCGAATCGCGATGTGTGGTTCCAAAGCACAAATTAATTTAATAGCCAAAAGTAGCAGAATAACAAGTCAGAATAAAATAAGTACAGCCATTACTTATCGCAGGTGCTCTAGATCCAGTGTACAGTCATTCAGATCTGAAGACTGTGGTCAAGAAGACTGGTCACTAGGTCCAGAGCCCCTGCTTATATACAGTCAGAGAGTACAGTAAAACAATGCAGATGGTGTGGCTTGTTTCTATTGGTCCAGGCTTCAGGAAGGTCCAGTGTACTGCAGGTCATAGACCAGTTCAAACCAAAATATCCAAAGGTGCGGGTCAGCTCTCCAGGGGATGCACTCCGATTTTCCCACCAAGAATCCAGTTTCAACTAGTCTATTTGCATTATACAGTCAGTATCACTTTAAACATTTATTCCTAACATCGCTAACTAGAGTATGCAATGTGCGATCTATTCGGCGAATGAACCGGACAACTGCTGATGAATGGGGGATTAAAATGATACTAAACATGACATAGTTCCCGCAACCTGAACCTTTGGTTTCACTAACATGTATATAACTTATAATAGTAAACATAAATACTGCTATATTTCGACATAAATAACTATGTGTTGCAACTACAATTAATGTTTACTAATTACAAATGTGTATGTCCGTGTGAATGTGTGTAAAAGTGTAAAACCTGTTATTGCCACGTGTTGCAGCTGGATACGCCCTTATATGCCGTAGCGTGTTCTATGCATAATTTCAGACAAAGACAACCAAGTTTGCTCGATATTAATTGAAATGACTTTATCCAATTTTCTGACTTCGACACCCCCGCTACAACTCTACAAGGTACAGAGGCAGGACCAAGTTCTAAGTCTTACATCTGTGGGTAAACTTGTTACCAGCTCTAAATGAGGCCTTAAGAGAGGGTCAGCAGTACATTTCAATGCGCACACATACTATCACAGTATTAGGAGACTGGAAGCGTATAGAGACACTAAGCATTGCAATGTACTGAGGCATGTTCATTAGGATATTTGGACATGTTCAAGGACTGTAGAGATGCAGTCAAGCATGTTCACTGCAGAGAAGAAACAACTGAATGATAACAACATCTTACCTGTCAGATATAAGTGGATTGGAAAACAAAACTCAATATACACACAAGGGCATACTCCCGCAGAGGTGATCTTCAAAGTTGGCAATGTCTTCGGCAGTTTCCCGTACATTTTGGGACAGTAGGCAACTATGCACAAGGGGAGTTATTTAGAGGTGGAGGCATATGCACCTTTGGCGCACATAGGAAAAAAACGCACACAAGAAAAAGCGTACTTGCACCCGTATGTACAGTAGTATGCATCTCGCAATGTGAACAAAGAATACTACTTATGCCCATACCACTATGTATTATGCCTGACGTAGGATGTGTTATGTGTTTGTGTGTGAAAGTCGCATTACCGTACATGACTAAACTAAATACAGCACCTCCACATCCGTTGTTTCTCCCTTTAACTATTAAACGGGAATTATCTGTTCTGCCGCAGTACGCATTAAAATGAAAATTAAGCATTACGAATAGACGGTTGCTAATTTAATTAATTTAATATAGTCGTGATACAAATAAATTAAATACTATGAGTTGAAGCTCAATCCGCAAACAGCCAATCAGAAGCATCAAAATAGCGCTGATGAGTCATTATCATCAACGGGTATGTTTGTACCATCCCTCCAGGTCCCGCAAGATATCCGCTTCCTGACAGGTGTGCCTGCACTTGCGTCCACCTTCAACTGAGTTTCATGGGCAGTACGGTGGCTTAGTGGTTAGCACTTCTGCTTCACAGCACTGGGGTCATGAGTTCGATTCCTGACCATGACCTGTGAGGATGTTCTCCTGTGTTTGTGTGGGTTTCCTCCGTGTGTTCTGGTTTTCTCCCATACTCCAAAAACATACTGATAGGTTAATTGGCTGTTATCAAAATTGACCCTAGTCTCTCTCTCTCTCTCTGTGCGTATGTTGGGGAATCAATGTATGTTAGTCCCAATGGGGCAGGGACTGATGTGAATGAGTTCTCTGTACAGCGTTGCGGAATTAGTAGCGCTATATAAATAGCTGCTGCTGATGAATTACATAAACACACTTTCTGCCAATGCTTGGAGTCGTAAGTCAAAGTTACACAAAATACCTGATAAGGAATAATGCATGTATTTTTTTTTTGCACAAACGCACAATATGAAATTGCGTGATATTTTGCACCCTATCTCGTAGTGCAAGTTTAATTAATTAAAAATTTAAAAGACAAGATGTTGAGGTAGACGATAAAGCAGAGTATACAAGGCTTCATATCTCCATAAGTAAACCACTGGAATATAACACAAACCTTTAAGGCTTGATCATAACACTCTAACTGGAGCAAGTGGGTTTTTATTTCTTTTATTTTCCATTTAAAGATCTTTAGTATATGTTGCTGCTGCCAGAAATTATGCTGAATAGTAACATCTTGTTTTGCTGTTTCAGCACAAGGTGATGGCATGTCATTATCGATTCCAGCAACATAATACCGAAATGTGTATCTAGACTTGAATGCGTCTAAATATGCAAGTTATACAGGGTGATATTATGCACTTGCTCTATTAAAATGTCACTTTATAGATCCTAAAGAAGGCTGTTAAGTCGTTTCATTTAATAGTTGTCCTTTAATGTGTAAATGGAACAAGATAAAGGACATGATTACTGCTCCAGCAAAAACACAGGAGTATGATGGATAATTGAGATCAGTTCTGTGCTCCCACATACTCATCTCACTTATATAAACCTATAACAAACATTTTGAAGGTAGTCGGAAATAAAAATGTAGTGCAGAAAAGCGCCATCACACAAATAAGAGGGTTGTTTTGAATATCTACTAGAATGTCATCTCGGTTGAGCAAAGCTCAACTGTTATTGCTGTTACTAGCTCTGCTCTTGCTTTGGTCATCTCTGCATCCTCTTCGTCAGTAGCAGCTATCGCCACAGCTTCTGTGGACATGGGAAACAAGTGTCCCACCTTTGTGTCTAGCAATGAGCATGATTTTAAAGGAAAAGAGACAGCATACAAGAGCTAGCAGACAACCAGAAGATTGTCCATGAGGCACAAAAGTGAAAGCCTTGTACAGAACCAAAACAGCAACGAAGATCAGCTAGTATGATAGTAGGATGAGCTAAAGGATGAAGGATGGTCATGAATGGCTAAGTGGTTAGCACTTCTGCCTTACAGCAATGGGGTCATGAGTTCAATTCCCGACCATGGCGTTATCTGTGTGGAGTTTGTATGTTCTCCCTGTGTTTGTGTGGGTTTTTTCTGGGCGCTTTGGTTTCCTCCCACACTCCAAAAACATACTGGAAGGTTAACTGGCTGCTATTAAATTGACCTTAGTCTCTCTCGGTGTGAGTATGTTAGGGAATTTAGACTGTAAGCTCCAATGGTGCAGGGACTGATGTGAGTGAGTTCTCTGTACAGCACTGCGGAATTAGTGGCGCTATATAAATAAATGGTGATGATGATGATGGATGCCAGCAGCTGACCGTCTTAAGATTTCTACAACATCTAGTTCATCTTTCATGTCTCCACCTTCCACACTCTTTTCTCATTCTTAGTGTACCACACCTCCGGTAGCTGCACAGAAATGCCAGTCACCAATGACTGCTTTGCTATTGGTGGCTGATGTTTATTCTTCTTTACAGTAGCTACACACATGTTCCCCACCACCAGCTACAATTGTTATCCTGCTATCTAATGTTCCAATTGTTCCCCACAACTCTTAGATTGTACGCTCATCTGGCAAGGGCCATCTTTACATATGTAAAGATGGTATAAAGATTGTATGTTTTGTTGCTTGTGTCGGGATTTCTTCAAAGTGCAATAATGCGTAATATGTTAACACCTTATAAATACAGGATATAATAATAATAATAATAATAATAATAATAATAATAAGTTGTTAAACAACTCCACACAAACTAAATTTTATCTGGAAAACCATCCACGCAACTAGTGGAAACTAAGGAAGCCCCTCAGTACCGGACATTTGACCCTTCTCCAGAACCTGGACTTCACAGTTTCAGGCATGCGAATGACCCAATGAAAAGAGCATGGGGAAGTAGTAGAAATGTCACAACCAACTAAGTCCAATCTACTTCCACTTTAGGATTAGTCCTTTTTAGAAATTTAAGCTTTTTCAAACAGTCTGGTAGAATGCTTTTCAGTTTTGCCTTATTTACATTTTAAGTTAATCACGAGAGTGAGGGGACCTCAGGGGAGTCTTTATTAAATGTGTCATTTTTGTGTGCTTGAATATCATCATCATATTCACCATTTATTTATATAGAGCCACTGATTCCGCAGCGCTGTACAGAGAACTCATTTACATCAGTCCCTGCCCCATTGGAGCTTACAGTCCAAATTCCCTAACATACACACACACACACACACACACAGAAAGAGAGAGAGACTAGGGTCAATTTTAATAACAGCCAATTAACCTACCAGTATGTTTTTGGAGTGTGGGAGGAAACCGGAGCACCCGGAGGAAACCCACGCAAACATAGGGAGAACATACAAACTCCACACAGATAAGTCCATGGTCGGGAATTGAACTCATGACCCCAGTGCTGTGAGGCAGAAGTGCTTACCACTAAGCCACCATGCTGCCCATGTGATATGTATGTTCGACAGTTACATGATCAACATTTATATATTTAGTCGACCACAATAATATTGACAGTATTGTTAGGATGGTAATTCAAATGTAGGCAGTATTAATAAGTCACGAATAATATCCCTAACCCTATCTCTAATAGTAAACATGGGCCTGATTCATTAAGGATCTTAACTTGAGAAACTTCTTATTTCAGTCTCCTGGACAAAACCATGTTACAATGCAAGGGGTGCAAATTAGTATTCTGTTTTGCACATAAGTTAAATACTGACTGTTTTTTCATGTAGCACACAAATATCAACTTTAAATTTCAGTGTACAAATAAGCTATCAAGTATTTGTGTGCTACATGGAAAAACAGTCAGTATTTAATTTATGTGCAAAACAGAACACTAATTTGCACCCCTTGCATTGTAACATGATTTTGTCCAGGAGACTGAAATAAGAGGTTTCTCAAGTTAAAATCCTTAATGAATCAAACCCCATAACCCTAAACCTATCCTTAACCCTAACCCAGGGGAGGGCTGGCAAATTTTTTGCCCGGGCGCCAATACTTGACTCAGCAGCCAATTAGGAACATTTTAAAGGAAAAAAATACAGGTGGCCCAGTGACCCAGACCAAAGTAGCCCACTATGGGACTGGCCCGAGGGCAGATGTCCTCCGGACCCCCAGCTCAGCCTGCCACTGCCCTAACTCTATCCCTAATCCTAACTCTAACTGTAAACATATAATAATATCTACATTTGAATTGTTGACCTAATAATTCTGTCTACTATGTGAATTGTCGACCTAATAATACTGTTGAATTGTCGACCTAATGTTGTTGACTTTCTGAATGTCGACCAAATAAATGTCTAGCCATCGACTGCATACAAATATGTTTATTACTTTGCTCGGAATGCACTATAGAATGCTCTATTCCTTTAAAGTTTAAAGTTTAGGACAGAGTCTGGTTTATACCTCCTAGACAAGTTAGAAAAATTATTTTGTGAAATCTAGTTTTTCCTCTTCAGTGCAAAACTGGGTGAACATGGGCAACCCTTATCGCTCTGGATATTTTCTGCTGTGGCACTCAGCGGTCGCTGCATTAAATTAACGATAAATTGTGACGATAAATATTTTCATATCGCTGCAATAACCATTATGATTATTTATATTTTGGGTTCATTTCAATATTTGTTAAACCAAATCCCAAATGTTATAATTTCCTTAGTAAATGTACTGGCCTAAAAAAAACATGCCTGTTATGTGCTTTTCATTAGCAGACTGCAGCACAACACCTGATAATGTTTCACTAAATAATAGATTTTAAGCGCGTAGTGAAGCATGTCATTGAATTACGTCATCAATTCACACATGATGACAGTGGAACATTCCTGCGTTGTGAAAAATATCGCTATCCGTGGATAACTGAATAACCCCCGTGGAACGGAAAGCATAGGCAAACTGAGGGGGGTTTCTAGTGCCTGGAAAGCCCCCTCCAAGACTGGGGCACTGTATAATTGAGGTGGCTGGACCCTGCTCCCGCTTCACATAGCTCTGCTTGAAAAGGGAGAGCTGCGTGCACATAACAGTAGTACATGCAGCATTGCCCATGTATATTATGGGGATAGAAAGAGTTGGAGAGCAGCGAAGCCCTGTCTAAAATTATAGCTACGCCCCCATGCATGCTGGTCATGCCCAAAGGCGGCGTGGTGTGGAAACCCCCCCCCCTTCCACAAATCCTGCGTTTGCCCCTGTAAAGGTACCAGTTACTGTAGATGTGCTGGGTCGCATTTTGGAACTGGATCAACAGAGCTTTCAATCAATTTAAAAGCAGAATAGGAAGTGCAAGCATAATGTTTTCCAATTGCTTGTAGTCATAATATCCAGTAACATAATTTAAGGCTAGCATGGGATGTGTGAGCCTTAATTTGTAAAATTGCTTTTCAGTTATTGTATATTTATGGTAATTACAACATAGAATGAGATACCACTTTAACTCATCCAAGGGCATTTAAAGGTTAAATTGAATACTAAAAAGGAACGCTGGTGATGATTGTCGATGCGCTGTAGGATTTATTCGGAAGAATTCTAGGCTTGCAGCAGTTCCCTGGAACATGAAGCTGCTGGATAGGAGAAACTACACTTTTCAAACACGCTATTACATTAATGGGTGAAGGACACGACCACCTTTCAAAACGACCTGACCACTGAATGTTATTATAATACATTTCTATTTTTCTCGCACAGCCACCTTCAATAAAATCCGATAAAGATAAAAAAGTATACAAAAAAGGCTTCTACATCCAGCCCACTCAAGAGACATGACGCAGAACATATAAGGAAAATTACATGCAACATACAAAACAGGAGTAGATGAATTGACTAGTCGTCCATAGACCAGGGTTTCCCAAACCCAGTCCTCAGGGCTCCCTAACAGTGCAGGTTTTCCATATCTCCTTGCTGGAGCACAGGTGTATTCATTACTGACTGACACATTGTAACAGACCCACAGGTGGTCCTAATTATGTCACATGTGATCCGGAAAACCTGCACTGTTAGGGAGCCCTGAGGACTGGGTTTGGGAAACCCTGCCATAGACAATGAATAAGAATAGATATCGAAAAAGTAATTTCCAAAAACATCCCAAACATGCCAATTTAGGAGGGACAGTCCTAATTTGAGGGCTCTGGCCCGACATTGCAATCTGGACAGCTTTGTTCAGTGGGTGGGAAAGTTGAGGAGTATTCTCTTTTTTCCGTATGAATGGCGTGCGCACCAGTGAAGGTGTTTGGAGGGGAGCGGGGGAGAGAAGAGGGTGGTGTAGCATTTCAAAAGCGCTAGGCATGCCCCCCGGGGTGTGGCCATGCCTCCATTGGGATATGACCATGCCGCCATCCCGATGCCGCCTACCCAAATGTTGGTAGGTATGTTTCCGCAGTGCAAGTGACATTGTAAAGTCATGCATCTATTGTATATGCACCAGTTATTACAGGAAGCTCATAGATCTGTGTCACGATTGTAGGGATGCAATATGTAGCGTCTTATCATCGCCATCATCATCACCGCTATAATCATTTATTTGACTTATGATGGTAGAAGCTGGGTATTGCTTGCGCTTATGCACATTTCTGCATCTGGCTGAATACGGGTTTAGATCTGATCTGCTCTAATAGACAACACACTGCAGGACACGTCCGATACATATGTGGAGTATAAAGTTGTTGAAGAATGCACAGAAAAAAAAGCTATTCAATTAATGCCACATGTTAATAATAATTAATGATAAAGCATTAAAAAAAGTTGTTTTTTTTAATACCGCCCCCCCACAAAATGCATTTATTATGATGTTATTAATGTCTACTGTACATAAAATGCATTTTACAGTTCATCCTGATTGCAAACACATGTTGTAGCATGCATATGTGAAATTAGTGTTATTAAGGTTAATAATAATGTAGAGGGGAAAAAAAGCAAAAATATGTGATTTTAGAAAAAAAAAATAGTGATTTTAGAGAAAAAAAATCGGGATCCAAAACCAAAACACCCAAGGGCGATTTTGCCAAAACCAAAACCAAAATACGAAGCTAATCCAGATCCAAAGCCAAAGCAAAAAGTTAATCCAGATCCAAAACCAAAACCAAAACCAGAACACGGGGCTCAGTGACCATCTCTAGTAAATACTATTGTTTAATGTGTGCATGAGCTGTTTGTTAATCATGTTATAATTTAATAAAACGTAATAAAGTAATTGGTTTGATTTATATCAGAGCTACTTACTTTCACAGAAACCCTGCCGCAAATTATTTTAAAAAAACTTTTTTTAAACTTCTAAAATTTTGTTTCCTTTTTTACACTTATCGGTCTTAGAAATTCACTGAACACCGTGCTGTCCCTGCTGTGTATTTGCATGTGACAGTTGGGTTGGAATCTTTCTATATTAACTGACAGGAAGGGCAGTTTGGATTTTATATATAATGCAGATCCCGGTGGATTGCTTACGTATACCTGCCTGTGTTTTCTATAGGTTGTTTAGGTTGGATTCTTGTGCCTGTTTGGAAGTGATGTTTATGGATTTTCAGTGGGAAACTGAAAACGACACACTTTAGAAAAAGGGTGAACAAAAACTTGACTCCTGGGGGTAAATGTATCAAGCTGAGAGTTTTCTGGCGGGTTTGAAAAGTGGAGATGTTGCCTATAACAACCAATCAGATTCTAGCTTTCATTTTGTAGAATGTACTAAATAAATGGCAGCTAGAATCTAATTGGTTTTTCAAACCTGCCAGAAATCTCTCAGCTTGATACATTTACCCCCTGGAGTCGTGGCTGACACCAGAATTAAGTGGGGGGGGGGGGGGGGGTGGGGGGGATTCAGAACCTGCTTTCAAGGATAGACAGGTAGCGACTCCCGATGAGATATGTGTGCTAGGGCTCCGTGGAGGGCCTCATGGGATAGATTAGGTATCAAGGCATGGGGGATATTTTTGGGGCAGTGAGAAAATTAATTACGGGTGAGTGGGAGAGTAGGCAATAAATAGGTGGGTTCGGTGTTGGTTCTCGGCCTCACTCTCCCAAACATCCAGGACTCCCATTACTAGGGAGATTGAAGGTGACTTGAGGAAGACAACACCTTGTTAAGTACTAGCTACGTTCATGTGCATTCCAAACTGTCCATCCCACTTCTAGCACCATATCCCATTAGTGCCGTCCGCTCGGTAGCATGCACATAATTTGGTGTGGTGTAGTATGCATCCACTTCTATCTATGGACAAATTTAGTACCTCTTATATATCAAAAAAAAGTTGTTACTTTTTTCATTTGTCTTTTAAATAATGTTTTTTGACCATAAAAATATATATTGTATTAGAATAACTATATTTTAAGACATTAGAAATGGGTGTTCATGCGTGTGTCCACAATGTAATATCAGTTTACATTACTATTTTTCAAATGTCATCTTTTTTTAGCCAATGTTTTCCCAATTTTCTGTGAGGTTTTAAATTGCTGTTCAGTACCACTAGTTCACATTTCACTATTTGATAAATAGTTGAAGTAATTTTACAATGTTGCAAGTCGAAGCCAATTTGGGGGACATTTGCCGTTTGATAAATAGATCCACGTGTGAAGATGACAGATCTACTAAGAAGTGTATTTCATTAGGGTATTAGTGCAAGCTCTTGCTGAATTTTGCACATTTCCCATCGGCAACAGTAACGTATTGCAGGACTATTATTACCGGCTAAAAGCTGCTTGCTCATTGAAAAAAGTACAATTACCTTCAGTAAGGAGCTGTCCTTTTGATGAGTGCTGAGCTATCTTTGTACTGATTATATGGCCGGGAAACAGGCTCAATGGAACATCTGACAGACAAGATTTTCAGCATAATACGCACTTAAACATTTTGCTTAGTGATAGAGAAGAAAATTAATTGGTTGATACCTGTTAATTACAGAAATCCCTAAACTCTTGTTAGCTGCATTCGAGGACTGAGGAGGGAAATCTTAGTAAGTAAATACGTGTGGCAGAATTGCTTTAATAAGGATTTCTGGTTGTAGTGAAATTACTGGATACAATAGAACATTATTTTAAGCAAATGTTTCTTGTTTGAAACATGCTTCCTACTTTTTGTATTAAATGTTTCGTCTTATTTGCACACTATTTTCTCTTTGATTTTTTTTTTCAACTTTCTCTTTTTAGGTTTTTCTATAGAGTTGCATGTATTCAGGATATATTCTTGATATGTGGTGAGACATAAAAAACATGTAACCAGTGTCGGAGTGGGACATGAATGGTCCACCGGGGAAAAACGCAGTGGTAGGGCCCATGGGATATTGTGTGTATGTCACAGCATAGTAGGGACACAAAGCATGGCCAATCACCAGAGGGGGTGTGTCCAGCCCACAAAATATACTTTCTTTTTTTCTTTTGGTACTTGTTAATTATACAGGCTCCACTGTAGCTTCTCAGTGCTGCATAGCTTTGTCCACTTGAACGGCTTTTTTCAAATTCCCCCTCCGCCGGCCTCAAGTCAATGAAGTCATCACGACAGCCAGGCCGAGAAAGGTGTGAAAACAGCAGCTTAAGCGTAAGTAACAGCACAGCGCTTGCGAGCTACAGTGACGTCCGTATAATTAACAAGTACCAAAAGAAAAAGAAATAAACTGTATACAATTGAAGTTAAAAAAAAGTTTTGTACAAGTTATATTTTATCTATATTCTAGCTATTTCCACCTGAAAGGCTATTTTTAATTCGAAAAATAAAACAGTAAGAGATTTATAATAATTGCAATATATAAAAATACTGTACATGCACTTACCTAATACTGTACATGCACTTACCTATAACAAAGTTACCAAGATCTCTTCCTTCTTTCTCTTCTGACTTCTCTCTTCTGATGTCTCCAGTTTAGCTCTGAAAGTGGTGTAGGGAGATCAGCCTGGAGTCTGTTAGAGAAATATTGTGGCAGGTGAGGTACAGCAACAGGGAATGTCTTGCAGAAGTGATAAACAATGTGTTGGTGGGGCCAGTGGCAGCATGGGGTGACTGGCAGAGAACAGGGAAGGGGAGTGTGGCAGTCGGGGTGTGTGGCAGCAGAAAGGAGATGTGCTATGCAAAAACTGGCTCTCACACAAACGCACACTTCCACTCTCCCTAGGGAAAGGGGATGGGATAGTCAAGCAGTAGGGCCCGGCAGGGATTTCCCCGGTGTCCTGGTGGGCCAATCTGACACTGGCATTGGATACTGCTTGACAGTCTTGTTGTCCTACTCTGTGTGGTTTGGTGGATCTAAACACAGGAGCGTGTCTCATATCCACATAATGCACAGTCTGACTGGAATCTGACTGTAAGGGTTAGCCCCGTCCCCTAGGGAAAGAGTCAGGCAGTGGGGCCCACCGGGAATTACCCTGGTGGGCTAGTCTGACACTGCATGTAAGGAATGGTTAAAACATAATGGGCCTCATTTGGGAGCAAAGAAAAAAATGGAACTCTTCTGACATTGGTGGGAGAGCGTAGGCAGGGATTGGTCAGTAAGGAAGCCAATCACTGTTTGCTTCCCTTGGTCAGTGTGGTGCTTCTCATACAGTGTCTGCCATTTCCTCACATTTTTGAATAGCAGCAGGGAAAAAATATTATTAAGGGTAGCAATGTGAGACTATTAATGGTGATCATGGGGAGGAGTGGGATGCAGTAAGTCACAGTTGGCTTCAAATGGCGAATCGGCCAGATATAGCCCTGAGTCTGTATAGCACAATACTATGTATACTATGGCAAAACTGTACAGAACTAGTTAGAAGAACACAAAGCAAGGTGCAGAAATAAATAAAATAAATAATAAACACTTGGCATACATGGTATGGCAAAAGAATGCATATTGAGCCCATGCCCAACATGATAGCCTTTTGCTCACCAGAGTACAATGCTCACAAAACATTGTGCCTAGCATGAAATCCTTATGTCCATCAGTCCCATGCCACAATATGCAGTCCAGGGTCTGGCACATGGAGAGATGGATTAACAACTTATTAGTCTTGACCAGAATCCAGGCCCATATAAACTGCCTCCTGCAAGTCACTCTTGTTACTGACCCGGATTGCATGACCCTGTTCTTGTCTGCACAGACCCTGGGGTGTTTATCGGTTGTGATCCTAGATTGTCTTACAATCTATTCACTTCCCTACACATGGCACTCTACCTTTATGTGATCCAGTTACAGTGCAGAAAGCTTGGGGGCGCATTCCATCTTTTACCTTTGCTCCCATATTTTCAGGTCCATTGCTGCGTGTAGTTCTCCTGTTACCAACTCCAAATTATGAGTGGACTAACAAAATTAGGCTCAAAACTTGTACTCCAGTCTACTAATAAAGCCTCATGTCACTACAGTCCTGTGGCCAGCGTAACAGCCTCTTATCCTCCAGGACCCTTTTCTAATCTTATCTTTCCCTTGGCCAAGTAGGGTAATGCCACAATACAGCTCAGTACATCACATCAATACCCTGATCACCAAAGTCCCAATATTTACTAAAATGTATTTATTAACAGTTATCTAACACCAACATACTTGGCGGCTCTTTACAACTGTGAATAAACAGTCATAAAACATGACTGATAATTAACTTACAGTAAATACGTTTGAAAGCTTACATCCCCAATATGCTCTGTATCACAGCCCCTTATACCAATATAACAAGCCCTGTTCTTACCTTCACTCCCCTCTCTCAGTGGCGGATAGTGGTCTCCCCACAGTGGCAGGTATGAGAATGTGCTGCTAGTGCGGATTGTCTATGATTGACTGTGATTTCATGCAGTTTCTACTTGTCGAACAGTTATATAATTTTTAAGTAATGTACCTGCTTATCACTGTGTCTTGAGAGAAGGAATCCAAGTGGTCAGTGACAACACTTGACATTACTGCAGGAATATGGCCCTCTGCTATACTGTAGCCAGGATTTGGTCCACGGCCCACAAGTTGATTATAAATGGCTAGATCTGCAAAGTGCACCTGTCTTTTATATACGCTAGAGATTATTGCCAGTGAATGGTGCACCATGACCATATTCAGAGGGATAAACTGTGCTGCATAGTAACAGGGGGGGCTGGGGGTGAGTGTAAGGACCACTAACAAGCTACCATCTAGAGATTGGTCTTCAAATTCTCACCTATCCACTCTGCCACCAAAATTGGCTAAATCTAGCAGTATCCAAGGTTCCAACTAGACACAGCGTAGAAAAGCATTATCCTAGGAGATAGCGCAGCTGTAAGATCCAGGCTGCGTAGTTCTATTTGTGCTAATTGGCAGAACAGAACAGGTTGTGGTCTCTCCTGCTTCTCTCTGAGTGATAATACAATGCCCAGACACTTACTACACTCTACGATTTCTGGGAGAGCACGGGGCAGGGAAGGGGAGTATGGCTGTAGTCAATTGGCAGTGAAGAAGTGCCAAGCTCAAACTAACGCAGCCACTTGCAAATCAAGCCCTACTGCCGTCAAACTTACTTGTTTTTCTACCATATTACTTGCACGAGCTACAGGGCTAGTCTAAGTCCTGAGCCCTAGTGATGACATTCTCGTATGCATGCTATAACATGTGTTTGCAATCAGGAGCAACTGTAAAAGTGTTTGTTATGTAGAGTAGACATTAAGGACAGCCTAATAAATGTTTTTCCAAGGGAAAACCATTTGATATTTTATATTCCACATAGGTATTGAATGTATCCTGCAGTGTCTGGTCTAGTAGAGCAGAATAAACCTACACCCATAGTCAACACCACATGTATTATCTATTTATATAGCGCCATTAATTTCACAGCGCTGTACAGAGAACTCATTCACATCAGTCTCTGCCCCATTGGAGCTTACAGTCTAAATTCCCTAACATACACACAGGCCAAGAGAGACTAAGGCAATTTAATAGCAGCTAATTAACCGACTAGTATGAGTGTGGGAGGAAACCGGAGCACCCGGAGGAAACTCACGTAAACACGGGGAGAACATACAAACTCCACACAGATAAGGCCATAGTCAGGAATTGAACTCATGACCCCAGTGCTGTGAGGCAGAAGTGCTAACCACTGAGACCATGTAGCTCTAGATCCGTTCCATGTTGACTTCAGGAGTATGCAGAGCCGATTTACATGTGGTTTGTAACAAACGCACAATGCACTCAGTATGCGATCCTTAATGACTCAGGCCCTCTGTGTTCATTTTCCTTGATCCCCTTTATTTACAGGTGTCCAGTAATGTAAAAATGCTTGAGAATACATGGCCGTCATGTTTGTAAATATCCATTTAGAGTTGCCCCTCTAGGATGGACATTTATCCTAAATGTGTAAAAGAGTTAAAACATTTTAACTTTGTAGTCCGTCACCGCAGACATCACTGAGACAATTGTACAAAGCCATTCACTGACGTTTCTTCTAATACTGTGACAAGACTCTATTTGCTTATGGTTTGTCAGGCCATGATTACAAATGCAGAAGCTGTGTCACGCTCTTCAAATACCTCTTTACATTAAAATGGATGTTGGATCGCAAATCTCTAAGTAGCAGTATCTGTTTCAGTCGATTCACATGGGGAAAATGAATTTGAATAGTTGAAGTATTCTTCTTTCTGTTCCACAAGCTGATTCATGAAACACATTTTGGGTCTTCTCCATCTGTACGTTGAATACTGTTCTTAGAAATTATTACTTACAATAGTTGATAACAATGTTTAGTGCTGATGGAAGAGAAGGAAAAACTCTTGGCACTTTACATCTCATTATGGATAATGTATGCATAGACACACCATGGCGATGGGTTTTATTCTGTTTCCATATCTGTTTTGATTAATGCCTGTCAATATACATGATAATATTGTATGATTTCCTAGAAAGTTACCCTTACTTTTGCTAATACTATCTACTAAGGCCCTTTTCATGCGGGTATAAAAAACGCAAATATTCACAGACTGTTTAAATTTACATGGTTGCATAATTAAAGCACCTGCATCTCACATTTCATTGCATTGTCCTGATGCACATTTACCATAATATGGGGATATTTACCCGATATTGAGGGTTTATTGCTAATTAACCAGTGCGTCATGGCTGATGATTAATTGGAAAATCTGCTACATGGGGCAGACCTATAGGGACAGATGTATACTGTTCCAATGCACATATCCTTATCAAAAGAAAAAGTGGAGGTGTTGCCCATAGCAACCAATCAGATTATACTAGAGATGCTCAGGCTTGGTTCCCTGAAAACCAAACACACCCGAACCTAGCAGATCCCAGTACCGAGCCGAGCGCCAAGCTGGCTCGGTACTTTCGCGCGCCCTCTGAATTGAAAACGAGGCAAAACATCATTGTTACGTCATCGGAACTCCATTGCTAATTGTCATTGCTGAAATAGAAATACTAGGGCTGGCAGGCTTGGTCTTCTGAATTTTCAGTCAAATTGCACAGTGTTATATAGGTTACACACAAAGAGGAGAGCTCCATTGCTAATTGCAATTGCTGAAATAGAAATACCAGGGCTGGCAGTCTTGGTGTAAAATCTTCAGTCACATTGTACTGTGTTATAAAGGTTACACACAATGAGGAGAGCTCCATTGCTAATTTCCTTTGCTGAAAAAGAAATAATAGGGCTGGCAGGCTTGGTCTAAATCCCCTGTTACATTTTACTGTACCATAGCTCACTCAGAAACAGGAGAGGTGGCAGAGTTCAGCGCTGAAACAGAAATTGTAATAATAGGGCTGTCAGTGTTCTTAAAAGTCTCCAGGGACATTCTACTGTGCCATAGCTCATACAGAAACAGGAGGGGTGGCATTGTTCTTGTCACTCTCCAGTCTCAGTAATGATGATACTAATCCCCCTACCTCATGTGCTAAAGCCTATGTTTAAATGCATAGTGGTTTTAAGTCAGGGAAACAAAAATGTGAATAAAATGCTAGTACCTTTTTAAAGAAAAAAAAGCCTCTCTAATAAAGGTGAAAGTTTTACTGTAGAATAACATAAAATTGCCAAGATGGTATTCTACCTAAAATATTAGCAAGCATACCAGCATCAGGTAGCTACCTTCTCTCAGCTAGATTTCAGCACCTGCAATCTACACGGTCATCATAATCCCCGTCATCAGTGTGTACATCATCCTCAAACAATACCAATTCATCCCCACTGGTATCCACCATCACAGAAGTCTGTGTACTTTTTTGCAATTGCCGGTAATGGCCTTCCTCATGGAATTTGTAGTTCATTTTATGGCAGAGCTGTCACAATTTTTGGGCAATTCTTTTAGACCAGACCAAATGTCAAAATGTTGTGCTGACTCATCTGCAACACCACTGGGTGTCTTGGGAAAGCTTAGATTTTTCCTAGAAGCAGTTGCCAGAAAAACTAAAGGAGGATACGTCGTTGTGTCATGTACCACTTGAGCTGTCAGCCTGCTGACCAGGAGCTCATTGCATCTCTTGAGATCTGGGTCAGTTGGAAAAAAAGAAAAGACATAGCTCTTAAACCTAGGATCAGGCACAGATGCAAAAACGTAATGAACCAGAACATGGGGTCAGTGAACATCTCTAGATTCTACCTATCATTTATCTGGTACACTCTAGAAAATGGTAGCTAAAATCTGATTGGTTGCTACGGAAAACACCTCCACTTTTCTTTTTTAGAAGGTTGGATAAATCTACCTCTAAGTCTAAAAATTACCTTCCACAATTTACTAACTTTATCATGAAATAAAAATCTTTGATTGGCCATAGACACGGGTACATGCTATACTGCACCTATACACATAAAGCAGTACTTATCCCAAATGATTTTAGATTATGCTGAGAAATTTCAATCTTAAATACAGTTGTAATGGAATTTAGCAAACGACCTCCAGAGTTAACAATCCTGGATATGTTGATAAATCAGTTTAGAATACATTGAGATAGCTAAAACTCCATCTGTACCTTTTACTGAAGCTGCACCAACATCAGCTTCAAGGGATGTAAAAATAGCAATATAGCAAACAGTGTCAGTACACAAAGATATTTTCCGAAAGCTTGACGGATCAGAAATAGAATAAGCTGTATAAGTGGTCTGTCAAGCAATTTGAAAGTTGTCACTAAGAAATGACACCGCATTGGCAATAGTTTTCAAAGTGGTTAGCACTTCTGCCTTACAGCACTGGGATCATGAGTTCAATTCCCAACCATGGCCTTATCTGTGTGGAGTTTGTATGTTCCCTCCGTGTTTGCGTGGGTTTCCTCTGGGTGCTCCGGTTTCCTCCAACACTCCAAAAACATACTAGTAGGTTAATTGGCTGCTAACAAAATTGACCCTAGTCTGTGTGTCTGTCTGTGTGTGTGTTAGGGAATTTAGACTGTAAGCTCCAATGGGGCAGGGACTGATGTGAGTGCGTTCTCTGTACAGCGCTGCGGAATCAGTGGCGCTATATAAATAAATGGTGATGATGATGATGAAGATCAAGGGTTCCCCAATTATACAGGACCAACCAGTACAACGAGAGACAAATTCAACACCTTGAACCCTTTGTCATGTTCCTCAAACAATTAATGAACACTGTGTGTGTGTGTGTGTGTCTGTCTCGGTCTCTGTCACTCTGTGTGTGTGTGTTAGGGAATTTAGACTGTAAGCCCCAATGGGGCAGGGACTGATGTGAGTGAGTTCTTTGTACAGCGCTGCGGAATTAGTGGCGTTATATAAAAAAATGGTAATAATAATAACCATTAACACAGCTCAGTCGGTTGGTACAGAACCCTCAGTTATCTGAGTATCTACTACAAGAGACGTCACTGTGTCTTTTATGAAACTTAGGAGAACATCTCCAGAGGAATTTTGAATTAACCTTGAAAGTAGGTAAGCTAACAAATCCCCTGGTGACGAAGTCTAATTTGGACAAGCTGAACTTATAACTAGAGATGCCCAGACTTGGTTCCTCGAGAACCGAGCACACCCGGGGATCCGAGTACCAAGCCGAGCTGGCTCGATACTTTTGTGCGCCCACGGAATCGAAAATAAGGCAAAACATCATTGTTACGTCATCGGATCTCTCGATTTTTGCATTCCTTTTTAAGATCCAAAATAACGGTAGGTGGGAGGGAGGGCAGGCGGGCCCAAGGACAATCCCATCTTGCACCATTTTTCTTTTCTGCCACTGCTGTGTGCCAATGTGTCCTTGTTCTGTCGCTTAGCATCCAGCCAGGTCGCTGCAGTATTTGTCCGAATGTGTATGAAAATAATATTGTGACCTGTGAGGTGGTCAAAATTGACTGCAAATGACTTGAAATTAGTGTTATTGAGGTTAATAATAACGTAGGAACAAAAAAAGAGTAAAAATATGTGATTTTAGCATATTTTAGGTTTTTGGTCCCTAAAATATCCAAAAAGAAAAAAAAAAAAAAAAAAAACACACGAGGGCGGCCAAAACCAAAACACAAAGCAAATTCAGATCCAAAACCAAAACCAGTTCACGGGAGTCAGTGAGCATCTCTAATTATAACCTATATCTGTCATGTTACATTTTAATTTAGTTGTCCATCAGTAGAGTCTTTGATTCTGGAATGACACTTCCTGGTGACAGCTACTGCTCTGTGTACCATATCTACCCCCATTGAGTAGATTGATCGGTAAGTATGTACAGTTTTGTATATGTCTTCTGGAAATCCTCGAAAAGGGGCAAATGAAAGTCAATCACATTGAAAGAAGTTGAGCAAAGAACATAAAAACATTGGGCCTGATTCATTAGTGATCTTATCTTGTGCAAAAGTTAAGATGCTCATTTTAAGAAGAAACAGGGAGATAAGAGTGAAGTTAAGATGGATTTTCATCTTAGATTAAGAAATGATTCACTTACGCAGTGGATTTTGCTTCTTATCTTACTTTTCTGGGCATGCACAAAGTGGATTTGCTTAAGATAAGCAAAAAACGGCAGATAAGAACACTAATGAATCAGGCCCATTGCTTAGAAATAGAAATAAAATATATACCAGGCAGGGAGAAGTATTGCAGACTGGATAAGAGGCAATCGGGAATCTTCTGTCTCCAATCTCTGTTGTCGTGGAAATTTCTTGCTTGCTGTTATTGCATGACAAAGATGATCCAAATATCTCCACTATTCACCTTGTAAGTAAAAACTAAATTAATTTAAAATCCAGCTTGCTTCAGGGTCGCGCCAACCTTTGTCCATCATCGTTGCTTCCCCAAGGTATTGCAAATGGGTAAGGGCCCCGCTAGTTTCTGTAATGTCATAACACCGTCATGGAAATAATGTATTACATATCAAGTTGTCACCTTATTAATTATAATTGATCAAATTATTATAGTTGTCTGCACCAGTAGTTTATAGTTTTCTCCCCCTGAGGATTAATTAGGAAATGGCCTGTATAGGCCATATGTGGTCTTCTAAAGATGATATATAGATGAATTTATATTTATTATGATGGGAATATAGTTTCTATAACTAATTTGGTTAATTGCTTTAATAATACCTCTTTTAATTTAAAAATTATTTCTCAGTATCACAGTTCTCAATTTTTAGGGCTTTATCCTTTTGGTTAGAGAAGTCTGTAGAATTTTTACCAAACCTTCCAAAAATTAACCGATCTCTCTTATATTTCCAAACTTAACCATGCGTCACAAAAGTTACAGAGATTATTTATATTACGGCATATATTTATATTATATTATATATTTATTTTAGTAGAAATGATTGCATCTTGAAATGAGATGCAATAGTTTCTACCATAAAAGCCATTAGTCACCATTAAAAAGGATAGAAACTTAGAAAGATTTTTGGCTTTCTTTTTAAACAAAAATAAATTAAACGGACACTGCATTACAAAGCAATATATCTTGGATATTACCTAGGCCAGTAGATTGCTTTAAATGCCAGAAAAACTCATGAATTACTCCTTTTATACAGCATAATATTTTACATTAGGAGTCACCAGTGAAAACTTTTGCATAAAAAAAAATAATGATCTGTCATATGTTATTATTGAGAACATTCAATATTACAGGGGGGTATTCAATTGCTCGCAAGTTCTTTTTTTTTCCAGTAGCGTTAAAAAAAAAATCACACGCGGGTTTTTAACTGCTCTAGTGACTGTTTTTAGTTAACGCATCGGGAAAATTCGTGCAATTCAATTGAAAAAGATTACATTACACAATCATTCTTGTTGATAATATCTACATTACAGTACTTTCTTTAGCATATTTTTTTATTTAACTAGTTTTTACTATAGAATCATCTATACCATGTCATGTCAAAACACATTAGTACATTCATATTTGTACCAAAAACATACATAAATATATTTAATTAGTGATTTTTATTTATTTTTATTTTTTTATGGGGTATTTTTCCATTATTTTTTCATAACAAAATCAACTTGTGCATGTTAGACACTACTGATAAACATAGTTTATTTTATTTTTTTTAATTATTGCATGATTTCAAATAGCTTTCTTAGGTTTTTTTATTTTTATCACATCCCAAAGAGGTGCGAGATAAAACAGCATATTGGCCTGTTTAACGTGCCGGGTTAAAAAATAATTGAATAGCTTTTAACGCGGCTGCCTTTCGCACACACACCCTATACTTTCAATAGACCTTCTACTGGAGCGCGAGAGGACTGTGAACAAAAACGGAGCGTTAAAAATGGAATTGAATTGCGGGTAAAGTTAACCAGCTCGAAAATTATAAAAAAAAAAACAGCGTTAAAATGACTTAACGCGGTCTAAAAAAAAAATCTTACGGACAATTGAATACACCCCACAGTATATTGAAACATTTTTTTTTAAAGAACACAAAAATAGTTGATGCTAATCTCTTTTCCTCATGTGCTAAAGCCTATGTTCAATTGCATAGTGGTTTTAAGTCAAGGAAACAAAAATGTTAAAAAAGCTTTTACCTCTGTAAAGAAAAAAACCTCTCTAATAAAGGTAAAAGTTTACTGTAGAAAAACATAAAATTGCCCAAGGACAATTCCATCTTGCACCACTTTTCTTTTCGGCCACTACTGTGTGGCAATGTTTACTAGATGTGCTATAAACTGCTGTGTGTTTGTGTTGTTGTTGTGTCGCTTAGCATCCAGCCAGGTCGCTGCAGTATTTGTCCGAAAATGTATGAAAATAATATTGTGACCTGTGAGGTGGTAAAAATTGACTGGAAATTAGTGTTATTGAGGTTAATAGTAATGTAGGAACATAATAAGATTTTCTAAAAAAATACAGATCCACAACCAAAACCAAAACACACAAGGGCGGTGTCACTCACCGTACCGTGAGTGCCTCTTCCCGGACATTTAGGAACCGTGGCCGTCCTCCATCCTGAGGGTCTGCGCATGCGCAGCCCTTTCCTATACTTCAGTGTATGTTCCTTTAACTTAATTGGCAGATCAGGCAACACTCCCTATATTAAGCACCTGTGGTCTACACCACGTTGCCTGATCTTGGAGTCTCATTTCCTATGAGTCTCTGAAGGTGTTCCTGTATTCCTCGTGTTTTCAGCGCTGCTGATTCCTGTGGTTTCCAAACCACTTCTACTACTGTGGTTCCCATACCACTTCTACCATCAACTGTATCATCGTGACTGTTAGCTGATTCCTATCCGCTGCCTCCGTGCACTACAGTCTTCCAAACCACTTCAACGCTACTACTTATCATTGTGACTGTTTGCTGATTCCTATCCGCTGCCTCCGTGCACTACAGTCCTCTAATCCACATCACGCTATTATATTTCACTGTGACTGTTTGCTGGTTTCTACCCGCTGCCTCTGTGCACTCCAACCGTTACTTTACATCCACTCACCTGTTCCTCATTAAGTCCGTGAGCTGATTCCTATCCGCTGCCTCCGTGCACTACAAGCCTCCAGCCTGCAACTCGCCTGTGTTCATTACCGTGACGGTTAGCTGTTGTCTATCCGCTGCTTCCGTGCACTACAGCCTCCAGCCTACAACTCGCCTGTGTTCATCATCGGGATTGTTAGCTGATGTCTATCCGCTGCTCCTGTGCACTGCAGTCTCTTCTCAGCTCTCCTGTGTTTCCTCGAGACTGCTGCTCTCATTGCCATTTGCTACTCTCCGTGATCAACAGCTCCTGGTCTACTCTGCTCTCCCGTGTTCCATCGCTACTGACAACTATTGGTTGCTACTGGTTACCTCCGTGTACCGCAGAGCCCTGCTGCTGCTGACCGCGCTATCACCCATCTACTGCTGATCCGCTCTCCACGCCTCCACGTGTCCCGCAGGTCTACCCTCCTGTCAGCATTGGATTTATATCTCATCACTACTCCTCTGCTGGATCATCTCCACTCTCCTGGGTCCTGCTTGAGTCCAGTTCCACGTGTTACTGATTCCTGTGGATTCGTGTCCCTGTTGGTCTACTTATCTGTGCGCTGCACCTACTGACCGCTGCCTCAGCTATCCTGGGACTTCTCATCCAGCCGGCCTCCTGCCGCTCAGGTATCCCTGCACTCCTCTCTGACTGCCTGCTTCTGAACCACGGTATGCATACTTCTCATTGACTGTGCTGGTGTATTGCATATCTTGCTGGACTGTGTTGGTTCTCCTCTGGAGTCTGCTATCCGCTGAGTCTATTGCCATCATTGACTGTGTTAACTTGTGCTGGACTACTTCAAGAGACTTTCTATATTTGCAGACCTGTTCAGTCATTTATATATATATTGTGCATGTTACTGTGGATCGTATATAAGGTGCCTGTGTATATCCTGTGTTGCAGTCTCTCCCCGTGCACCTCCTCACATATATATTCAGTGGTACAACTTGCTGCTAGCAGACCACTGATCCCTGTTTCCAGTATCACCTGTTCCAGTATCCTTTCACATAGCAGTGGTACAACTTGCTATCGCAGACCACTGACTCCCTGGATACCTCCACTTGGATTCCACTCCTTCACTCAGACAGCGGTACCACTTGCTATCCGCAGACCGCTGACTCTCATCACCTCCTCGTTTCTGTTGGACATTCCTCCTCACTATAGCAGTGGTACAACTTGCTACCGCAGACCACTGACTACCTTCACGTGTCCTTGTCCTACAGTTCCTCGTGTACTATTGCCTCCATATTGCCAGTGCTGCTAGTCATAGACTTTCCTGAGCATCTCATCATCTGCTGCTTCCTGGTCCGTGATCACCCAGCTACCAGAGTACCCTATTACCATCTACATTGCTCTGGTAAGCCTACCACCTGGTGATCCCTGGGTAAAGACTCCTAGTGCCCGTGACAGGCGGTTTTGCCAAAACTAAAGCACGAAGTTAATACAGATCCAAAATGAAAACCAAAACAAGGGGGTCAGTGAACATCTCTAGTTGTAACGTGTATCATGACTTCACCATTAATTCAAGACTTTTATACTGGCTGATTGATACATTGTGGAGGAGCCGTGAATGGTAATTTACTCGTCAAATTGTTGACATGGGGCCCAGATATTTTTGCTCACGCTCTCAATTTGAACACACTCATTTAATATGCAAATGCGTTCCTGGGTAAGGATCTGTTCTGATGTTTAGGGAAATGTAAGAGCATAGATGACCTCCTTTATAGATTATATGTCCGGTGAAGGAGAGTACTGCCACTCACTAGTCAGCTCATATGGGGGTAGGAAACTGTGCCCGTGCCCGTAATTCCCACTGATGACATCACTGGAGCTCTGCACTGACTCCTTCCACTCGTTTGCGGAGCACTGTGGCGCCTTACAAATTAAAGATAATAATAGCAATTATATGGAACTGTGATGTGTGAGATAAAGTGAAGTGCAGCACTGACCCCTTGACCCCTTACTCCACCATCCCCCATAGCAAGAAGTTCCCCGCTCTGCTCTATTGAGAGTAGTTTGGGAGAGGGGCTTCAGGGGGGGTGCGTGTGCTTGAGAGGGTGGGGGCCTTTCAGCATTGCCAATCCTCCCTCACCTCCGAGCCCCTTAGCAGCCAAACCTCCTGCACCCCCTGTACCTCCGGCTATAGCTCTATTTATATATGGTTTACAAATCTACAACTTACATCTAAATTATGCATGACTGTCAATCCTCTTCCTGTTTTCTCTTCAGAGATGAGGAGGGGAGTCCCAATCAATACGAACTGAACAATACAGACGTCCGATTGGCTAGCAGCTTTCTACTTAATTCATTGCTTCCATGCTCAACTCTGTTAGAAATAAGGATATATTTTGCACTGGATACTAATTTCATGTGTTATGCAGATGGAGCACAATTTTTTTAAGATAAGATTGAGCGTAACAGAATTCTAATCAAACTGATTCTTGTTCAGCAACTCCCAATAGCCTTCAAGTTCCAGATATATCCTATCTTGTTAAAGTCTTTTGAGCCACTGGTTGGGTCAGTGTTATTGGCGCCCTGTCAATGGATACACGTTTACTAATGAAGCATATTTTTTGTTTTTTTCAGCTTTCAGTATTTGTTAATGTATTCAGAGGCAAAAGTAATTACAGATCCATAAGCAAAAGAGGAGGAAAGAGGAAGACAGTTTCTTTGCAATAACAAGTTTAATTTAGCAAGTTTTTTTTATTTTATTTTGAGTGTGCATGTTATCTATTTGTCTGGTCGACAATGAATTCATCAATTTGCCTGACTGCTTTGGAATTGTTTCCCTACAATAAGCTGCTCTCTGATTTGCTCTTAGTGTTTCAGTGACAAGCACTTGATCAAAGTCAATTGTTGACTGCACACAATTCAGAGACAAGCTAAAAAGAGAGAAGCCTATTTTGCTTGAATCGAGGGAATATACAGTGATGAAATCAAATAAGCAATTTAGTCACCTGTCAGTATTGGTTCACCACATACGGTGTATTACATCAGACAAGTAGGGGAATTTGTCAGTGACAAATTGTGCTAAGTAAATCACCCAGAATTGCCTATCGCATACAACCTTATGAAATTAAGTGGGTGTTTTTGCTTGCTTTTTTATTTTCTTTTGTATTAAAGGGCCACTTAGCCTAAAATATGAGTTGATGCAATCTGAAAAGGAATTTGGTGACATTTTGTATCTCTCTATAGATATAAATATAGATATATAAATAGATATATAGATATATGTAAAATTCTCATTTTCTGCAAGATAAGATTCTGGCATTCTATAAAGATTTATTTATTAGCTAATTGTCCTTTTTTTATCATACGTGGCTTGCTCTATGGGCTTTTCAAACTTTTCAATGGCAGTACTCACTACCCGAAGAGAGATTTCCTCATCATGCCAAGGTTTAAGGAGATTAAGGTGGTATATTTGCTCCTCCGCTCTCCTACCTAATTAGCGGACCCTGTAATTGACAGGACCGCCGGGCAAAAAGATTGCTTTTCTGGGTAGGAACTAGGAATAGAACCTTGTCCCCAGGCTTGAAAGATCGAACAACAGCACTTTTATCATAACATTTCTTCTGTCGTTCCTGAGCCTCTTTTACATGTTGTTGTACAATGGGCCCTATCTTTCCTAGCCTCTCATACATTTGAGACACAAATTGTACCAGATTTGGCTCCCTGGGAACTTGCTGCTCCCACCCTTCCTTGAACATATCCAAAATATCCCTGGGCTGTCTCCCAAACAATAACTCAAAGGGACTAAACCCTGTTGAAGCTTGAGGTACCTCACAGATGGTAAACATCAAATAGGATGAAGAGCGTCCCTTTAAGACCACCTGAAATAGTGTCGCCTTCACAAATGACATCTTTCAATGTGCTGGACACTGAATATGTACAAATTGTTAGAAGAAAGCCTTTTAAACAGTTGCCAACATCAAAATGTCGCGGATGGCAGTTTCGGAATAACTAGGTCGGGGTAAGTAGTGTCTGTGTGTTACACACCATTATTTAGTACCCCACCCCTCAAAACTTCCACCATGCTAATGTCTGCGCGGGTTGGGTAGTGGAAACTTGCTTCCATGAGGATCCCACTTCTGACACCACTTGTGGCAGGAGCCTGCTACTGCTTAAACACATGCAAACAACGTCTTCCTTTTTATGCAGTTTTAATGTCAGGATGGTAAATGTACTTTACACCATACACCATTTATTGAGACCCTAAATGCTAACTAGACAAAGACCAGCTCTCTAAAGACCAGCCAGCTTCTCCAATGTTGGTCTCCCTGAACAATGAAACAAGCATGGTTTTATACATGACACGCCTCCCACAGCCCTAGCTTGATGGGCAGGTGACACACCCACCTTCCCTTTAAGAGGAAACTCCCATCAGTGGTTCTGTTTTCCCTTACATAGACGCACCCTGTCTGTTTGCTCTGGGTAACGACATTTTAACTATATAAGTCAAACCAAACTTTAAACTATTATTGTTCACACATAAGTCTTTATATTTAAACTAGGTGCATTGCTGCTTGTATCTTGTCTCTGCATTTTGCCAATGAAATGCCTCCCTTTGTTACTATATATATATTTATATATATATATATATATATATATATATATATATATACACATACACACACACATATAAATCCAGTGGTAGAAGTGAGCTGTATATGGTGGTATTACATGCTGCCACTTCTACTGCTTTAATTGTAAAACTATCCCATTCCATTCACCTACATTTTCCACTTCGATCACTGAATGTGTGTGTGTGTATATTTTATATATATATATATATATATATATATATATATATATATATATATATAATTTTTTATTTTTTTGCTGTTCCAGACATATGCTTCCTCTCCAGATCCTTGCCCTGCAGCAGGAACTAAATGGAAGAAATTAATAGAGCAGAGAAGTAGCTGCTTATATATTCATTACTAATCGTATTGTTCTCTTTCCCCGACTCATCCGATAACAGACCCAGTGACATATTGTAATATGTGTGTTAGTGTATTAAGCAGCTTATCCCTGACCCCATTTGCATGATATGCTATGTTACGCTAATATTCTACTCCCTCATTAATATTCGGATGTACAGGTGAAATAGCCAAGGGGCTACTTCCTAGCTTTAAGGGAATCTTCAACCATGTAAAATTGATAGTGGAATTTAGCTAAAAATGTGAAGTTTTCCCGGCCATTATTCTTTTTCATGGGTATTGTTGTGGTCTACTCAAATCAATTATTAAAATAGTTCATTTAAGGCGATGGAGAGAGAATCAATTTTATGGAACTGGAGAATTTCATTTTGTTAAGTGTAAAGTGTTATTTAGAAAGATATTTGTTCACATCGCGAATGGCCTTTGTACAAAACATTACAACAATAAAATACAAATAAGTGAAAACAACAATTTCCTATACCGTTAAAAAAATGTAGTCAATCAGCATAGCTAAACCCTGCAGGCGCACATTGCTTAGCGTAAGTATCAAATGGAAGTATTATTTATGGGTAATTTTAAGCTTTATTTTGTATAACTTAACTGAAAGATCTTCCAAGAACCTCCAAACAGCCGTCCTATGGAAATACATTTATTATACTTGTATATTTGTGGGTAAATCATGGATCAATCGGCAGAGCAAAAAAATGATTTAATACACGTGTATAGTTCATATTAGGCCAATACTTGAAGATGAAGAGAGAGGGGGAAGCTTTAAATTTCACCCCTACCCCCCAAAAAATTGCACACAATTGGGCTGCACAGTGTGAGCATTCACAGTGAAAAAAAAAAAGTGAAGGCGGAGTCTATGCTGCTATGCTAAATGTTGGGAGTGGCTATGCAAATATTAGCTTGCATTGCCTGCAAAAGTCTCAGGCTGATCAGTGTTTATGTTTCTCTCAACCAGTTTTGCATAAAAATTAGTGACTAGCGTAGATTAAACAGCAAAAAAAAAAACCCTGGGGCTCACGCATAGTGAGACATATGCCAAGTTTCATGCTCAGAATGCAAACGAACGAAAAATGTGCACATGTAAACTAACGTTTATTTGTCAATTATGACTGGAGAGGCGGAAGGAGTGAGGGAAAAGGCCTTCCAACTTAGGCCAAGTACAGTAAGGGCATGTTCTGGGTGCACATTTTGATCAAATTGTGAGTGCCCACTACCACGTCAAGGTACCTCATTCTGATGGGTACTACGCTGACATTCATGGGTCAGCGTGGGTGCTTACAGTACCTCTCTGTTGCATCTCCATACCGGTTATAGATCATGCCAGTAGGACCTAGCTGAAAGCCACACTACTTAAAGACACCAATCATTACTGATTACTGATGGGTTACTGTGAAGGCAGTCACAACCCTGAAAGTGCTAAGCGGAAAAAATAAAGGGTGAATTAGTCCGCACACCCACATTATTTCATGTATGTTTGTGTTAGTCACACCCTTTTTGGAGTAAGTGGTGTTACTATGCCATAGGCAAACTGAGGAAGGGGTGTTCCTAGTGACTGGAAACCCCCCTCCCCCCCTAAGCCTGGGGCACTGTATAATTGAGGTGGCTGGACCCTGCTCCCGCATCACCTAACAGTAGTGCTCGCAGCATTGCCCATGTATATTATGGGGATAGGAAGAGTTGGAGAGCAGCCAAGCACTGTCTAAAATTATAGCTGCGCCCCCATGCATGCTGGTCACGCCCACTGGTGGCGTGGTGTGGAAACCCCCCCTCTACAAATCCTGCATTTTCAGTGGGCAGTACAGTTACTTCCTGCAGGAACTAGGCAGCTGATGGTACCCGCTTAATGACCGGGAGCCATAAAGGGAGGTTACTCCTGCATGGCAGGAGTAAAGGGCTCAGTAAAGAGCTTTGCACATAGGACATAGGAAGTAATGTGTCTCCTTTATCCATCGCTGATAAGGTAGGTGACAGATCTAGATCCAGTTGGATGTCTACTCTTTCTAAAGCTGGGTACACACTACACTTTTTTTGTCCAATAATCGGCTCAAACAGCCGACATACGACCGCTCGTTCAAAAGTCGGGTCAGTGTGTGCAGTGACACGATGGTCGAAAGTCTGCCCAAATGGACGATTGTCGCCTCATTTGGTTGGTCATACCGTTTAATATTTTCGTTCCAATCTCGTTTCCGCTGTGTAGTGTGTATAAACTTCCGACCGATCCACGACAATCCTCCGATACTTCCTCGACCTGGGGGGCGTGTGTATGTAAATTTATTGATGTCTGTTCCAGTCCCACATGGTGCGGAATCCGCACATCACTGACTTGTGTTTTGTATCGCTGTATATTAAAGTTATATTAACCTTTATTAACTTATAATTGTGAAGTACCCAGAATAAACCACACAGTGTTCATGCAATATTTTTATTGCAGGAAAAAGGTACAAAAAATTTTACACACACACAGCTGTCTGAAAGATCCGCATGAGAAGTGAGCGCGCCCATAGCAATCAGAGCGCAGAGTACAGCAGAGTATTTTTTTAGTATTTAGTATTTTAAAAGGTGCTACTGGTTTGTGGCAGAACAGGTCTTGATGTCGCTTGGGTTTCTATCCACTTTGATTTCTTTATCTACGAAACAAGGAAATAAAAATATGTTTACCATTTAACTTCTATATCTGTAATTTATATTCAACGACAGAAATACTCTCATTTTCTCACCTTTCACACTGCTCGAGACCAGTTTATATTTTGGTCCCTGTGGCGAAATCGCAATAATAGCTGGCTTAACCTCCATACATTCTGGAAAACAGGCGCCATTTTGGTTATTATAACGGTACAGGTATGTGCCCAAAGCATTTAGTTGTCTACACATGTTCACTGAAATACCTTCGTGTAGAACTTCTTTAGTATATTTTTCTTTTTCAATTTTTTCTTGTTTGCTAACAGGTGTAACATTAGTGGTATCAGTGGTATCTAAACAGGCCTTCTCACCGTTAATTCTTCGTTCTGACGTAGAAAAGTTAGGTTACAAATAAGTTTACATTGCTTTATGTGACACTAGAATGAAATAAAGTCCTTTTAACAGGTACACTACACGTGCTACTGACCTTTTTTTTAATGTCGTTGTCGTCCTGGTCCAGTACTTTGACCATCATCTCCACCTCTCTTGGGCTCATTGGATTTTCTCTTTGCTCTTCTTGAGTATCTCCATCCCCCACCTTAACTTTTCCAACATTTTTTGGCCCTTCCAGCACTATCTCTGACTCTGTCTCCGTCTCCATAGCTGCAACCCCCACTGACACCTTCTCCTCACCCGCAACCCCCACTGACACCTTCTCCTCAACCTTAACACCCACTGACACTTGCTCACTCGCCATCTTCTGATGCTCCTCGGCGCCAAACAGGTTCCTCTGTCATTTTATACACTCAGACATGGGCGTTCGTTTCTGCTGAGGAACAATCAGCGATGATGCACGCCGAGAATGGAGCATTCCATTACATACGAAGGGATTTTATTATTAGGGAATATTCATTGCATTCCACTTTACCACTTAAATGTTTTTCTAAATTTTATGTATGGTAATAAACTTCTATTTTATAGGAGTGAATGAAGAGTCAGTGTTGCCTTCTCTTTTTATGCAGCTTTGGGTGTTAACTATAGTGAAAACTCTGCCCTTTTAGGCTAATGTCTTTGGTATATAGTTACATACCCCGCAAATGATGCTTCAGTGTGTACGAAACTAAAATTATTGCTCACGACAACATGGCTGTAAAAAGTCGCTAAAGGGACGTTCGCTCTTCCCTTTATCGTCTTAAACAAGGCTAGTGTGTATGCACTTTTTATATTCTAATTCTACAGTCTATGCAGGCTGCTTTTTTTCTATTCAACTACAAGTGGAGGGCGGAGGGGGGGGGGGGGGGGAACTATAGAGACAGAAACCAAACTGCCTTTGTCCATTTCTTTAGATATTTAACTAGAAGTGTAGGGTGTAATATACACCCAAAGACGATGGCTGCATTGCCAATAGGCTAAAATGGTGAGAAAGACAATCAGGTTAGTGTGCAGAATTAAGGACGACCTACCAGGGATTAAACTGTTTTCTTCATAATTTATTAGCTTTAGAATTAACTTACTTATCCAAGAAACAGGTGGAGCACTAAATTTGGTTAGTTTATGCCCAAAAACATATATTTTCAACAAAATAGCAAAAGAAAACCAAACAAAACCAAAACCAAAACACGCAATGGCGGTTTGGCAAAACCAAAACCAAACAACAACGATAATCCAGATCCAAAACCAAAAGACGGAGGTCAGTGAGCATCTCTACTTATGATCTGTATTTTAAATCCGACCTTGTCTAGGGGGTATATTTACTAAACTGCGAGTTTGAAAATGTGGAGATGTTGCCTATAGCAACCAATCAGATTTTAGCTGTCATTTTTTAGAATGTACTAAATAAATGACAGCTAGAATCTGATTGGTTTCTATAGGCAACATCTCCACTTTTTCAAACCCCCAGTTTAGTAAATAAACCCCTAGTTATTCACAATTTCGGCTGTACAGGCAATAAATGTTCTGCAGAAAATGGGTTATTTCTAAAATTAGACATATTTATAATATAATTAGGTGACACACACAAGTTAAACATTGACAGCAGGACGGATTTAACAACAATTAAAAACAAAAGAGCATTATCAAATTATTAAAATGTAAGTAAAGAGAATCAAGTATTATACACTTTTCCATCAGGATCCTCCGTGTCAAAAGAATATAAACCCATTATTCTGCCATTGTTTTATGGTACAAGCAAGCTTCTTATCCCTCTAGTAAAGCCAAGCTAGATAATTCATTTATAGGAGGATAAAAAAAACACAAAATAAAACAATGTAACTTCTAAAGCATAAATGTAATACTCCTTCCAAAATATAAAAAAATAAACTTAATAGAAATATAATACAGCTAATAAATAGCTCGCCAGCTCGTGCAACAAACCTAGGATCAATACACCAACACCTGGCTGGTTGTTGAGTTTTTTTTGGTGTATTGATCCTACTTCCAGAACGAGCTGACCATAAGGTATTGCTGACTGCCTTAGGAGGATAGTGACGTATGAGATTTCAGGCCAACACTTTCCCATTTCATATGCCTGTTTTTTATTGTTAATGAATGTGCGTAATCTATTGGAGTCTCTCCTATTCTTTCATGTTGAGAGACTGCCCTTGAAAATTGCTTTTATATCATTATTTGTTGTTGTTCTTGAACTGGGCTAGCCTTTCACAAGCCATTAGCACCCTTAAAAACGAAAATCCTGGACATCGACAAACATTCACCTAGTTAAAAATCTCTCTAAAAACACACAATGATACTATGAATACTGTGTATATCAAACAATTACATACTTTGATGCCTACTGCAAACGTCACATAAACTCCGCAATATGGAATAGGCTCATTCATGTACACTAACAAAACATAATCACCCATGCCATCGAACAAGTGCAACTAGAAAATGATATCAATACAAGTTAACCTGTGCATGATACTCATGCATTTATAGTCCAATCAAGCTACTTAAGGTGTTAAAAAGGTTCTTGTCATGCATTTGGGCCATAGCCCAGGCCTCCTCAGGGGAAGAGCGTTACTTCCCGACGTAAGCGCCCTTTTTTAACGTGGTTTTGTCCACATGTCACCACCTCATCATTCTTCTCCATCACCTCATCCTTCATTTTCATCGCCACATCTATCCAGATGTCTATCCAGACACAGGGATCTCTCTCAGCGGTCCTGAGTATCACACTCCTCTCACTCTGTCACCCCCGGCAACCACCAACCTCTCCCCACTGTCACCCCTGGCAACCACCAACCACTCCCCACTGTCACCCCCGGCAACCACCAACCACTCCCAACTGTCACCCCCGGCAACCACCAACCACTCCCAACTGTCACTTCTCCTTCAAGAAATATATATATATTTTTTTTAAATCTTTATAAACACTTTTAACAATTAACAAATTAAATTAACAAATTAAAAACATCTTAGTATACCAAATTTCAGCCCTTTCTGAATTTTTTTTTCAACACACACTAAGGGCTAGATTTACTAAGCTGCGGGTTTGAAAAAGTGGGGATGTTGCCTATAGCAACCAATCAGATTTTAGCTGTCATTTTGTAGAAGGTACTAAATAAATGAAAGCTAGAATCTGATTGGTTGCTATAGGCAACATCCCCACCTTTTTAAACCCGCAGCTTAGTAAATATAGCCCTAAGAATTTAGTAGGTCAGTGTATAACTCCGCCCAGCAGGTGGCGCTGCAGCTTGGTTTTATTTTTTCCACACACACACACACAGACAGACTAACACACGCCACTAGGCATTTATATTATAGATGGGTTGTAACATCCAAATGGTATCATATACAACAAGTGACAAATCTGTACAACTCATTGGCACTGTTGCACGTACAATTGCATAATGGTTTAGTTGGATGATATAGACGTGCTCTAAGGACTTACAAAATACACTGACTCAGTGCAAAGTAAGATCCCTGTGTTTATCCATAAAATTGGGTCTATTTGCACAGAATGAAGCTCCTTACAAAACAGAGTTTGTATAGCATGTTTACTTTTGTAGTCTGTAAATTCATTAAGGATATTGAATTCCGATACATGCCGCATTTTGCGTAAAATTGTTCTGGGCATATTCAGAGACGGGCTATACACCGATGAATGCGAGTGCATCCAATGAATCTTCAAACGCAAAGGACACTTCTGACTGTCTACGATATCAGGGGAGGGAAAGGGTTTATGCAATGTACAGGGCGTGCCAAGGTTGAGCGCAGCCACATCTGTCCGATTCAAGCTCCGGGCATCTCTCAAATACGTAACCGTATACCTTGTACCAGCTATAGGTCGGGTATAAGTGCTGAGTGATAGTAATGGCAGTCCATAGGCATGCTATAACATGTGTTTGCAATCAAGATCAACTGTAAGAATGAGTTTTATGTGCAGTAGGCATTAATAACATCCTGATAAATGTATTTCATGTAAAAAAAAAAGGAAAAAAAACCTTTTTTAATGCATTTTCATGAATGATTATATTAACATGTATTAATGTATTTAATTTTTTTTATCTGCGTGTTCTGATGGGACTTTATATATATATCTTTCTATATATATATATATATATACATTGTTCTTATCCTGCAGGGTGTTGTGTGTCTGCATACAGCAAGTGCCGTATAGCCAGAACGTGCTTATACCCACATTCAAGTTAAAAATATTTTGAGATCCTATTGTTATTGAATACAGGTTTACCTGTATGCAACTTCCGACTGCTGTAAAAAAACAAACGCAAATTGCGTTTATTTTGCGTTCAAACAAGACCCTCATTGCGCACTTACTACTGTACATCAAATGACAGACAATACCCTACACAACAAAATACCACCACGACACATGACAGCCTTTCTGCTATCGCTATCATTATCGTACCCAACACATGGATTGGGATCGGTTTCAACGAGCAAGGCCAGAGGGCTGTGCATCTCACAGGGAACATTGGGAACTTTGTCAGTAACAATGCTCCTCTTCCCTAAACAACCCGGCTCCAGCTGTTCAAAGCTATTGAACTGTGCTAGAGGTGTGAATATAATTACAATTTTGGAGTCAGAAACGATTAAGTTTCCTGCTTTGAGGCATCTAAATAAAGCTTCAATTGCTTTTCTTTTTGTTTTATTTCTGGATCAACGTTTTATAGAATAGGCCTTGCAGAAAACAAACAAATTAAATGAGTATAGTTGAAGCAAAATATTTGAATGTGTTTTTTTTTTTGCAGCTTAATGACTATGGGCCTGATTCATTAAGGATCTTAAATGAAGAGGTATCTTATTTCAGTCTCCTGGACAAAACCATGTTACAATGCCAGGGGTGCAAATTAGTATTCTGTTTTGCACATAAGTTAAATACTGACTGTTTTTTCATGTAACACACAAATACTTGATAGCTTATTTGTACACTGACATTTAAAGTTGATATTTGTGTGCTACATGAAAAAACAGTCAGTATTTAACTTATGTGCAAAACAGAATACTAATTTGCACCCCTTGCATTGTAACATGGTTTTGTCCAGG